>NC_064859.1:44980790-45307790 GCF_024139225.1 Suncus etruscus | reverse complement strand
ATGCACAATCTACATGGTTCATTACATTATTTTGAAAAATTATATAATTACTGTTGTTAAAAGCATAAATGGATTTTGGTAGTTATACTTTGGTTTCACAATTCTTTCATTAATGTTTAGCCAGGTTGAAACTTCTTCCCCTTCACAACAATGAATGCTTTTATTGATATTGCATCGTTTAGAAAGAAGTCAGCTTCCTTAAATTGCTTCTTTATGAACCTTTTAGCACTTTCTCTCCTCTATTTGATATTGTTATTGGAGTTCAACTAAAGTTTCATTTCCTTATTTCCCCAGTGGAGAAGTACATAATAGGATGTGTTATCCAGTCAAACCCCAGTTATTTGCCTTGCTGATATTATCTCAACATTTGAGTGTAGAATAGGTCCCTGAGAGATAGCACAGCGGCATTTGCCTTGCAAGCAGCTGATCCAGAACCAAAGGTGTTTAGTTCAAATCCTGGTGTCCCATATGGTCCCCCGTGCCTGCCAGGAGCTATTTCTGAGCAGACTGCCAGGAGTGACCCCTAAGCACTGCCAGGTGTGGCCCAAAAAACAAACAAAAAAAAAAGAATAGTCATTATTAAATTACTGTAAAACAAAACCAGATCATTCTAAAATGCTACGAAATTAATATTTTTAAAAAATTTAGAACTATACAGAACAAAAGTTTCTGGCTAAAATGTATATATGAATTCTTTTTTATTACATTAAGTAAAATACTATCAATTTTACTGTTCTCTGGCCACATCTTGTCCAAAAGTCTACTTAGTTGGGTAATTTGTAACAATATTTACAACTTTAATTTCATAAATACTCATGTTTTTTTTTGCAAAAAATAAAAATAAAAGCAAAAGAAAACTTAACTATAAATTTATGAAGTTTTAACTTTGACAAAAATACCAGTTTTATTATCATATTAGGTGAAATATTAC
This sequence comes from Suncus etruscus, assembly GCF_024139225.1. NCBI lineage: Eukaryota > Metazoa > Chordata > Mammalia > Eulipotyphla > Soricidae > Suncus > Suncus etruscus. Next base: position 45,306,859 of record NC_064859.1, on the reverse strand, counting down.
AAATAACAAATTTACTACTACATAGATAAAACATGCAATACATCACTGTTATAATTTGATTAAGGTTCTAGTCAAATTTTTATAGCAAACAATTATAGTATCTACTTTCTAATTAGCTCTCAAAAGACACATTATTTTGTGTCCATTTGACCTAAATATGCCTGAATTTCAAAGTATTCTAAAGAAATAATTTGTAGCACCATATTATAAAACTAATAGTTATCATCATCTGGAAGCATATTAGGGTCTACCAGGGGTCCTCAAACTTTTTAAACAGGGGGCCAGTTCACTGTCTTTCAGACTGTTGGAGGGCCAGATTATAGTAAAAACAAAAATTATGAACAAATTTTTATGCACACTGCATATATCTTATTTTAAAGTGAAGAAACGAAATGGGAATAAATACAATATGTGGCCCGCGGGCTGTAGTTTGAAGACCCCTGGTAGACTAATATGTAGAATTTTATTTATAATTTTGTCAGAAAATCACTAGATTTGTTTTTCCACAGTAGCTTTGTTTATCTCTGTTTAATTTGCATTTCCATCTTGGTGGTATTTAGATTAACCAAATGGATTTCTACATGCATGGAAATAATTTCCCAGAATTATGCCTTTTTATTTAGAATTTAGAATTATTCTTTATTTTAAATATAAAAACCACAGATGAATATTCTATTATTTACTCATGAATATCTTGGGAACACATTTAATCAAAGTATTTGGCTGGAGCAATAGCATAGAGGTAGGGTGTATGCTTTGTTTATGGTTGACTCAATACTGACTGACTAATTCCCAGCTGGGGACAGGATCATCTACTGAAGGACTTGGCCTGAAGTCTTCTCTGGTTTCCCAGGATCATTCAGTGCTTGGGGCACAAGAGATATTAAGAATTCAACTTAGGACCTCACATATGCTGAGTTGTGTTCTACTTGATATTTTGAACTGGGTACAAAAACACATGTTTAAAACAAATATTAAAGATGCATATGTTTCTGATAAAGCCTTTAAAATGATATTTAATAATTGTTTTATTCTGGGTAGTGCTGTCTTTTAAACAGAAAAATAATTAGTTATTACCATCTAATTTAGAGGTTGATAATACATTTTATTTTAATTTTATAACATGGCTGTACAATTTGGTTTGATGTGATACTATATATAGTAATGGTACTTGAGGTTTACTTATATTTGACTCTATGCTCAGAGTCACTTCTGATTGTTGCTCAGGAACTGTAGTGGTGCTGAGTACAGAGCTAAGGCTGGCTGCATAATAGAAAATTACTTTAACTCTAGTCTTATCTCTCCAGACTCTATTCCAACTGTTTTGAATATAGTTTGCATAAAAATTATATATTTTAGACAAATAAATTAAATGTGGTTTTAAACCAAAATAGTATTTTTAAATGCTAGTATAAATATGAAAGGTGCATACAATGAAAGTATTCAATAAAAATAAATAACATAATAAAATATATACTAAAATTATTTTAAAATGAGTATTATACATTCATTCAGAACTATAATTCCAGTTTCATTCATTTTATTCAGGTCATTATGAAATATTTGCTATACAGATTCATAGATTGTTTATTTATTTATTTATTTTGTTTTGGGGGCCATACCAGGTGACACTCGAGAGTTACTCGTAACTATCTATTCAGAAGTCACTCCTGGCTCTGTGGACCATATGGGATGCTAGGGATCTATCCCAGGTCTGTCCTGGGTCAGTCGCATGCAAGGCAAAGGCTCTACCACTGTGCTATTACTCCAGCCCCAGTTTCATAGATTTATAAACATGTTTTATCCCATCTATTTATTAAAGTTTTTTAACATTTTATGCAAAAAAGTGGTTTATTGTATTTTCTAAATTAATTTTAATAAGGAAAGAGCAAGAAGACAGTGTAGTAACAAGTGTTGCAGAGAATGTAGAAAGAAACCTAATTTGCATGTTGGTAAAAATGTAGATTATTTCAGCCATTATTAAAAGTGGAATTACTAATTCTTGATAATTAAAAAATTATTGTATATAATATATATTGTATATACATAGTCAACTTACCATTCTATCTTCTTGAATTATACAAAATTGAAGAGATTATTACTTCTCTATGTTACCCATGTTTATTGTAGCTATGTTTACAACACCTAAGAATTGGAAACAACTGTTCAAAAATTGATGAAGGAAAAATCATATGTGGAATATATTCAATATGAAATTACAAAAAATTATTCAGCATTTAAAAGATAAAATTCTGCCACTGACAGCAACATGGATGAACCTCTATATTCTTAGTAAAATAAGCCATACAGTGAATTACAAACAATATGTTTTCACTTTGAAGTGGCAATAGAGAATTCAAATAAACATACGAACTTAATAAAAGCATAAATAGTACTTAATGGACTTAGAAACTAAGTATACTAAATATTGTTTACCATAAAATAAATGAGAATGAGGGAGTTTTGGGGGTACATAATTTAGAACATAAAAATACACATTGACTTTTAATGATAAATTCTTGAAAATTATATATAATTTATAAAACAATGACACTTTAATAAGAAAAAAAAGTCTGCAATCTTTACTTGGTCCACAAAGTGCATAAAGGGAAATCCTAAAAAATACATATAATTTTAAATTCAAGAGTACTGAATTTCTAAGTCTTCTTATTTTACTAACTTGCCTAAACTTTTTACTCCTAGTACAAAGTTTTGAGTTATACTGCATGACATAAAGGTTGAGCATATGGTATTCTACACTCACCTTTTCAGAAAGAATTTTATTATCCACCATCCACATATAACAAAGGAAAAAAGCACTCATTTGGGTACATGATCAAATAGCACAATGATCTGAAGAATGTCACCTGAAACTATTTTCTATGGTTCCCAGCTTAGCGCTAGTTTTATTGCACCTTGATATTTGTAATTTTATAATTCATACTCAGAAAAGATAAGTGAGTTGTCCAAAGAGTTTTTAGGAGTAAATAAGTTTAAAAATAGGGCTTTCTCACTTCAAAGTAAATTTTATTTTACTAAATAGTGTATCATCATATAAACCTTTAAAATTTAATAGTTTCATTAAATATGGGTAGGAAAAAATAAAATTGACTCCTGGCTGAGATCATTATTTTTGTGGAGTTTGTGCATATCTCACGTCTGCAAGAATTTTTTCCAGATATTTTTATTTCATCTAACACTCAAAGATATATCTATGTGCTTATTTTTTTTTGGCTACACCCATTTGACACTCAAAGGTTACTCTTGGCTATGCGCTCAGAAATCGCTTCTAGTTTTGGGGGGACCATATGGGAAGCTGGGGGGATCGAACTGCAGTCCGTCCTAGGCTAGTGCTTGGAAGGCAAATGCCTTAACTCTAGCACCATGTCTCCGGCTCCGTGTATGTGTTCTTTATATTTATTGGCATGTGCAAATTTTTCCTATGTTAATGAGTGTTTTTGTTTGAGAGGGTCCGATGATGAAATGGTGGCATTGCCAGAGCTGGCTCCCACATTGAGCCCTAAAAGGAAGTGATAAGTTCTTTGCAAAGTATCAAAGGAAAGCAAGAAGAAGTTTACAGAGTTAAAAAATACAAATTATAATTTTCAATGAGAATTTGTAGAATGTTTAGTTATTAGTTAAGAGACTTTTTGACCAGAAATGTGTTTTTGAACAAAGTTCTATTTATATCAAAAAGCGTATGTATGTTCCAATTGGTTTTGTTAGATATCTTGTCATTTACAAACCATTTAAAGAGTCTATCAATGTTTTTAAGTGAGCATTATTTCTTTTGTATTTATTTTTAAAAGCTATTACTTTATTTAAACATTGCGGTTTACAAAGTAGCTCTAATATTGATCTTTCTGGCATTCAATGTTTCAACACCCATACCACCATTAATGTAACATTTTCTCCATCATTGTCCCCAGTTTCCCACTCACCCCCATGTCTTCCCCCTTGGCAAGCATGAAATTATTTGCTTTATGTTACTTGTTACAAATAGTTAAAAATAAAAATAAAAAATAACTTCAGCAAAGAACATTTGTGAAAATTATTACAGCTCACTATGGGGTCATTCATTTATTGTGTGAAGATTTACTAATCTATTTTTCCTAGATGAGCATTCTGTGCTATTGGTTTTGTTTATGGAGCTTCAGTAACTTTTGCTACTTTTACATCTAATTTAGTGCATTTTCACTGGATATCAGTATTGAAAAATTTGGAGGTTTTGCATGCTGCATATGTGACTATGTGATCCAAGAATTCCAGGATTTATAGAGCTGGGCTGATGAGCTGATATATCGATGCTTGTGACTCCTAGGAAGTATGAAAAGGTAGGGAGAAACTAAAGCCCCAACTTTGAGAAGACTCCGAGTTTCCCAGCCTCAAAACTGGCATACCTGGAGATTTTTGTCAAGGAGGTGTCTCTGCAGATCAATGTAAGGTAGTGATGTTAGGTCATTGGAATGGTGGTGATTATGTCTTATAGTTGGAGCTGTCAAAGCTTCAGAAAGGTGAATTCTTGACCCTCCTGCCTCGAAAGGGCAACCCAGAGTTAACAGGTGTGAGGCCACTTAGTACCTATAAATTTTCACTGCCTGGATTGTATTGTATCTCTTTCTAGAATAAAATGAGTCTGTGAAGCTGTCCTATGAGCTTACATGGTGACAGCTGTGGGATATGACTGTAGCTCCAAACATTTATTTTAAGTGAACAAGATAACTGAAGCAAGAGAGTAGTAAAGAAGGTTGACTTTGAAAATTAAGAATAAGATGTCAAATCAAGTATCTCTAGCTTTTGGGAAAAAAATAAAGTTTAAATTCTTGGTAACAAAGCCAAACACTTTCAGTCCTATATGTTTCAAGCTAGTGTGTTTATGGCATTTTACTGCAACTATAATAGGAACCGAAACAGATGGGATGAAAAGTTGATAACCAAGGATGGCATATCCAGATATCCCCAAGGATCTGTGATTTAGAAAAGAAACTTGATAAAGACAGGAAGACTAACTGAACTAAAACAGCTGCAATTGCAAAACTAAATAGAAACTCAAATGTGTTATTTATTTCATGTATTTTCTCTTGGCAATATACCTGTTCACAGAAGAGACAGAAAGGTTTATGTGTGTCTGCATACATATACAATCTGCATACTTTGGGCAGAGGCTGTAAAATGTTACCTTTCTTGAAAAACTGACTGGTAAAGATTTTCATTGTTCAGAGTTCTTCAAGTCTCCTAGCCACATACATTACAAATTGGCCAACTTTAATGTGAACATATGGTTAAAGAGTGACTTCACGAAGATGAATTAAATTTATGACTGCATCTGTTAAGAGTAGCGAGCATTTTCTCTTGAATAGAAAAAAATGTTGGCTAAGTTAGTGGAAATAGAATATAAAGTTGAATATTGTTTTAGGAAACAAGGCTGATATTAGTAAATTTAACTAGATATTAATATAAAACTGAAGAAAATGTTAACTACTTCAATATTATATGTAGGTTTGTTTCTTCATTGCTGAATAAACTGGACAAATACTAACATGGAAATGTGCCAAAACCCAAGGTCTGATTATATCAAAGGCACATTGATATCATTTTAATTGATGTCCTCTATAAACAGATTGTAGAGATTCATATTTTTCCTGTGAGTTATTTTACAAGTCAATGCACCTGACCTTAGATCTTCACATACACTCTATCAAAATTTTGAAAGACAAGGACAAACTTACAAAGTAATCCTGTCAGCAAACTTTGCATAGGGGATCTTCAAAGATATGCTGTCATTGAGTTCCTTCATCCTTGATACATTAATATGCTTTTGAGTTTGGTCTTCTAATTAGAATCCAATAACATATGTTGTCACAAAATAATAATTATAGATTCAAAATAAAAGTTTCTTTTTAGAAATCTTAGCTGAGTCCGTAACAAAATTTCCTATCTAAAAACTATATAATGTAAAGAAGAAGGAAAATCATAACATGAATAGAAAATACTATGCTCACACATTACCCAGGAGACCAGAAGTTTTGAAAAGTTTTATATTTGTCTGAAATGTAGAAAATGTTAAGTATATTTTACTCACTACTCCTAGAATCTCAGCAAGTGTCAGTTCCCAAGTCAACATTTCAGCTATCTCTAAGGAATAACACGGTGGAATTTTTATCGTTGGAGTTACTTTTTGCTAGAATTATTAAAAAGTTAGTAAAATAGCTCTATAATAAAGTAAAGGAATATTATTATTGATATAAACATTCAGACTACTCCTTTTTAGATAAATTCAGGTTTAGTGACTGAGAGTGATATACAAGTGTGATCCAACACAGTACTGTAATGACATATTAATAATTTCCTTAATTTTCTATTTATTTATTTATTTTTCTTTATTCTAAAGTAATGTAAATCATCCAGAACTCTAGGATTAAGTTAGTTGATTATTCTTTTCTCACATAAATCTATATTTTTTAAAATGTTTTGTTCTCACAAACAATATATGATAGTTTAGTAACATGACACTATTGTTCTTTGGAATATTATTTTTAGTTGATATATTAAGTATAATTTATTAGAAATAGTGAAAATTTTGTCAATTATCTAAGATAATACTAAATTGTTTGAAGATGAGGATATTTATTTCACATATCAGATATATTACTATATAAAATTTATACTATTATAATTTTTATTATTATATGAAATAAATTTAATACTATATATTGTTTGACTAAGTGCTTCCTAAAATATATGTATATAAATAGTTGATGAAAAAATAAATATTAAGATAATTTTTGTTAAGGTTTCATTATGACTCCAATATAACTGAACAGATGAAGTTATTTCTCTTAAAATTGCTCCATAACTTTTAGAGGGAATATGGAAAAATAAAATGGCATTCCTTTCTTAAATCAATGAAACATGACATAAAACAATAAACAACTAAAGTTTTCAAATATCTTTCTGCAGATCTAATGCATTAAAGTTAAGATCAGACATATGGTCTTTGATCTGTAAACTATAACATAAAAGATTAAGTGTAAAGAAATCCAATGAAATAGGGTGTGTTATTGGTTCAAATTACTGGCAGACTAAGAAGTAAGAAAGATACTTTCAAGCATGCTAGAGAAAATAAATAAAATATATCGAACTTGTAATGATGTCTATTGCTGATTCAGTTTGTTGATCATGACCACTGATCAAAAGATGAAAAAGATGGGCATATTATAGAATTATCAAGGCAGTGCAATGGTTGTGAGTGCACACAATATAAATTGCCCTAATGCTGTCAAGTAAAAGCATTATTATTCTAAGGTATGCCACACTATAAACATGATGTCTTTGGTTAAAAGTACTGAATTTTCAGAAAGAAGGAAGAAAGTAATCACTAACCAGGGAACTGAGCCTTTGCACTATAAAATTTCTTGACCCAAGAAAATAGCTAAACATAATTCATATCAGAATATGTCAAAGACCATTTAGAGATATTTCTTGATGATGGGCAGAGATATACAATATCCCTAAAATTAGAGGTTAGATATTCTTCTGATTAACAGAAACTTGCAATACCTACATTAAATACAGTCACAAATTAAAAAGACATTTTTATGTCTTGTTTTCTTGAACCAACTTCCCTAAGACTTGGAACTTTCAATTAAATATTGACTTCTTCTTAAGAACATATGAAATAACTTCCTGTATTTTATTTAAGCCTGGCCTCTCTTGAAAGGCATAGCTAACATTTTAAATATACATTATTAGAACAATTTTCAAGGAGAATTTAATGTTGCATAACTTTTGTCTGTTAGTACTGTTTTCCACCTACACTAAGGCTGTAATTATTATGTGGTGTGTTATTTTTGTCATAATCTATTTATTACTAAATGACAATAACTACAAATATGAAATATTCACTCCTCTTTTAAGTTAAAAGACTGGATGGAATAAGAAATCTCCAAGTTGATGACAGAACTGAAAATAACTCAAAAAATTGGCAATTATATTCATGTGTCTTTGAAAGAATAAGCAAAGAAAAATTTTGATTTGAGTATACATATAAATATAAGTAGTTAAACTTAAGCAGAATAATTAAAAATTAGAATAAATATTTATATAAATGCTCATAAACATTATAAAATTATAAGCTAAATATAAAAGATGAGAATGTTATAAATTTTATATTATATTGATTCACATTAAATATGGTTGAGCAAAATTTATTAGTAATAAAAATACAAATTGACACATATAGAAGGGTTGCTGGAATAATTTTCATAAATCAAAGAAAAAACTTCAAACATGAACAAATGATATGGGAACAAAGGGAGAATTGGACTAAAGAAGAAAATTAGATTAATGAAAACTATGATAATATTTATATCTAAAGATATCAAATTAGAATAGTTGATAGTCAGAATTCAGAGCTGTATGTGAAGGAAATAAAAATAAATAATAATAAATAAAAATATAGGGTGCAGAGGGTCTAATTGTCAATCTATAAGCTTTTGAAGAAAAAAATAGCTGCATGTTTAGATACTCACACAATCTTAAATGAAAATTCTTTCACTAAGTATACTGTAGACATCCCAAGACAAAAATAAAATGTCTTATCAAGTCTCTAAATTTCTACTTTCCAATCCCCAAAATATTCTTAACAATATATTTGTGAATATTAATTATTATCTTTAAATAATTGGTTTTGTTACTTGGATTGCTATAACAAAATACAATTGGCTGTTCTGATCTACAATTGCAACATAAGAACTGATCATATGCCTTTCATGAAAACACCAAATATTCATATTCACTGCATAGATATACTCTCTAAAATAGATTTAGAACATGGGGCCAGAGATATGGTAGAAAGATAGGGCTTTTGCCTTGTATGTGGCTGACCTAGGATGAACCACGGTTCAATCCCCAGCGTCGCATATGGTCTCGGAAATCAAGAACGATTTCTGAGCCCATAGCCAGGAGTAATAGTTGGGCATCACCGGGTGTGGCCCAAAAATCAAATAAAAAATAGATCTATAACAAAAAAGGAGTATATGCTAGGTGATAGATAGATAGATGATAGATAGAATATCTACTTTAAAATGAGCATTAAAATATAAGACCAACTTTCTCCATAAACCCAATTTTTGGCATTGAAATAAACTAGGTGGTAAAAGACTATCGAACTGTTACTGTTTTCCAGAATTCAATTTTTTTATCCTGCATTTCACACCCAATCTTTTGATACTTCAATCATCCTCTGAACTAGTTGAACTAGTTACCAACTATAACTAATTCTAAAAGTCATGAGTTTACATGGATGAGACAACTATAACTAATTCTAAAAGTCAAGAGTTTACATGGATGAGAACCATAAAATAAAACCAACATATAATCATTTATGAAGTAATGCATAAAAATTACCCTTCCAGGCTCACAATAAATTAAGGAAAAATTAAAAATATGTTTAAGTCTTATCCTATAAGATAGTTATTTACTTTACTCGTTGTTTCCTAAAAGTAAATTTTATAATTCATGCATCAAGAAATTAACAGTTATTTTTTTGGAAACCAAAAATATCAAAAATATCTGGAAATTTTTTTCCTCTGGAGCCTTCTAAAATTATGAATATGTACCTGAAGAAGATGCACACATTTCTGACATTATAGATTTTATGTATATCTGTGAAACAAGATATTGCCTATAAAAAGCAAACATATTGAGTTTTGTGGACTGTAGCAAATAAATAAGTGGTTGTTACCATGAAATTATGAGATATTACATGCAAGATGTGACTATATGTCCAGGCACAAAGCAGAAAGAGCTGAGAAGTCGTTTTGCCCCAGATGTGCCCTCATTGCTGCTGCCAAACTGTACAGCAGATAGTCAACCTGCATATAGATTTGACTGAAATTCTCCTTTTTGTACAATGAATGATTTAAATGGACATTCAGTAACTGGAACCATAAAAAATATTGAAGGGACCTTGAATGCGTGAAATGCTTAGAAAGCCAACAAGATCTTATATAAGGGAGGACATTAAAGTTTATCTTCTAGATGAGTTAGCTCCACCAAGTGTAAGAGATATGACTAATTTATCTAATGTGAAAAAAAAAAAACAGAAAATAAAGAAAATTTAAGAAAAAAGAACTAGACATTAATGTAAGGTATTACTAAGACATTTAATAAGATGTTGACATGAATAATATGATAAAATATTAATAAGCAATTGAACTAATATACATTTCCAAATAACTTCAAAATAGTTTTCATATGATGAAAATAGCCATTCCACTTCTTGTTATTAAAAACACTAACTCAAAATATATATGTATTTCTATGTTCATTGCTATGCTCAAAAATATCAAAGTATGCAAACAACATAGAAATTTAAGACAGATGGATGGATAAAGGATCTGCGGTAGATATTCAGAGTGAAGTATTATGCAACTACTAAGAGAAAAGAAAATTATTCTGTTTTCTGTAATTTGTATGAGACTGAAGGACATCATAACAAGTGTAAGTGAATAAAGTCACAGGTATATGAAAATGTACTGGATCATATTATTCATCTCTGTATTAATAGAAACAAAACCAGGAATTCATATACTATCAAATGAGACAAAGTGAAGGGTTTTTTATTACAAAATTGAAATACAAAGCAAAAGAGGCAAGAGGTGAGTGAGGAATAATGTGTTGGATTAGAAAAGGTAATAGGACTGTTGTGGAGGTTATTGGGCCCTTCGGAAGTGGTAAAGTAGCAATAACTTTATACATCAATACCAGGAATATTAGTACTGTTATAATCTCAAACAATAAAAAGCCTGATTGTAATAATAATAAAAACTTAAAATAAGAATATTCACTGAAATAAGGCCAATACTTTTAAAAAGTATTTTCCTAGTGATAAAATATTAAAAGTTTATAGCCAAAAGAAATATGCAAGCTGAAAAGTAATTGAAATAAAAAATTCACTAAATGTAGGATTAGATTAGATGGAATGAAAGATCATAAAACTTACTAACAATACAGTGGAACTATTGAAGCAGGTTAGCAGAAAAAAATAATAAAAAGTAATAAAGATAACTTGAGGGATATATGATCTCTAGATGCACATGATCTTTCAGAAGAAGAAAAAACAATGGTCACCAGAAGCCTTATTCAGAGAGGTAATGAATGAAATCTTACTTAAAACATCTAAACAGATGCCTATATCTAGTTATCTCATAGTTGCAAATGAAATTAGTCCAAAGAAAATTAAATCTAGATCTAGGAAATGAAGCAATTTAGGTCTTTGCAGCCTACAGCTGTCAAAAGAACTAAGTTCAATCTCTGGCACCTAATATTGTCCCTTGGAGCACATCAGGAGTGAATCCTGATGAAATAAGCTATGAGCACTATTGGATATGGCCTCAAAACATTTTAAAATTAGCATATAATAATAATAATAATAAGGCGATAAGAGAGTCTTTAAATCAATAAGGATCAAACATTTTATAAACCAAAAGAACCCTCTGTCAGATGATTAAAAATGTGTGCAGACCAGTGGTATCATATATTCAAAGTGCTGTAGTTAAAAGAAGACAACAGGTCCCCTGTGCCTGCCAGGAGCTATTTCTGAGCATAGAGCCAGGAGTAACCCCTGAGCACAGCTGGGTGTGACCCAAAAACCAAAAAAAAAGAAAACAACAAAAACATCTCAAAACCTGTTAGAAGAAAAGTATTCTTCCTAGCGCATAGAATAAGTTTTTCTCGGGCATACAAAATCACAGGACTTCACTACCACTAGAATGGCTTTATATCAAATGTAAAAGAGAATTCTTTAAGTTGAAATGCAGTGATAATTATTAGCTACATCAATATGTGATATTATAAAAATTTTTGGTGTACTTTGCACATGTATATGTATCACAAAATTTTAAAACAAAAATGCATGTATAGATAGTTATTCATCACATTAAAATACATAGTCATCATTTTAGTATAACTATATTGTGAAACAAATCAATAAGAAAATTAACATTTCCTAAATGTATCTTGATTATTCATGATTTCCAGACAAAAACAAAGGAAAATCTTTTTAAATTTAATTGGATAATTAAAATGTAAATAAATAACCAAAATGAATAACTATTATCATAAAAAATAATTACCAGAATGTTAAACAACTTGTGAAATAAGTTTCTTAAATTGTTTTTTAAGGGAACTGGAGAGATAATTTGGGGTAAGATAGTTGATTTGTAAACCGCTGATCTTTTTAGATTCCCAATACCTTCTACAGGTTCTCCAGCACCTCCAGGAGTGATCCCTTAGCACAAATCCAAGAGCAAGCTTTAAGCATAACCTGGCATTGCCAAACACCTATACCCCATAAAGAAGGGTACTCAAAGTCAATCAAAGATTTTATTTCTAAGAAACTGCCATGCTATCTCTCTAAGTGAGTATCTCTGATACCTGCTACAGTTTTGTCTAGTGAATTCAAACAGAAAATATGTTCAGAAAGAATGAATAAAGATGCTATGAATAAAACATGCTATTCAGAAAGAATAGCAGCCTCTTAACAGATGTATAAAAGATATATATGTTCTCCTTTTTTCATTTAAGTAAAGGAATTCAGTTTCTTATAGTATTGGTTAATGATAATGGAGGAATAGGATTCATAATTTCAAAGTGACATCTTTTTTTTTTTAACTTTTAAATTAACTTATACTTTTCAATTTAAAGAATTATTTTTTGGGGCCGGAGAGATAGCATGGAGGTAAGGCCTTTCATGCAGAAGGTCATCAGTTCAAATCCCAGCGTCCCATATGGTCTCCCTTGCCTGCCAGGAGCAATTTCTGAGCATGGAGCCAGGAGTATCCCCTGAGCACTGCCGGGTGTGACCAACAAACAAACAAACAAAAAAAAAAGAATTATTTTTTACAAAGTTATTGACAGTATTAGGATATATATGTATATCTATATAAATTAAAACAATATTTCTACCACCAGTATCAACTACCCTCCACCAGTGTTCCCATGTTCCATACGCTGACCCGGTCCCTTGCCTGTCACCTTAATACAGGGTTCTCAAACTCGCAGCCCGAGGCTGGCCTTCAAATATCACAGTATTCGCAATTATTCACTTACCGAATACTCGCAATAAAAATCGCATTAGTAAGAAAAAAATCGCATTAAACATTCGCATACCCCGAGCAGTTCCGTTCGGGGTATGCAAATGTTTAATGCAATTTTTTTGCTATTTTTTTCTTACTAATGTGATTTTTTTTTTGTTTGTTTGTTTTTTTTTGTTTTTGGGCCACACCCTGTGACGCTCAGGGGTTACTCCTGCCTATGCACTCAGAAGTTGCTCCTGGCTTCTTGGGGGACCATATGGGACGCCGGGGGATCGAACCGCGGTCCGTCCTAGGCTAGCGAAGGCAAGGCAGGCACCTTACCTCCAGCGCCACCGCCCGGCCCCCTAATGTGATATTTTTATTGCGAACATTTGGCAAGCAAATAATCGCGAATACTTTGCGCCTAGCGCAGACGTCATTTCCGCTGCTCCTGCCCGCTGTCCCTTGCATTATCCGAGGCCTAAGGGAGAGAAGTTTATTACAGAATTAGATTTTGTCATACCTTCATCAAGACTTCATCAAAGCCTGCAGTGAAGAGAAAGATTGATGATGAGCACAGACAATTTCAGGAAAAGTGGGAGACACAGTATTTCTTTGTTGAGCACAGGGGCATCCCCACATGTCTTATTTTCTCAGAGAAAGTTGCAGTGCACAAGAAGTACAACTTAAAATGCCATTATTCAACTAAACATGCTGAGGAATGTGCAAAATATCAAGGAAATGAGAGAGCCAAGCGGGTTGCCAGTCTTAAAGCATGTCTAATGAGGCAACAAGATTTCTTCAAGAAAGCAACCAAAGAGAATGTTGCATCAGTTGAAGCTAGTTACATGGTTAGTGAGATGATTGCAAAGGCAGGGAAACCATTCACAGAGTCAGCTTTATAAGAATGATCATTGTATAGCAAGAAGAAAGTGCCAAAAATACATACATATGTATGTATGTATATATATATATCACATAGATTTCATATATATATTTTTTCATATATATATATATTTCATATATATATTTCATATATAAATCACATAGATTTCAGTGTGCATGCATGCAGCTCACTCCCTCAACCCTTTCATCATTATATTATCCAGTAACTTATAAAGATGATGAAATGGGGTAAGGGATTTTCTTGGGCTTCTGACTAGAGAATATGATTTATTTAAATATTTATTGTGGCAACCTGGTTTTAAAAAGTATAAATGTATATATATACTTTTAGGAACAGATGTGGCCACTGTATGCTCAAAAATGTTTTCTTAGCAGAGACTTACATTTTCCTGACTCAGTCAAATCAGCCTTGATAGGCAATTGGATCAAAGTAAAGATTTCATGTGGAATGCCAAATTATATTGGTTTTAGTCCATAATCATGTATAAAAATATTGATATTGAAATAGAATGGAATGATATAATTGTGAAATAAGAACTCATAAAATTTACATTATAACCTGATAATTAGCTATGTAGAAATTTAATTAAATTATTAACAAATACAATTTTACACATTAAGTGAATAATGCCTCTGAATGAAGTAATGTATTCTGACAAAATAATATATTCTGACAAAAATTAATAACTTTTTATTATAGTAAATACATGGTTGGTTAATGCCTATTATATTAACTCATTCATCTAACATATGAAACTCTGAATACAATGTTTATGCTTTAAATTCAACTACCCCAAAAAGTTTTTAAATTTATTTAATCTTGGTGGATAGAAATAATCTAAAATATTTATTTATATTTTTGCTAAAATATTTGTCTATATATTTAGTTACTTTATTATTATTTTCTAATTTAATTAAAATGTATTTCTTTTTCATAGATTGAACTCTTTAATATCTTAGAATTCACTCAAGTTATTGGTAAGCATATTTACATATTCATGTATTCTGAATGAAATATTTATTATAATAATTTTCTAGATGTTTTGTAGTTCTTTCTACAACTTGCTTTATTTTTATTTGCTTTCATTTTTCTTTTACTTGATTGACCACCAAAAATTATCAAGAATATTTCTATTTTGAGGATTCTACTGAGTATTTAACTTGTAGCCTGTCTGGAGGAAAAATGGTTGTATTGTATCAAAGAAACTGTTGATTTTTTAATTAGCTGTGATTCTATGATTAACATATTTGATTCCTCTATATTGTCTGCTCATCAGTTTGATCATTTAGACACTTAATACTAGTATTGATAGAATTTTATTTTAATTTTTATATTGAGGACTGGGGAGATAGCTTCAAAGGTTAGAGTGTCAGTTATACTTCAAGCAGCTCAGAATTTTATTCCTAGAAAGGGCTAGCAGATGTATCATGATGTTTGCCAGCACGATAGTCCCTAGCAAGGCTTCATTGCTGGTCCCATGCATGCCATTGTCAAGGCCATATAGCTGGGCCACCTCTTAAATGTTTTTGCTATCTTACATAATAATTCACGATAATTTGACTGTTTCTTATGAATTTTTATTTTTTTTTATTTTTTTGGGCCACACCTAGTTACACTAAGGAATTACTCCTGGTTATGCACTCCTAGCTTGGGGGACCATATGGGATGCGGGGGGCTCAAACCATGGTCTGTCCTAGGTTAGGTTGTGAAATGTAAATGCCCTACCCCTTGCACCACCACTCTGGCCCCTCTTATGGAATATTTTTATTGCACAGATTAGATGCTATCATTTTATCTTTTAGTATACTTATCTTTTTTAAAATAGTATATAGTATCTCAAATGATATTTTGTTTCGTTTGTTTTTCTGACTTTTCTGTTGGGATGCATTTTTTAAATTCATAGCATTTAAAAACTCTGTGGAATATATGACTGAAAATAATTGTTATTTTTTATTCATGTTGATGTACTGTGAAAGTTGTACTTTAGAATTACTTTCCTCTGACAATTTCTAACTTTATTCTTTCCATAGCTTTGTGTATAATTTTATATTGTGAGAACTTCAGTTTTTGATGCATAACATTATGAGAAGCATTGTTTTAAGCCATATAAACATAATTAATATTTTATATTTTTAGAGGAAGCCTAAGTCTGTCTTTAGGACAAAATAAAGTTGTTTTTTTTTTTCCAGAGAAGCATTTTTTTAATCGTTTCTGTTGTTAGAACCTTGCCCACATTTTTAGTCTTTTCAAAGCCAGCAACCTGGTTTCCCCTAGGAGACGCCTCGTTCTCACTTCACATCTCTAAGGAAATTTTGTCTGTTTCTCTCTTTAAAGAATACTTGTATTGTATTGCCCCACCCAGATAAACCAGCTTGCTATTTCCTTATTTTAAAGAGAGCTAATTAGAAACTGCAATCTCATCCATTCCCATTAAATTAGCATACAAAGCATCCTTCTTTTGAGGAGGCACTGTTCTACCCTCCAAAATAACTAATTTGCTTCTGATAGTGTCTCAAGCAAAAACATAGGAGAGAAAAATTTCATTTTTTAATGTTTGTTTTCTTGCTTTTGGGGGATACTCTGAGAGTGCTTAGCAGTTACTGATTTTTCTGTGCTCAGAAATCATTCCTGGCCAAGTTGGGGACCCTTATACTGAGGATTGAATCATAGTTTGCTTGATCCCAAGCAAGCGCCTTTCTTGCTATACTATTACTCAGGCTCCTGGTATTATTTTACTAAATTTCACTAAGATGTTTACTCATAATTATCATCTTTTCTAAGGTAGATATTTTCTGGCGTGCCTACTATATTCTTTTGTTTTACTTATACCCTTCTGCAGTGAAATTTGTTTGAAAAGAATCCTCTATGATAATTATTTTGTTTTGTTTTTAAATGGACTCACTTATTTTGTTAGGGGCATACAAGAGAGGACATGGAGAGAAGCATAAGGATAGATTTATTAAGACTCAGACCTGAGGGCTGAAGTGAGAGAAACTTGGAGCCATAACGTGGAGTAGACACAATAACTTACTTTTTCTTTTTCTTTTTCTTTCTTTTTTTTGGTTTTTGGTTTTTGGGCCACACCAGGTAACGCTCAGGGGTTACTCCTGGCTATGTGCTCAGAAGTTGCTCCTGGCTTGGGGAACCATATGGGACACCAGGGGATCGAACCGCAGTCTGTCCAAGGCTAGCGCAGGCAAGGCAGGCACCTTACCTTTAGCACCACCGCCCAGCCCAATAACTTACTTTTTATTCCCATACATGTAAAGTATATTACTGTGCTCCTAACCCTTTTCTAAGCATAGCAAATGTAAAATTCTGCCATGCAACTTATATATAAGCACTGTTTACTTGTTTATTTATATTTTGGGGGGGCCACACTTGGTGATGCTCAGCGCTTACTCTTACCTCTGCACTCAGAAATCACTCCTGACTCAGTGGACCACATGGGGTACCAGGGGATCTAACCACAGTCCATCTTAGGTCAGCCATAAATGCCCTACTGCCGTGCCATTGCTCTGGCCCTTATTTGGTGTTTTTTATCCTCCTCACATGGATCCAGGTGAATTTTAATAAGAATTTTCAATTTTTATTCCAGGCACTGATGGGCCTGGTCTCCATTTGGTTTATGTAAGTCCAGGCCTGAACTGGGAAATGGCATCACACTGGTTTATAATTTTTCATATAGTCATGAAAATGTCTATGAAAAAAGAATTTGTACTGAGAATAATTTCCAGGCAGAGAGTCATAGCCTCCTGTACAATTAGGGCACCTTTTTTGTTACAAGAAGTTGATTTTTTTAGTTTATTTGTTTTTTTGAAAAGGAGTTAGATCCCTATAAAGATACCCATGACACTCTTCAAAGAAGTGGATCAAACACTTCTGAAATTCATTTGGATAAATAAACACCCTCAAATATCTAAAGCAATCCTTGGAAAAAGGAATATGGAAGGCATTACTTTCTCCAACTTTAATCTGGATTATAAAACAATTGTTATCAAAACAGCATGGTATTGGAATAAAAACAGACCCTCAGATCAGTGGAATAGGCTTGAGATACACAGATAATGTTCCTCACACATACAATCATTTAATTTTTGATGAAGGAGCAAGAAGTGCAAAATAGAGCAAGGAAAGCCTCTTCACCAAGTGTTGTTGGCACAACTGATTAGTCACTTGCAAAAAAGTATTCTGAGACCCCCAGCTAACACCATGTACAAATGTAAAATCCAAATGGATTAAAGACCTAGATATCAGATCTGAAACCATAAAGTATATAGAACAACATGTAGGAAAAAACTTCATAACATTGAGACTAAAGGCATCTTTAAGGAGGAAACAGCACTCTCCGAACAAGTGGAAGCAGATAAACAGATTGGGATATATTAATATGAGAAGCTTCTGTACCTCAAAGGAAATAGTGCCCAGGATACAAGAGCCACCACTGAGTGACTAGTAATCAAAATATACAAGGTACTTTTGGAACTTTTCAAGAAAAAATCATCTAATCCCATCAAAAATGGGAAGAAATACAAAATGATCAGAGTTAGGTACCAAATCCAAAGCTAACCACAACAAGATCAATATCCAATCTACAACAAGATAGACACAGAGGGATCACTTATACTAGCAGCCTGGGGAGCAAAGGAAGAGGATATGGAATGCATGCTGGGAACGCAGGGCTGGTGGAGAGGGAGGACAACAGTGGTGGTGGGAATGCCCCTGATTCAATGACACTATATACCTAAAATTTTACTGTGAATGATTTGTAATCCACTTTGGTCAAAATAAAAATTATTATATAAGGGGCCCGGAGAGATAGCACAGCAGTGTTTGCCTTGCAAGCAGCCGATCCAGGGCCTAAGGTGGTTGGTTCGAATCCCGGTGTCCCATATGGTCCCCCGTGCCTGCCAGGAGCTATTTCTGAGCAGGCAGCCAGGAGTAACCCCTGAGCACTGCCGGGTAAGTCCCAAAAACCAAAAAAAAAAATATTATAAAAAAGGAAAGGGGGGGAGAAGACTTTAATAGACAGTTTCTCATAGAAGAAATACAAATGGCCAAAAGGCACATAAAAATACTCCATATCACTAATCATCAGGGAGATGTAAATCAAAACAAATATGAGGTAACATCTCATGCCACAGATTGGGGCACATCACAAAGAATGAGAACAACAGTAGTGGCAGGTATGTGGAGAGAAGGAATTCTTATTCACTTATCGTGGGAATGCCATCTAGTCCAATCTTTATGGAAAGTGATATAGAGATTCCTCCAAAAACTGGATATTGAGCTTCCATACTATCTAGCTATGCCACTCATAGGGATATACCCTAGGAACACAAAAATACAATACAAAGGTCCCTTCCACACACCTATATTCATTGCAGCACTATTTACAATAGCCTGACTCTGGAAACAACCAAGATGCCCTTCAACAGATGAATGGCTAAAGAAACTGTGGTACATACACACAATGGAATATTATGCAGCTGTCAGGAGAGATGAAGTCATGAAATTGTTCTATACATGTATGTACATGGAATCTATTATGCTGAGTGAATTAAGTCAGAAGGAGAGAATAGTCTCACTCATCTATGAGTTTTAAGAAAAATAAAAAACATTTTTGCAATAATTCTCAGAGACAAAAGAGAGGAGGGCTGGAAGGTTCAGTTGACGAAATGAAGCTCACCACAATGAGTGATGAGGGCTATTAGAGAAATAACTACATTGAGAACTATCATAACAATGTGAATGAATGAGGGAAGTAGAAATCTTGTCTAGAGTACAGGCGGGGTGGGGTGGGGAGGAGGGAGATTTGGGACATTGGTGATGAGAATGTTGCAGTGGTGAAGGGGAGTGTTCTTTACATTACTGAAACCCAACTACAATCATATTTCTAATCCAGATGTTTAAATAAAGATATTAATAAAAAAGAAAAGGCATTAGATCAAATAGGGTTAGCACCCTCCGTTTTAATTTCTATTGAATATGTTTCTATATATGTCTCTATATATCTCTATAGACAAAGTTCCAATATTCTAGTTCTTTACACAGTACATGCTTTTTAAAAATAATTTATACTGTGTTGGGATTATGACCTAAGTGGCAAAATTTGATCATCCACTTTATATGCCCCCACCCTTTAATATTTGGGGAGCTTCACAAAGTACCCACTCTTTTCCCAGTACTGCACTATGGGGTAAAGTGTTCCCAAAAGTATCCCCAAGCCTTTTTCCCTGCCTCTCTCTAGTACCACTTAGTACTATTTTCTATAAAAAATAATTATAGATGAGGCCAGCGAGGTGGTGCTAGGTAAGGTGTCTGCCTTGCAAGTGCTAGCCAAGGATCAAGACTGCGGTTCAATCCCCCAGCGTCCCATATGGTCTCCCCAAGCCAGGGGCAATTTCTGAGTGCTTAGCCAGGAATAACCCCTTAGCATCAAATGGGTGTGGCCCCAAAAACAAAAAATATAAATTAATTAATTAATTAACAATTATAGGACCCATGAGATAGCAAATTTGTTAAGATATTTTCACATATGCAGCCAATCCCACTTTGGGGAACAACTAAACTTCATTTGTACTCCACTAGTACCAAAATGACCCAAAGCACAGAAATAGGATTAAGAACTGAAAACTTCCAGGTGATAAATTCCAGAAATTTATCAGTAAATAAAATAATTTTATGTCATAACTATATAATACTTTATTAG
Source organism: Suncus etruscus (assembly GCF_024139225.1). Taxonomy (NCBI): domain Eukaryota; kingdom Metazoa; phylum Chordata; class Mammalia; order Eulipotyphla; family Soricidae; genus Suncus; species Suncus etruscus. The sequence continues at coordinate 45,286,161 of NC_064859.1, read as the reverse complement.
AAATTAAACCATATTTATAGGCTTTGTCCCATACAAACACATGTATAATTTTTACAGAATTCTAAAACATTACATATTCTGATTTCCTCCCTTAAGGACTTAATTTTTATTGCACTTAATATTCCATTTTGAGTTATGTGCTTCATAATTATGAGCAGTACTTTTTTCTGTAGGGCTATTTATTTCATGTGCACATTCTGTGTGGTTTTAAAGGAAAGAAGTAGGGTAAAATGATTCCATTCTGCCATCTTTATTGGACTATTAACTTTAGTTCTGCTGATTTTTTGTCTGCTTATTTTATTGCAGCAGATAGGTAGGGGGCCCTGGTAATGTGCTTTGGGGAAGTAATACAATTTCTATACAAACAAATAGCTTGCCTGGAAGTATCTCAAAGCCAAAGTACAACATCCCCTTTGAAATACACATCCTGAGTCCTTTGGAGAAAAGAAATTGAGTCTCTACCCAATCCAAGGCCCTATCTAGAGGACAATGAACCAATCCAAAAGAAAAGAAAGTATAGAAAATGGAAGAGATATGAGAGCACAAGTAACAATGTAAGGGGTACGATTATAAAAAGATCATCAACAGTACAAGGCATCACTGGGCTAACACCTGGATTCATTGAAAAGTTAACAAGCAGATTTTTGCAGAGAACTAATGAAAAATATGAAGGAATTATAAAAAAAAATAACCTCCCAAACAGGACATGAGGAGCTTGCTCTCATATTCTGTGTTCACCCTGTAACACTTATCTCACTTTCTCATTTGTCTTTTTCCTTGTATTTTTCTGAGGCAGCCCTTGCTTGCTTTTGAACATCCATTTCTTACTTCTCCCTGCACATTTTTCTAAGTTTTCTTCAATAAAGACTTTATTGCCTCACTCTTTCACCTCCTGCTGATTGCTGATTTTTTTTCTTTTTTGATTCTTCGGCCACACCTAGTAGCTCTCAGTGTTTCCTCCTGACTCTAAGCTCAGAAATCTCTCCTGGCAGGGTTGGAAGACCATATGGGATGCCGGGATTTGAACCACCATCCTTCTGCATGCAAGGCAAATGCCCTACCTACATGCTATCTCTCCAGCCCCTGATTTTTTTTCTGTGTGGTAATGCCTGTGGTAATATTAGGACCAACTTTTTTATTCTTGAAAATAGGCATTCTACTGATTATCAATTAAGAATAGACTAGGATACATCATTATGTAAAACAATGTAGCGATTGCCACCAAAAAATCAGCATAGAGTTACTAATTGATCTCACAACTCCATATTTGGGTATAGATTCTGGTATAATGGGATTTTATGCTATGAATTATTAATATCCTATTGATTTTATGACATGTACATTTGAACTGATAATATTGCTTATGGATGAAACATTTTGAGATACCCATGCTGGTTGCACTAGTGATGAACTTACCTGTTTTAGCTAAGAACATACTGATTTTTGAACCATCCTGTAACTGTGCTGATAAGATTCCATGTGCTAAGAGCAGCCCTTTTATCTAATGTGTGATGCAAGAACATGTATCAGAATACTGAATTTGCAGTAATGTCTTACAAAACGACTTGTAAACAGGAATTATCAAGAATGATGTCTTCGGGCCCGGAGAGATAGCACAGCGGCGTTTGCCTTGCAAGCAGCCGATCCGGGACCTAAGATGGTTGGTTCGAATCCCGGTGTCCCATATGGTCCCCCGTGCCTGCCAGGAGCTATTTCTGAGCAGACAGCCAGGAGTAACCCCTGAGCACCGCCGGGTGTGACCCAAAAAAAAAAAACCCACAAAAAAAAAGAATGTCTTCTTTTATTTTGCTTTTTTTGGGTTACACACAAGACTCTGCACTCAGGAATGTTTTCCCGGAAGTGCCTAGTGTTAAAAATCTGTGAAAGCCCACCTCCTCAAATAAAGACCACCAATTTTCAAAGAATGCAAAAGCAAATCAGGTTTATTGATTTCAGTTAGCTGGGCACCGGCTCTGAAACTGGAAACCATGGGCAATCTAGGGAGGTGTATTTTATAGGTTTAAGGAACCTTAGGAGGAGGGTAGATATGGAAAGTAGGGCTTGTAGTATGCCCCAATCCCTAGTCCAAGTTCAAACACAATGTTCAATCAAAATGGTGAGTTTGTCCTTTTTTCAAATAAAGTGAGAACCTTGGGAGGAGTGAGCAGAGTTCCATTCTTTTTTCCAAATATGTTAAGTTCCTCTTAGGAGAGGCATTGGCTAATGATTATCGGGGCAGCATGCCATTGACATTTCAAGGTAAATCTATTCTTTTTGCCCAAATATGTCAAGTTCCTCTCAGGAGGGGCGTTGGCTAATGATTACCAGGGCAGAAGGCAATTGATGTCTCAAGGTAAAATTCCAGATTAAGAGGATCAAGAAGGTGGGGGTGTAGAAAGGCTTAACAGGCATCTATATATGATGCCTATCTGAGATATTATAACATTTTTTTTCATACATTTTTCCTTTAACACCTAGGAAAACCTATGGGATGACAGGGATCAAATCAGGATAGGCCATAGGCAAAGCAAGCACCATGCGCACTGTACTATTTCCCTGGGCCAGGGCTAATCTTTTTAGATATCCTTGATGTCTGGACTCAATCCACTGGTAAATAAAGATCTTATTGCTATTCTGCCATAAGACTTTGACTTGCTTAAGTTAACTTTAATAAAAATGGTTCAACAAAATAAAAATAATTTATAAAGTGAAACTTTAAATGATAGACTAATCTTGTGCACACTCAATTTCAGAGCAGCTTTATTCACAAATACCAAAAGAAAGAAGCAAGTTAAGTCTCTTTGATGCATAAATGGGTGAGGAAAAACATATATATATATATAGATAGATAGGTAGATAGATAGATAGATAGATAGATAGATATAGATAGATAGATAGATAGATAGGTAGATAGATAGATAGATAGATAGATAGATAGATAGATAGATAGATAGATAGATAGGCAAATCTTAAAAAGGAAGGAAATGTGTCTCAAGTTAAATTAACCAATTAATGTTTTTTGTTTGTTTGTTTTGTTTTGTTTTTGGGTCACACCCGGCAGAGCTCAGGTGTTACTCGGCTCTGTGCTCAAAAATCGCTCCTGCAGGCTCGAAGGGCCATATGGGGTGCCGGGATTCCAACCACCGACCTTCTGTATGCAAGGCAAACGCCTTACCTCCATGTTTCTCTCAGCCCTAACCAATTAATGTTTGTGGGCAGTATTTTAAGTAATTTAGTCAGACTTTGAAAGAAAAATAGTGTTTGAATAGTTTTCTTTGATGTATCTAGAGCAGTCAAAGTCACAGAGACAGGAAGCAAAACATTGTAGATAAAGGAACAGTACTGTTGCACAATGACTTTTTATTTTCTATATGAGTAAGATTTCAAAATCATGAGAATGTACCAAATGCTATCAAATTTTAAAACAGTTAAATAGGCAAAACTATTTTATCTGTAATCTATAAAAATTAACATATCTTAATAGAGTATTCTATTGTTGTGCCATGCATAAACATCTCCATATAAGGGCAACTCAGTATGCTCACCAGATGTATCCCCAGATTTCCCTGGTGTAGAGAACTGAGAATACCCTATGATGTTCCTCAAAAGGCCTACTGCAAAGGATTTTGCCCCTGCGTCGAGAGTTTAGGAATTCCAAAGAAACATTACTGAAATTCATGTCTTGGTACGGACATTATATTCCCCTCATATTATTCGGCCTTAAAATCAATTCTCCCTTTTGTTGATATTTACAGGCAAAATATAGCCTTGAATAAAACTCCTTTCCTGGATAATATTTAGAACCAAAATCAAAGACAATATTTTTCTCTTTTTCAAAATGTCCTTGTAGTTGGTATGCAAGAGCATATTCATAATGTAGATCCTGGGTTATTGGCTTTTCCCAAAAAATTGAAACTTCACCTTAGTATTGGATTTAGCTCTTTCACTTGACCTCTAAACAATAGAGTTTATCCCAGTTAAGATTGTGTTCCTAGATTTTTTCTACTTTTTACTAATCCCTTAGTTTGCATCTAAAGTTAGTTTGCTTCATAAAAGCTGTCTTGAGTTGTGACCTACTCCTTTGTAACTCAGAATTCTTACTGCTTGCACCCATAGCTTAATGTATCATTTACTGTTAAACTCTGCTTTGTAATTGTAAACATTCTTCTCAATACCTATGACTGGCTTTTGCTTCTTATAAAACTCCCTGCTTAAAGATTAAATTTGTCACAAGCTTGCCAGAATATGCTGTCCCTATACAATTCATTTTGTGTGGTCTCTCATTTCTCATTTATTTCATATTTATCCCATTTGACTTATTTGTATTCACCCACTTTCCTGTCTTAGGGTATTTCCCCCAGTTAGAATTGTTGGGAAACAAGACTCTCCAAACATTCAATGATATGTGAGAATGAAAAAACGAGTTAATTTTCCTTTTCTTCCTTATATAATGCAAAAGTTTACAACATTTTTTGCCATTTAGGTTGAGCAAATACAAAATTAAGCTTAGCCCTAGGCATGTCATTATAAGAGGCATGCATTGCTTAAAGTCAGTTTTTAATTTGTGAAAATGGTAAATAAACTAACAGTTGGAATTTCCTAAATAGATTTGCAAGATACTTAATTGTATAGATTTTTTTAAAGGAATCAGACAATCTAGGTCAAGGATATAAAACTGATTAGGGGACATGGTGAAATATATACTTGACTGAGTTTTGATCCCCATTACCACAGAATATTCTTAGAACTTAAGGGTTCTCTTTGGCACCAAAGAGCATTGTTAGGAACACATCTATGGGCTATTGTACTTAAGGGCTGGCATAGTTGCTCAAATATTCTTCTTGTAGGTTGTTTTATAATATATATGTATATATATGCATATATACAATCATATTATCTAAGATAATTGCATATTTTCTTCACTCAATGCATAAAATTTTATATTTTATAGTCTGTGACTTGAAATTGATCTTCAGTGATAAAGTTTATTAAATAAAGTTTATTAAATAAAATTTATTAAAGCAGAATAGTATGACTGAGTTATAAGTTATAAGTTGGCAACTGGCCAATTTATAAGTATCTATGTTTACTTACTTCAGAAGCCACCGTTTTATATCACTAGCATGGAAAAGTCAAGGTATTTTTCATTATTCAACCCAAACAGAATTTCAGGAAGGAAGTTAGAAAGAATAACATCCAGGCTTCCTGGATAGAAATACTCATCCATCACAAACAGAAACATTACCAAGGGTCATAATTAGAAAAGGAGGACTCAATCTTGAGCACCATTTGTAGTCCTGCAAGTTTCTCTAGAAGTGATCCCTGATCACAGACCAAGGGGTAAGTAGTTACACCAAAACAAAATAAAACAAAACAAAAAAATGAAACAGAGAGATATTTTAAATGGATGAACTTTACCTTGCAGAACAAAGAAATATACTAAATATCCAGCATCCCAAAATATGACCCAGTGCAACATCAAGAAAAGAGTAAAGGTGCCAGACTTGGTAGGTGGTTAATTGCTCACACCATGATTAGTAGCACAGGTTGTTGCCATTTTGGTTCTCTTTTACCATAGCAACAAAGCCTATGGATAAATTTCTGAGGAGCATTCCACCCATCTCTAGAGGATTGCTGAGTTTTCATGGGCAGAAACAATTATCAAGTCAGCTTTCTCCTGGCAAACAATCAGACATCACCTCTGCCAGCCCATACATGAATTCTGGCAAGGAAGACATATTAGTGAAATCAAATAATCAAATATTACTAAAAAACTAAGCTCTTACTGTGCACCCTCTTCTTTCGCAAACTTAGAAGGACTGCCTGAGTTAAAAAAAAATAGACTGAATTTAGGCTCATCATTTGTAGAATGTAGAAAACCCTGTCTGGGAGAATATACCTTGATTAGAACTAGATAGAACCTAGAGACCTCAGGCTTCTACCTTGTCAGTACTGGTCAATAGAGATTATGTTAAAAAGTTCTTACCTACTATCACTGCTATCCTTATTTTCATAGGGAACAAAATTCTTTAATCAATTTTTTTCTATTCTATTTTCCTCAGGTGGTACATATCCATCATATCTTCCTCAACTGTATCTGAGTGAGTACCTTTTTTCACACATTAATGAGTTTACAAGAGACAAACCAAAGAAATTAAACCAAATATGTGTATTATTATTCCACTCTAATTCTAATTGAGATTTAAGCTCTCCACCCCTTTCTCCCAGCTACTAACATACATACATACACACACATACACACACACACACTACACTACAGTTTGTCCACAGCTTGTTTTTAAACCTATACTGACTATATTGAAACCTTAAATTGTTTTTCTTGATAATGAAGGCCCTCTCTCTCTTTTTTTTACTTATGCATTGCTAAGACTTTGTGTTGGAAGCACTTTTACAAACAGAAAGTACCTATAGATCTCTCAAAGCATAGTAATAAAAAATTAAGGGTTCCATTGCCAAATAGGTAACTCTGATATACTATACCAGCTCATCTCTGTTACACCTTCAAACACAAGTACTACTAATTGAGACACAGGTCTGTCCTTGACATCAAATTCCCAATAGTTACCAGGAATCTGAGATGAAGCAGTCTATCAGCAGTGACAACTGCTAGCCTAGAAATCGTCCATTTCTGAACCAAGTACAATTACCATGGAGCACTTTGGAGTGTGTCCACTGAATGGGTCTATTGTACACATCTCTAAAACCCTTTCAGTCATGTAGCTAATAGCAAACTCAAGCTACAAATTCTCTATGGTTGACCTTAGTAAACAGTCCTTTCTGGGTATCGTTGAAACTGAACATATAACTACCACCCTAGATTGGCTCAGGGGACCAGGGGACACTTGTATCAGTAACCTTCTATGTTCTTTTTTTTATTATATATAATTTTTATTTTGACCATATTGGCTTACATATTTTTCTTTTTTTATCTTTATTTAAACACCGTGATTACAAAAATGATTATAGTTGTATGATTACAGTCATGTAAAGAACACCTCCCTTCACCAGTGCAACATTCCCACCACCAATTTTCTCCCTCCTCCCCACCCCCCTAAACCTGTACTCAAGACAGGCTTTCTACTTCCCTCATTCATTCACATTGTTATGATAGTTTTTAGTGTAATCATCTCTCCAACTGCAATCATCACTCTATGTGATGAGCTTCATGTCATGAGTTGCACCTACCAGCCCTCATCTCTCCTGTCTCTGAGATACTGTTAAAAATGTCTTTCATTTTTCTTAAAGCCCATAGATGAGTGAAACCATTCTGCGTCTTTCTCTCTCCCTCTGACTTACTTCACTCAGCATAATAGATTCCATGTACATCCATGATTAGGAAAATTTCATGACTTCATCTCTCCTGATCGCCGCATAGTATTCCATTATGTATATGTACCACAGTTTCTTCAGCCACTCATCTGTTGAAAGGCATCTTGGTTGTTTCCAGAGTCTGGCTATTGTAAATAGCGCTGCAATGAATATAGGAGTAAGGAAGGGATTTTTGTATTGTATTTTTGTGTTCCTTGGGTATATTCCTAGGAGTGGTATAGCTGGATTGTATGGAAGCTCAATTTCCAGTTTGTGAAGGAATCTCCATATCGCTTTCCATAAAGGTTTACTAGACAGCATTCCCACTAGCAGTGAAAAAGAGTTCCTTTCTCTCCACATCCCCGCCAGCACTGCTTGTTTTCCTTTCTTGTGATGTGTGCCAATCTCAGTGGTGTGAGGTGGTACCTCATAGTAGTTTTGATTTGCATCTCCCTGACAATTAGTGATGTTGAGCATCTTTTCATGTGCCTTTTGGCCATGTGCCTTTCTTCTTTTTCAAAGTGTCTGTTCTTTTCTTCTCCCCATTTTTTTATGGGGTTAGTAGTTTTTTTCTTGTATAGTTCTGTCAGTACCTTGTAAATTTTGGATAATAGCCCTTTATCTGATGAGTATTGGGTGAATAATTTCTTCCACTCAGTGGGTGGCCTTTGTATTCTGGGCACTATTTCCTTTGAGATGCAGAAGCTTCTCAGCTTAATATAGTCCCATCTGTTTATCTCTGCTTCCATTTGTTTGGAAAGTGCTGTCTCCTCCTTAAAGATGCCTTTAGTCTCAATGTCCTGGAGTGTTTCACCTACATGTTGTTCTATATACCTTATAGTTTCAGTCCTGATATTAAGGTCTTAAAACATTTGGATTTTACCTATGTACATGGTGTTAGCTGGGGGTCTGAGTTTGTTGTTTTGCAAGTGGCTAAACAGTTGTGCCAACACCACTTGTTGAATAGGCTTTCCTTGCTCCATTTAGGATTTCTTGCTCCTTTATCAAAAACTAGGTGGTTATATGTCTGAGGAACCTTCTCTGAGTACTCAAGCCTATTCCACTGATCTGAGGGTCTGTCTTTATTCCAATACCATGCTGTTTTTATAACTATTGCTCTGTAATAGAGCTTAAAATTGGGGAAAGTAATGCCTCCCATATTCCTTTTCCCAAGGAGTGCTTTAACTATTCGAGGTTGTTTGTTGTTCCAGATGAATTTCAAAGTATTTGATCCACTTCTTTGAAGAATGTCATGGGTATCTTCAGAGGAATCATGTTAAATCTGTAAAATGCTTTTGGAAGTATTGCCATTTTAATTTTGTTGATCCTGCCAATCCATGAGCAAGGTATGTGTTTCCATTTCCGCGTGTCCTCTCTTATTTCTTGGAGCAGTGTTTTGTAGTTTTCTTTGTATAAATCCTTCACATCTTTAGTCAGGTTGACTCCAAGATATTTGAGTTTGTGTGGCACTAATGTGAATGGGATTGTTCTCTTAATGTCCATTTCTTCCCTATCATTATTAGTGTATAAAAAGGCCATTGATTTTTGTGTGTAAATTTTGTAGCCTGCCACTTTGCTATATGAATCTATTATTTCTGGAAGCTTTTTGGTAGAGTCTTTAGGGTTTTCTAAGTAGAGTATCATGTCATCTGCAAACAGTGAGAGCTTGACTTCTTCCTTTTCTATGTGGATTCACTTGATATCTTTTTTTGCCTAATCGCTATAGCAAGTACTTCCAGTACTATGTTGAATAGGAGTGGTGAGAGAGGACAGCCTTGTCTTGTACCAGAATTTAGAGGGAAGGATTTTAATTTATCTTCATTGAGGATAATATTTGCCACTGGCTTCTGGTAGATGGCTTTGACTATATTGAGAAAGGTTCCTTTTATTCCTATCTTGCTGAGATTTTTCATCAAGAATGGATGTTGAACCTTATCAAATGCTTTTTCTGCATCTATTGATATGACCATGTGATTTTTATTTATTTTTTGTTGTTTATGTTGTGTATTATATTGATAGATTTACGGATGTTAAACCAGCCTTGCATTCCTGGGATGAAACCTATTTGATCAAAGTGAATGATCTTCTTGATGAGGCACTGGATCCTGTTCGCCAGGATTTTGTTGAGGATCTTTGCATCTGTGTTCATCAGGGATATTGGTCTGTAATTTTCTTTTTTGGCAGCATCTCTATCAGGTTTTGGTATTAAGGTGATGTTGGCTTCATAAAAGCTATTTGGAAGTGTTCCTGTTTTTTCGATTTCATAAAAGAGCCTGGCCAGGATTGGTAGTAGTTCCTCTTGAAAGGTTTAAATGAATTCATTCGTGAATCCATCAGGGCCTGGGCTTTTGTTTTTGGGCAAATTTTTGATTACAGTTTTAATTTCCTCAATAGTTATGGGGGTGTTTAGATATGCTACATCTTCTTTACTCAACCATGGAAGTTTATGTGAGTTCAGAAATTTATCCATTTCTTCCAGGTTCTCATATTTAGTGGGATAGAGTTTCTCAAAGTATTCTCTGAATACCCTTTGAATATCTGCAGTATCTTTAGTGATCTCCCCCTTTTCATTTCTAATACACATTATAAAGTTTCTCTCTCTTTTGCTTTGTGAGTTTTGCCAATGGTCTATCAATCTTGTTTATTTTTTCAAAGAACCAACTTCTGCTTTCGTTGATCTTTCAGATTGTTTTTTGGGTTTCCACTTTGTTGATTTCTGCTCTCAGCTTTGTTATTTCCTTCTGTCTCCCTATTTTTGGGTCCTTTTGTTGAGCACTTTCTAGTTCTATTAGCTGTGTCTTTAAGCTACTCAGGTAAGCAGAAAAAGATAAGGTGGTCCTCAGATGTTACTATTGGCTGTGCACTCAGAAATTAATTCTGGAGGGCACAGGGACCAGACAAGTTGCTGAAAATTGAAACTGGGGTGGCCTTGTGTAAGGCAAGTACCCTACCCCATTATTCAGCCTCTCTTGCCCCACTGTCCCAATCTTTTAATTCTTGTCTTAAGTTTCTCAGTATAGATACTACTAATTTGACATAATCCTATTTGTTTATCTTTGCTTCTCTTTGTTTGGCTGGTGGCATGAATTGATTCAAATGCCTCAGAGTCAATTTTATGAAGCATTTTGCACGCTTTCATTCAGTATAATATATGAATTAATATTGATGTTTTATTTAAATATCTTTAAGCATCATCTTTATGAATATGTTTGTAATTGAGTTTCAGTCATAAAAAGAACACCCTCCTTCACCAGTGAAACCTTCCCACCATGAGTGTTTTTAAACTATTTGAATTGGCCTTTGGCCTTGCTGTGAGATGGAGATCTGGATTGTCCTTTTGTTTGTTTGTTTATCTTGATTTTTTGCATGGGGCTGACTAGTTTTCCTAACACTGTTTGTTGAAGAGGTTTTACTTCCTCCACTTTATACTCTCAGCTCTTTCGTTAAAATATAGATGTCAAGGGCTGGAGCAGTGGCACTAGAGATAAGGTGTCTGCCTTGCATGCGCTAGTCTAGGACAGACCACGGTGTGTCCCATATGGTCTCCCCAAGCCAGAAGTGATTTCTGCGTGCATGGTCAGGAGTAACTCATCAAATGGGTGTGGCACAAAAACAACAACAACAACAAATACCAAAAAAAAAATTAGATGTCTAGAGACTGGAGCAATAGCACAGCGGTAGGGCTTTGCCTTGCATGTGGCTACAAAAATGGGACCTGGGTTCAATCCGTGGCATCCCATATGGTCCCCCAAACCAGGAGCAATTTCTGAGTGCAGAGCCAGGAATAACCTCTTATTATGAATGTTAGTGGATATGACCCAAAAATTTAAAAAAATGAAAAATTATCTCTCTACACAGAATACTACAATATGTTGTTGCATCATTCTAGTAGTGTCGCAGGAAATCTGATGGGAATATTACTTTGTAATCTACTCACAAGAGTGAGCCTAACAAATGCACAAAATGCTTAACTAGCATCAAACCACACAGCACAGTAAATCCTTAGACACTGACCTTAGTAATACCATAGAGATATAAAACAACCATTTCAAATCGACCTGTATTGATCTAAGATTTGATAATTCCAGATCCTTTGTGTTATAACAAGGAATATCAAGTAAATTTGTTCATGCTTTGATAGTGGCAGGCTTTGATGATGGGAGGGTGATTGGAGATATGGATGAAAGGATGGTCACACATGTTCTGATTGGTGTTTGAACATTTAATGTCTGAAATAACTTTATTGGGAACAACTTAGTAAACCAGTGTAATTATAAAAAAAGTTAAAGAAAAAGGATTACATATCTATATCTATATCTATCTATCTATCTATCTATCTATCTATCTATCTATCTATCTATCTATCTATCTATCATCTATCTATCTATATGGGGCTTTCAACTCTGTTGCTCTTAAGAGGTTGTCTTCATTCTTTTACCACACTGTTTTGATTTGTGTAGTATTAGAACTTAATTTAAATTTGGAAAAGCAAAAGATTCCCATATTATTTTTAATTTGGGTACTGGAGAGCATTAATTTTTATATACTTAAGCAGTATTTGATCTACCACATTTTCTGGCATTTAAGACTACCTTTCAACCCATGGAAAATATTCTAAACTTCTTAAAAGTAAGGCGGTGGTGGGCATGGATCACTCTACCCTGAAGCTGGAGTAAATTTCAGCATGCTATATACCAGAATGTAAGACAACCCCGGAGTTTTAAGAAGTTTTTCATGGACCAAAAAGTTATTTTATACACCAAAAGATACTGTTTTTTTTTTTAATTTCACAAGTATTTGTACAGGAACTAAATCTAATCTGTGGTTGATTTTTTCTACATTCATTTTTACAATATTAATACTTCCAACATGTTAACAGGATATGTACTTACATTTCTTTGTTTTTAATTATTTTAGCAGTTAGAAGCTTTCTATCTTAAGTTTTTCACTTTTCATTTTTTAAATGATTGTGTAACTGTTCAACTTGTAATGTTTAATTTAGTTTACTCAAGTTTATGTACTAATTTTAAGAGATGATGCATTTGCCATCATTATACTTTTTTTCATTTCTTTTTTAATATAATAATTTTATATATTATCAAATTCTACAACTTCAAGAGGATAAATTTTTATGACCAAAATCTTTAATTCAAAAAACAATAAAATCAAATTTTAAAGTTTCATTACATAGTTCCTATATCCTAATTATTTCTAATTCTGTAAATACATTATAAGGAGATGCCTTTAGCAACCCAATATTTGCAAATGCATATTTATCTTTTTACATCTAAATTATTCTATTATTATTATTTTATATTAGTAGTATTGCAACACCATTCCTTCATCTAAATGCCATACACTGTTCATAAGTATTGAAAGGTCTCTGACACCTACACCCTGTATCATCAGATTACAGTTTTATTTACATAATGCTATTAGTTTGGGGCAGAATTATCTATGCAGTTGGTTTTTTTATATTCTGCAAATAAATTAATATAATATTATCTTTATTCCTAATTTACTACATTTTACTTATCATATTATAATTCAATTTTATTAAAACCTAAGAAATAATATTTTTATTTGTTTCTTTGGGAACATAAAGTTAGCAGAGATTTAATATTTTTACTTTGCATGTAACTGAAGCAGTTTGATTCCCCGCACTAATTATGATCACCTGAGGTCTGCTCTAAGTGAAATTTTGGCACATGGTTATGAATAAGTTTTAAGAACATCTGGGTGTATCTAAACCTCTTCTCTTCCTTGAAAAAAATTGTATTCTCATTGTGTATACATTCCAGACTTTATGCTCTCATTAGTTGTTTGGAACTTGGATTGTTCATATTAACTATAAATAAAATCTTATTTTAGTTAAACCTTGTTGTGTACTCAACAGTTATATTTATCTTTCAATATAACAAGTGATTAAATTATAAAATTATAAGAAAATTATAGAATTGTATCCTACTCTAAAAAAAACATTCGCCATTATCTGTCGAATTCTAAAACATCATTTATAGTGAATATCCCTTTGACTCAATTTCAAATGACCCATATGTTAAAAATAATCTGCACTTTAATTCACTAATATTCTGAAACACTTTCCCTCAATTATTTCACCATAATAAATTTATATCCTTATTCTCAATATGTTTAAAATGATACATATTTTTATTTTGGCTTCATCAATTATATGAGTTCAGTGAGCCAATTTATTCTACTGAAATAGGGTTCCTAGAACATAATATACAACTCAGTCAAGTTCTTTAAGACATCTATTCTCCAAAAGAATCTTTGATTCCATAGAAATCTATTTTAAAAGTGAGTTGAGTGTGTTGCAATGGCAACACAGAATTATCTTAGAATCGTAAGGCTCAATGCTTAATTTAAGTATTAATATTACCACTATACTGTATAAAATGTTATACTCAGTTTTTAATATTGAATCCTGTCCAGATTTTTATGCCAGCCTTTTTTTCTATTTTGATTAAATGCACATCATTTATTGTTAGATTCACAAGAACAATTTTTCTTTATAATTAATGCATATATATTTTTAAGATGTTGAAGTTTGTGACTTTCTGATATATATTTAATATTAGTCCTTTATTAGGTATTTAATGAATAAATATTCTTTTCCATTCAGTAGAATATTTTCTCAATTTATTTTGTAATCTGATTTCATATTTTGATACACTCACAATTACTTACTTTAACTCTTGTTTCTCTTTTAGACTTGTATCACTGAATATATAATATGAAATAATATCATAGAAATTTTGTCTGTGGTTTCATCAATGCATCTTACTGATTTTTCCTAATATTTAATTTTAAATTAATTTAAACTATGAGCATCATGTGAGACACAATTGCAGTTTTATTATTTTCCATTTTTAATATTTATCTTGAAAATACCTAATATGTGGTGATTTAATTTGTGTTCTCAATTTTATTCCACTTGAGATGTGCATATGAGTCTGGATTTGTGGGTATAATTTTGGGGTATATGTGAGTATAGTTTGATATGTCTCAGAATTTCTTTGGTCCTTTGAGGTCTTTTGTGATCACTTGTAAGTTTTAACATTTTTTTTTACTTTCTTTGATATTATGAGCAGGGTTTTAATAAATATTAAATTAAATCTATATTATGTTTTGTGTAAAATGGTCATTTTAACAATGCTGTTGAACTCCAATATATGAGATTCTTGACTTAATATGTAATATTTAAGGTACTGTAAAATATGTCATCTTAAATTAAAATTACTTGTTCTCATTCAGTTAATAAGATTTAAAATCATTATTACTTTTAACATATACATAACCTGAAGGCAAAGAGTTTCTAATGTTCTTTAACATGAAGTCATAAAGTATTAATCAGAACTCATGGAACTTAATGTAAAACATTAATATTGAGCTAGAGATAGTTGTAATGGTTTTTCATATGGGTGGAGAATATTTGTTCCTTGGCACTAAGAAGATTCTCCTTCAGCCTCTTGGAATGACTCCCAACCTCTGAACCAAGAGTAGGCCAAGAACACTACTGGTTATCTAAATATCAAAATTAAAAAAATTAATAAAAATCCACTGTAGAATGAATTCTCTGGCATTCATTCCTCCAATTTTCTATTTAAGTATTTCTATTTACATCTTTAATAAAAAGTTCAAATAATAGATAACAGGGAAGTTGTAGGGTTTAGCCAGAAAACACAAATTATTAGTTCTAATTCTGTTAGAAGTCCCCATCTCATTTCAGAAGTTGTTTCTTAGATCTAAAGTATTTTAATCCAGTTTAAAATAGAGGAGCATTTAGATATGTTAATGTGAAGAAACAATAAATCCTTGATCTTAAAGATTCTGACTGCCAACGATTGATACTTTTATAATTTTTAATAGAAAAGTTTAAAGATAACAGATTTTTATTTATTTTTGCATTTATTTATTTTTGTTTTGTTTTCTGGTGTTTTTTTTTTTTGGTCACACCCAACGGGACTGAGGAGATACTCCTGCCTCAGAGGTCACTCCTGGCAGCTTTGGGATACCATAGGATTCCAGGAATTGAACCCGGGTCTGCCACGTGCAAGGCAAATGCCCTACCTGCTAGGCTACTCTTCGGCCCCAACTGTAGTCTGTAGACTAAAACTGGATATACAAGCTTAATTTTGATTGTGTGTTTTTTTTTTTTACTGTTTTGGCACCTTATAAGTTCTGTTTTATTTATTTATTTGTTGTTTTTGTTTTTGCTGGTCACACCCTCTAATGCTCTAAGGTTACAATCTCCTGGTTCTGTGCTCAGGACTTATACTGTGAGGGCTTACTCCTAACCTGTTGGTTTAGGAGGTCATATGGAATACCAAGAATTGAACCCAGATGAGCAGTATTCATGGCAAGAACTCTGTCTACTGTACTATTTATCCAATCCAACATAATTTATCTCTAATTCAAAGCACTCAATATTTACCCAATATATTGATAAGATTTCTACTTGTATTTTTATATTTTGCTCATTATTCTCACAATGATAAGATATTTGATACAATATCTTAATTAGGGAATTCTAAAGTTAGTTCTGGTTCTTCTATCATGTACGAAATATATTTTTCATGAATTATTTTGAAAATATAATGAAAAATAAACTTGTATTAGATGATGTTAATTCAATGCAAGTCACAAGTAAAGTTTGGTATTTAGGAGAAAATTTAATAATATGATCTAATATCATGTGATGTCATAACATTTAAATTTAATATCTGTTCATGTAAATGGCACATGTAACATTTTAAGATCTCTGGCTTATACATAAATACTCTGTCATTTTCTTAAATTGTATTGTTTACTGAAATTTTTTATATTTATGGAAGATTACAATTTTTACTTTTTATGTTTAATGTTCTCAGTTCAAATATTTTACATACTTACTCCTTTTAGTACACTTGCCTAAACATGTAAGGCACACTATCTCTCCCAAAAGAAACAAATACTTAGGGGCAGAGAGATAGCACAGCTACTAGGGCATTTGCCTTGCATGATGCTAACCCAGGTTTGATTTCAGCATCCCTTATGGTTACAGGAGCCTTCCAGAAGAGATTTCTTAGTGCAAACAGGAGTAACCCATGATTACCATGGGTGTGGCCCAATAACCAACAAAACCAAAAACTAGTATATTTGTACAATCAACAGATAATTTTTTTCCACATATTTAATGGAAATTCCCTTTCGTAATATTTACCCATGTACCTTTGGTAATTTGATATTGTTTAACTGAATTTTTTAACTCACTTTTGATGAAAGTCTTGCATATTTTTAATTTCAATATATCATGCAAATTTCCTAAATATATTGGCAGTTATAAATTTATTATACTTAACTATTTATTAATTTAAGCTAAATTCATAAAACTACCAGGAAAACCTAAAAAATAACAGGACATTTGGATGGTGCTTACAGCAGAAAGATTTTAGCTGACCTACTTGCTAGAAACAAGAAAATATTATAGGTTTTTGTCATAATAGAAGGATTCTCAATTTGCTTTATCATGTTCCTAGATATTTGTTGATACTTGCTGCTGCATTAATGTTACTAAAATATAACTGCATAGCCCAATCCTACCCATTTTCAGAAATTTAAAAATCTAAAATCCATGCCCAATTTTCTTTGACTAAGTGCTATTGATAACTGCTGTCCACTTTTCTTTTCCTATCATGAATATCATTATATGCTATTTTATAATGGTTAGACACAGCAAATGAAGGCTCTCTGACAAATTACAGATGATCAACATACTGAATGGTTATGTTTAGGTCTTTATTACACATGACTTTTAAAGTAATCTTTTCTCAACATGCCTATAAGAAGGTTGTAGACTGATGAATGAGGAGAGTCATCTCTGGTGTATAAATGAGACATTTCTGAGTGGTTAATATCAGGACTGCAAAGAAAAAAAGATCAAGAAAAAGAGCATGGGTTAATCATTTAACTTGAATCTGAAACATCTAGTTGATTTTGAACACCAAAGTTATTTTACATGAAGTTGAAATTTATTCTTCTGACTTTCTCTCTTTTCTAGACTTCTACCAAAATTTCTTGTAACCCCAAATTGAAGGTATGTTTAGCAAGATGGTTTATTCTGTCCTTTTGTCCCACTTGTCCCTTGGTAAAGTCTAATTTTAGTAATAATTTAAATGTTTTTTTATTAGTAAATTTCTTATCATTTGATAATTTCCTTTTATTGTTTTTGTTTTCTTTCTTCACTCCTTTTACAGTTCTTCTTAATCTTTTCTGATTTTCATAGCATAAATGTACGAACAAAGTAAGGTATACATAATAAAATATTATTTCTCTACAGACCTAGAGATTAAGTAAGGGCTTGCAAATAGATTACCAATAATGATAGATGCTAATGTATCCTGATACGTAGCCAATATCTTTGTTTATGCATATTGTGAAGAGGACACGTTAGCTTTCTGCTGGTTTTTATTTTATATTAATTATTGTGTCATATAGATGGCATTCATCATAATTGGTTTTCAGGTAAGTGGAAATGAAATTTTAAAAAAGAAAATAAAGGAAAAAGTAAAAACTAAAATAACTAGAAAATTTGTGAAAATTAGTCTATCTCACAATGAGGTTATTAAATCATTGCCAGAGGTTTAATAATCTCTTGTTACTAGGTTATCATTCTGTTATTTCTTTTGATTCTGCACATTTTGTGACATTAGAGACACATTTCTGTTTAAATTGGTGTGTTCCTATAGAATAACAGGATTTAAAAATACTGGAGCAGTCTTGCAGTCTTATCCAGAAATTTTAAGCATTATTGCTGATACTGTTGCTTTTTGTGTAATTGCTGATACTGTTGCTTTTTGTGTAGTATTTTTGATTCCTAGGGCTTCCATAAGTACAAAATTTTGGGGTGGGGACTCAAAAGTCCTGGTGATGTCAGCACCTGGAGTTCTGGTGAGATTGATGTCTCTGCAGAGAGCCTTTGAGAAGTGATAAAGCATGCCAAATGACTAAGCTCCAATTGTGGATGTTAGGTGTAGCAGACATGATTTTGTTAGGGTGAAGATTTGATTCGGTTTCCCCTCCTAAGATACCCTGCTTTTAGGTACATGGCGAGTGTATTCATAATTTCTCATGGCTTCGTTAGTATCTCTTTCAAGAACATAGTGAGTCTATGGAACTGGTCGAATGCAGATATAGAGACTACAACATTTGTGGACATGGTTTTTGCTGTCAGGGCTTCCAGTAGTACTGTTGGATTTTTTATAGTGTCACTAAATATATTTATGATGATTATACTTAGAATGTCTAAAACACCTCACTTGGAGTTATACCCAAGAGAATTTTAGGATTCATAAATATAATAATAATTTGAATGACTCATACAAGTCTGATTTTTAAAAAGTCAGCAATTAAAAGTATTCTTAAGGCTCCATGCTTGTCATCGTGCACTTCCCAAAATACCATGGCTAGAGGCTGAGAGATAGGATAGTGTAAGGTATTTAACTTGCATGAGGCTGACCCCAGGTTTTTCTCCTGAGCTCTTCAGGAATCATCTCTGAGTATAGACCTCAAAGTAGTCCTAAGCATAATTGTATGTGACCCTCCCCGCACAACCAACAACAAACAAGCAAACAGAAATAGCAAAATACCTTGGGGCATGGTCAATAGTACTGAGCTAAGAGTAGCTCCTGAATTCTATTGAATGGTACCCACAAAATATAAAGATAAATGAAAATAAAATTTCCAATGG
Organism: Suncus etruscus; assembly: GCF_024139225.1. Taxonomy (NCBI): domain Eukaryota; kingdom Metazoa; phylum Chordata; class Mammalia; order Eulipotyphla; family Soricidae; genus Suncus; species Suncus etruscus. The sequence continues at coordinate 45,267,080 of NC_064859.1, read as the reverse complement.
ATTTTTTTTCTTTTAGTTACTACTTTTTATTGTAAATTGTCTCCAAAAAGCAGTGACGTCAATTATTATAGTTGGATTTGTTGGTTGTTGTCCTTTTTACTTTATTGTATTCTTTACAGGTCTCTATTTGTTTCTTACTTTAAGACATAACATTTAATCCATTTAAGACTAACTTTAAATGTACAGTCATTGCAAAGATAAAGTTCCATATACCCTAAAAAAATAGTCTCTTACTATATATGTTATCTTAATGAATTACATTTATTACAATTAATGAATCTATATAGATATTATTAAAGTCATTATTGTTATATACTTAATAATTTTTGTTCATGTTTTTATTCTAAATATTTTAGAATAGTCTATTGTAAATATTTTCTTTGTTCATGTTTCTATTCCTAAATATCATATAATTTAGAAAATTATATTCAGTATTAATGTTGCCTTCATCTCTTCTATCTGTATTTTCTAAGCTTTTTTCTTAGAAACATGCAAAACATCATTGTGAATTGGAAAGATTGAAATTAAGAGAATGATAGAAATATACTAGCATAACATTTCTAAGTCAGTGTGTGTCTTATGCCTTTATATTAAATTTGAAAGTTTCTATCAAATCTTGATAATTCTTGTTGGAAGATGTAGCACTCTATCTCTGTCTTTGTTATAACAGGCTTCCTTCTTTTATGTCTTTGTCTGGCTGTACTCTATTACAGGAATGTCAGTCTTAATAGGTTTTTCTTTAGGATAATAATTGGAGCCTTAGATAGTTTTCCTATATAACATTTTTCTTTTTGATAATTTATTTAAGTATTATAAATCTTGAGTATTGTGTTTTCTTCAATCCATTTTGGAGTGTTTTTCAGTTCTACTTTTTTAATGTCTCTTAAAACTTTACTTTGAGAGGGCCGGAGAGATAGCACAGTGGAAGGAACTGAGTTCAATTCCTGACATCCCATATTGTTCCCGAGCCTATCAAGAACAATTTCGGAGCACAGAGCCAGGAGTAACCCAAAAACCAAAAGAAAAGAGAAGAAGAAAAAAAAAACTTTACTTTGACCATGTTTTAAAGTTCCATCTATTATTCTTTCTAAATATTTGTATTTATTGATGTCTAGATTTTTTTGTCTAAGATATACTTTTATATATCTATTAATTTGACTTAAAATTGTGTGTGAAGTTCAGATGTGGTTAATGTTTCCTATAAACTCGAAAGAATTGTTTTATACTGTTATTTGTTCTAATATTATGTAGGTACTAATTAGAACTCTTAGATTCATAATACTGTTCAAGAAATTTATTTACAATAATTTTTTATTTTTTTGATTTTTAAATAATTCAATATCATGATACAAAAGTATCATAATATCATGAAAACCTTAAAATACCAAATGAATATAAATGTATTATGTGTATACATAAACTTATAGATTTTATACTATAGCATTAGAAAAGGATCAAAAATCATTTATTTATTTATTCCAACAATTTTTATCTTTATCAGAAAAGAAATCAAGAAAGGGAGTGAAGAGCCCAGCCTTGATTGCCCCCAGGGACCAGGCAACTCCCAGGTGGTGTGGGGTACAGCTGTGGTGGCATCCTGCTGTGCTAGAGACAGCCATGGTGCAGATATGATTTCACAGAAAGGGCCCAGCAGTACATATCTGAGCCACTTGCTCTGCACTGACTATGTCCAGGCTCTTGGTACTGTCCAAGCCAGATGGATGGGATGTACAGCGTCTGTGGTATCAGAGGTAGGGATCATGAAGGCCGCTGCAGGGAAGTTCTCTCTGCTGTACTCGGAGTGCTTCTGTGGTCAAAAATTAAGTTATAGAGGGGCAAGAGTGGTCACACAGTGGTAGGGCATTTGCCTTGCACGCATCTGACCCAGGATGGACTCTGGTTGGATACTCGGCATCCCATATGGTCCCCCAAGTCAGGATCAATTTCTGAGTGTAGACCCAGGAGTAACACCTGATCGCCGCCAGGTGTGGACCCCCCCAAATCAAAACAAAAAAATAAATTATAGAGTTTAGGGAGCTAAAAATTCTATGTAAAATCTTATAAAGTAAGCACACTTCAAATACAGAGCTACTTTATCTTCTATAGGGCTTCCACCTGTTAAAATTCATTGTTACTTTGACAAGCATGGTTGTAAAAATGTTGACGTATCTTTTGTATAATTTTATTACCATGCTGACTTCCATTTTTGATGAAAGAATACTTTTTTTTTTTTTTTTTTTAGTTTTTGGGCGACACCCAGTGACGCTCAGGGGTTACTCCTGGCTCTGTGCTCAGAAATTGCTCCTGGCTCAGGTCCATATGGACTTCGGGGATTGAATCCAGCCGAGTGCTAGGCAAAAGCCCTGCTGCTATGCTATCGTTCTGCCGTCATTGAATACTTCTAACCTAACATTTTTTTAGTCTAGTTTTTCAAAAGAATCACACGGTATGTTTAAGACCAAATAAATGCCGGTGGAGTGGCACTAGAGGTAAAGTGTCTGCCTTGCAAGCGCTAGTCAATGAAGGACCGCAGTTCTATCCCCCAGCGTCCCATATGGTTCCCCCAAGCTAGGGTCAATATCTCAGTGCTTAGCCAGGAATAACTCCTGACCATCAAATGGGTGTACCCCCCAGAAAAAGACAAAATAAATGCTGTATTTAGTTGTTTTCAGCACTTTGCTATTATCAGAAATATAGTAAAAATATTTTTCTTTTCTTTGTCTCCAAAAGATATTTTTCTAATACTTTAAAGCACTTGTATTAGAAATTAAGAAGCTTACATTAAAATTAATTTTTTATCTCACAATTTTTGTGAGTAATGAATCTGGACACAGCTTATCTGAATTTCCTCTCAAGATGTCATATGGCTGCAATTCAAGGGTTTGATTGGATTGCTTTTGCATCTGTACTCTTGAGTCGGGAAAATTGACTTTCTATCTCAGTGATGTTGTTGACAGCAGTTTTTCATTGTTGCTGTATTACTAAACGGGTTTTTAGAATTTCTTTTATTGGATAGAGAGTACACGCACGTATTTCTTAGAGAAAACACACACGTATTTTCTTAGATTACCACTTTCTTTTTTTTTTTTTGGTTTTTGGGCCACACCCAGTAACACTCAGGGGTTACTCCTGGCTATGTGCTCAGAAGTTGCTCCTGGCTTGGGGGACCATATGGGACACCGGGGGATCGAACCGTGGTCCGTCCAAGGCTAGCGCAGGCAAGGCAGGCACCTTACCTTTAGCGCCACCGCCCGGCCCCTGATTACCACTTTCTAAGGGTTTACTTTTGTTTATTGTAATGAGGACTTCCTTAATATGGCACATACCATATTGCATAGGAATGTTTCCTTTAGTGTTCTTAGACTTAATCACATAATATATAATATAATATATAATACACTATAAAATAAAATAATAAAAATAATAGAATATGGCATAGTGTGATATAATGTAGTAAAATGTAATGCAATATCATAATAATATGTATATTTTCATATCATAAATTAATATGAAAGCAACTATTAACATTATACTCAGTTGGTTAAAATCAGTCATAAGTAAATTTATTAGTTATGAATGTGGTTACCAATATAAGTCTCCACAAGCCCTGGATTCAGTTGGAATCATCAATATTTCAATATTTATGTCTGATTTTCCTCTAAAATTAAAACTAACCTTTGCCTTATAGCACCAATTTTAGTTCAATGTAGGTGAAAATTACTAAGTATTGGAGTTTTAGACCTCAAAAAAAAAAAGATATTTGTTTGGCAATATCACACTCAGTCTTTAATTATAACAAACACTTCCAAAAGAAATAAAAGCCTGATTTTAAAATTAGGATAGAATGACCTTTTTTGAGATGAGCCGTTGACCCAGACAGATACCTGCAAATAGATATAAATATCTAGTGCAGGTTTTGTACTTAAGGAATATTGTGTGGCAGTAAGCTAAACTACTTTTACTGACTATGGAAGCTCATTTACAGAATGTCTAGTTTTCATGTATAAACATTTGGTTTGATGAGTGTTCTATTATTTCCTAATAAGGATGCAATTTTTTTCTTATTTTACAAAATCAGAAAAATCAATAAGTAACCAATATAAAATATTGTTAAAAAGTATAAATATCGGGGCTGGAGAGATAACATGAAGGTGAAGTGTTTGCCTTGCATGCAGAAGGTCAGTGGTTCAAATCTCGCATCCCATAAGGTCCCCTGAACCTGCCAGGAGCGATTTCTGAGTGTAGAACCTGGAGTAACCCTTGAGCACTGCTGGGTGTGACCCAAAAACCAAAAAAAAAAAATAGAAATGTCAAAATAGAATTGTCAGAATAGAATTCAAAATATCTGTTTATTTTAATATAATAATTAATAAATGCATTTATAAATGTGCAGAAATAATATATTTCATTGTATTTAGAGGGAAATTACCTAAACTTTAAGCATCAGGGAAGACATTTGAAAATCTATTTTTAGAACACTCAGCCTCAAAGAATAAGATTTGTCAAGAGGCAAAAGAAAAACCACAGTAAGTAAGGTAAGGAAAAATGTCTTCAGAGTTTTCTATGTGAACAAAAAGTAAAGTTAATACTTTGAAATAAGAATATCAGAACTTCAGAAAGATATAGGATCAACTTAAAAACAAATTTTGATCTTGTGGTCAAGAAAAAATTCCTAGGATAGAAAGAGCAAAGAGAATCCAACAAATTCTTTTAACCTACATGTGGTAAAGAAGAAAGGAGAAAGTTAAGAGCAAAATATTTAAAACATGAATAAAATTTCAAAAAGGGAGATATACACACTTAAAAGAAAAAAAACAGAAATTGTAGATTGTCATTTAAAAAGAAAGAGGGCATTAGAACTTTAGTCTGCTTTAAGTATGAAAAGTTTTTAATATTCATGTTGAGAATTTTATATTTATGTGATATGTTTCTGGGAAGTGAAAGTGCTATCCAGCAGAATAATACCATATTACTTAGCATAGTGGATTATCACAAAAGGCAATATTAACATTATGTTGGGTTGTAGGGTATGCACACCCCATCAATACTTTACTTCCAGTCTACTCTAAATATTATGAAACAATCAGCATGGGAGCAGTAGTAGTGTGGGCAGAAAACTTGACTTGTATGGACCAACCTGGGTTCAATGTCTGACACTCCAGGTGGTCTCCTGAATACCCAAAAAGTAAGATCTGAGCACTGCCATATTTGATCCAATAAATAAGCTAATAATTAAAAATAAAAAACAACAAAATATAGACATATTATGTTTAAACTAAAATAGTGTGTCAACTTTTAAAGCTTGATATTACAAGGAAAGCATAAAATTGTGTAAGATTACATTACCTAAATAGGAACTTATACTATATATCTACAAGTATAATTTATTTTTATTTAATTTTTCAATAAATTATTTAATTGAATCACCAGGAGACACAGAGTTACTAAGTTGCTCTTGGTTGAGTTTCAATCACATAATATCTAAAAGCCATCTTTTCACCATTACACTTCTCTAGCCTCCAATGTTCCTTGTTAAAAAAATTATTAGGATGCTTGACTTACTAGGTTCACAATAGGTTTTCAATAATAGAATGTTCTATTCTATTTATTCAGGGCTAAAATAATACTAATCCCACCTCCAGTGTCAGCTTTCCTATACTAATTTCTTCAAGTTTCCTCCCACACTCTAGTCTAACTCTAAGAAACACACTGCTAAATTTGGTTATTGGAGTTTGGGTCTCATGATCATAGTTTTGTTAGTTCTGTGATTTACATATACATATATGCATATATAGATATATAAATATATGTCTGTTTAAATATACACACATATATACAAAACAAACATACAAAACAAACAAAATATTATGTTACATTTTTTGAGGTTATTATAGAAGGAATTTCTATATCCCATGAATTAAAGTCTTATTCCCCCATTAGAAAAGCAGTTATTCAACATCAAACAAGTTTATGTACCATTTAGGCTGTATAATCAAATAAAGATTGGATTTTTTTTTTAATTTCATGGTGTTCTATTTCTTTCTAGAGTGACCTTTAAGTTTTCACATATAAGTCTTTTATATTCTTTGCAAAGTTGATTTTGAAGTACTTGACATTTTGGGGCACTGTTTTAAATGGAGCGATCTATTTTTTTTTTATTTGTTTTTTTTTTAGTTCATTTTTACATATAAGTATGCAATTGATTTTTTAACTGACTTTGTAGCCTGCTACTTGCTATGTTGGTTTATTTTTTCAGAGTTTTTTAGTGAATCTTCAGGGTCTTCTGTGTATATTATTAAAAGAACCATCATAGGCAGATGTATTTGTGGGATTTTAAATAGTACTATTTCTATATCTATAGCTTGTGTTGACAAGCAAGTAGAACAATAATATCATGCAAAGCACATTTAGGTTGTGTAATTCAAAAATCTGTAGATAGCTATCGCACCAGAAAAAAAGAGCTAGCATGGATTAGAAAATATTAATTCAAGTCTTCTCATATATTTATGGTATTGAGAAGTCTTTTTTTTATGGCGCCTTTTTTTCTGTATATTGGAACTAACAATAGTATTTTTATTTTGATTCATTACATTGTGTTACTTAGGAAGGCAATTTTCAAAGCACTTTGGAAATGCTGAAAATTATGTGCAATCTAAGGGAGTGGTAAGGAATAAAAACTAATGCTTTATTAGATTATGCATAGCCATGAATGTTAGTTTATTTATTTATATGACAGCAATGGGATAATTAGAAAGAGAGTGGTATGATTTTATGTGTATAATTTCAATTAAATAGACTTGCTTTTATATTGCCAAATATTATTAAAGCAAATAAGAAAGAGCTAGCAAAGTTATGTTTATTGATGAAGCTTATATTAAAAGAAATAAGCATTTATGGTGAGATACACATGTGGGGATATAGAAGGAATAACTAGTGCATTTTGAATAATTATTTATTATTTAATTTTTAAAATTTTTATTTATTTAGTCCTTCCTTTTTCAACTAATGTTCTGATTATTAATTTATAAAACACATTGCATAGCATTCTTCTTTAAAGCCTCTTACATTTCAAATGTGTTAAATTTCTCCCACTATATATCATAATACCAAGCAACAATATCAAAAACAAATGAGAAAAAGTAAAAGTGAAAATGGAATAATTATGATAATTCTATCATGCCCCACTCAACCCAACTGCAAACATAACACTAAATTTGAAAGTGTGGTGGGATAAGTTTAAGTTAGAGAGGAAAATAAATCTTCCATATTAGATTTCTTGTTTCTCAATATCCAAGTATTTGCTTATATGTGATTAGAAGTTAGCAGAAAAATAGAAGGATATACCTGAACATTTGAGTTAGTAAAAATGATTTGATAAAGCAACAACCACCACAACACTGAAGGCTGAGTTAGCACAAGGATTAAGGTGCCTGACACTGGTTTGATTCTCAGTACCACATATGTTTTCTGAGTATCACCAGAAATGACACCTAGAATGAAGTCAGGAGTAAGCACTGAGCACTCCTATGTGTACCCAATTGCCTTCTCCACAAGAGGGTGGGGGTAAGCAAAAATAAGATTTGCTCTTTATTTTTCTTTTAGTTTTGGGGGCACACTCAGTGATGTTCAGGGCTTACTAATAGCTCTGCTCTCATATATCACTGCTGGTAGGTTTGAGCGTTCATATGTGATACCAGAGATCAAATTAAGAAAAGCATCTTATCTGCTGCTCCAGACCCAATACTGACTTTTAAATGTAATAAAATAAAATTAAGTCAATGAACAAAATAAAGGTACAAAAAATTATTTTTGGAACAAAGTTGAAAAGGATTTTTTGTTCTAAAATTCAGAGAGTTGGGGAAAGATAGAAGAAATAATCATTGAATAATTGATGTTTCATAATTTAGCAAACAAATCCAAATTCTAACATTTCACAGGTTAGTACAGCATTATGTGATGCAGTGTCTTAAGGTTTTACATAAATTTTAATTTTCTTATAATTACTATAACATGTTTAAAAGATTTGATATAAAACACATGCAATGTTTTTTCCAATAGTATTTTAAAAATTATTTAAAGACTGGTTATTAGGCATCACTAAAACACGTTTCTGTATGCGAATACTTAACTGCTTTAGAAAACAGGTCTGAAAAATCAAATATTGAATGTTATTTCACTTAATTCTAAAAGCCTCTGAAAATCAAGGAGACTTATTCTGTAAATTACTTATAATTATTCTTTAACCACAGTGTGATATTTGGTAATGTCAGAATAATTTTGCTTTGGGAAAGTGATTTTAGCCCCTAAAAATTAATTACCTCCAAAATAAGCTGTATTTTACAGTTTATGTGACCTAGGGATAAATTTTTAAGTTTAATTAATCTGTCTTCTGACAATTATAAAGAAATTTTGGCCAAAAAAGTATTTATATATTCAGTTCAGTTTTGTTTATGCTAATGTACTCACACATAAAAAATTTTCAAATTAATTCAATCACATTTGCAGAAAAAAATTTATTTATTCTTGTGTATGATATTGATGAATGCTATGACTTCAACTCTACTCTTTGACCCAGTTTCGAATTTTCTTTAAAACTTCTGCCATAAATCATCTAGCTAATTAAATAAGTACCTTATTTTACTCTAGGAAATGAACAATTGTGACTGGAGAAATACTACGGTAGTAAAATTCCAAATGGCCATCCCCGGTTGATTCACTGTACCACTGTGTTCTGTGAGAGGGAGCACTGAACAGACCCTGAGCATTCCCCACCCAAAAAATTAAAAAAATAATTAAAAAATTAAAGAAAAAAGTTATTTTAAAATTGTTCTTAACAAAATTATTTTTATGAGCATAATCACAGACTAGACAGCTTCATGATTCTATATCTTATGAGATAATATGCTTTATAAAGTTCATTTAAATGCTGCAATAATATTAATTTTCATATAATTTAAAATTTGTTTCCATTCTGATCCAATAATTGAGTACATTCATGTTCAAGCACCTTAATAGAAACTTGGGCTGACAAAATTCAACAAGACAGACCAAGAACTGTATTCTGTATCATATTTTTAGATAACAAAAATGTAAAGATATTGTCTATAAATATATAAATAAATCAATAGATACAATTATTAAAGAAAGAGATTGAATTAATAAAATAATAATACAGTATGATAAATTAACAAAAATAAATTAAGATCAGAGGATAAGGGGGTATTCCTTGAAGTAATGATAAATAAGTGATATTTGAATTGCAAAAAATGCAAAAAAGTAGAGACTGAAAATTACAAACTTAGGAAATTTTCACACACATATGTTACGATACATTACTTTAAAACAGATAGATATAAAATAATTTCAAATTATCTTATGTACATGACAGCAGACTAAAAAAAATTCTGTAAAAACAAACATTTTTGGAAAGCAATATTGATTCTCAAAAAAAATTTTTTTGACAAAGTAATTCCATGTGACCTAGTATTACCACTCCTCAGAATCTACCCCAAGGAAATGCCTTTATAAAGGCATTTGTGTCCTTATATTTATTACAGCACTATTCACAGTAACCAAAATCTGGAAACAACTCAAAAACAGAGGATTGGAAAAAGATATTATGATAAATATGCACAGTAGAATACATCTATGAAATAATGCAATTCATGACTATGTGGATGTATCTGAGTGAAGCCAGGCCAGAAGGAAGACACAACAGAATGACCTCTCTTAGTTATGAGATATAAAGAAACATAATAAAAGAGCAACAATTGATTGGATACAATAAAACCGGGGTAGTCTCTAGAACTGAGCTTCTCTGGGGAGGAGGTGAATGGGAAGGGTCAAAGGGACATTGCAAGACAGAGAAGGCAACTGAAGATGTGGTTTGAAATAATGTATCCATGAAACCATCATTACCAGTATTTTTTCAAGTAATGGAGAAAATATTTCTCCTGCCCCCTTAACTGTACATACTAATAAGCATTAGCAAGGAAAAATCTTATATGTTGTGTAGAAAGTAAAATCTCATAAATAATTTGGAAAATAAGTTGGAATTAAGAATTTATATTTGGTAATTTATATTACCAAAGATGCTGAGAAACCATAAGAAATTTTACATAAATTGTCACATAAAATATTAAAATCTGTAAAAGAGAATTTGGATTTTATTGCAAGAACTAGAGATTATCTTTTAATTATTATTTATTTATTTATTTATTTATTTATTTATTTATTTTAGTTTGGGGGCCACACCTGTTGATACTCAGGGGTTACTCCTGGATTTGCACTCAGAAATCGCTCCTGAGTTGGGGCCGGAGAGATAGCATGTAGGTAAGGCGTTTGCCTTTCATGCATAAGGTCATCGGTTCAAATCCCGGTGTCCCATATGGTCCCTGAGCCTGCCAGGAGCGATTTCTGAGCATAGGGCCAGGAGTAACCCCTGAGCGATGCTGGGTGTAACCCAAAAACCAAAAACCAAAAAAAAAAAAAAAAAAAAAAAAAGAAAAGAAAAAGAAAGAAAGAAAGAAATCGCTTCTGGCTTGGGGGGACCATATGGATGCCTGGGGTTCTAACCATGGTCTGTCCTAGGCTAGCCAGGGCAAGGCAGACTGCTTGCACCACCACTCTTTATTTAAACACTTTAATTTAAAAATTGTTCATGATGGATTTTTATACTGTTACTTTTTCCCATTTCAGCACCCAGTTCATGTCCATAGTTAACAGTTTCAGCTATCATTGTCATAATAGACCCATTTTAACCCTAATTGTATTCACAGGCATTTGTGACAGGATTCCTTTTCTCAAATGTATTTTGTATTCTCATTAATTTAAATAATACATAATTATACTAAAATTTATGATCATAGCTACTTTTACCACAAATGTTTAAAAACAAGGAATTTGGTAACCCAGAAAATTCATATTTTGGTTTTGTGTTATATAGTCATTCTATTGTATCTTATATTATTGTTGATTCTGTTATTAACCTTAAGCTGAAATAATCTTTTTACAAATTCTATGCCAATAATAACTACTGAATAAAATAACAAAAAATAATACTTATATTTTTATTTTTCAGTATATTTGATTGCCACATATTGCATATATTTCTTACTTTATAATAATAATTATGAAGAACATGAAAGTGTATCAGTTACAATAGCACATTCATTTTCTATTTTATCAACCAAACTTGACAACATAATCCTGAATTCTGTTCTTTGGACAATTCTGTTCTTTGGACACTCCTCTCAATTCTACATAAAAATAGATCATTCATTTCAATGGTTATTTTTCCTAGAATATATTATCAGTTACATCCATGTAATCACAAATAGAAAATTTAATTTTAAGTTTGTATTATAATTCTTGTTTGTATATCACATAGATAACAAGAAGTTTATGTTGGCTATATCTATTGCCTTGAATGTGATGATGGCTTCAAGGAAGCAAATATTTTCCCAATGAGTTCGATATATTAAATATGTAAATATTTCCTACATACCAAGTATAGTTTAATACTTTTTTAAAAAAATGGAAAATAAATGACTAGAACACCTTTGTATATTGGCAATATTTATTTCCACAGAAGTAAATCTGCATACAAATAAAAGAACAGTCCTATTGAAAATAATAATGGAACACTTGAGTAATTTGGAGGTAAAAATGCTTCACCAATAGCACTGAGAATTTTAATTAATAACAATATATATAAATATACATTCAAGCACAAATTAACTGTTGATATATATAGATATATCTGAACTCAGGAATTATTCCTGATGGGTTTGTGTGACCATATTGTTTGCTGGAAATTGAACCGAACATGCTGTATCAAAGGAAATTGCACTACTTTCTGTACTCCACTTATGCTCCTGAACTGTACAAAATAGTAACTGTTATCAAGGAAAAGCAAAGTCTTATATGTTGTATAGAAAGTATAAACTTTAAAAAATTTTGAAAAATAATTTATTACCAATGATGCTAACAAACCAATAATTTCTAGAAGTTACATTTAAATTATTCTTAAACAGATATATTTAATATAATTAGTCAATAAAAGGAAAATAAACTTTTGCTTCACTGTACTGGCAGAGTTAAGATTATGAAGCATGGTAATTTGAAGTGCGGGTACTATCCTAGGTTTTGTCTAACAAAAAATTTTCTGTAATCTTTGTTTTAATGTCAGAGATGAATTTTGAACCATATACTGAGAAGCACATGGATAGTCAATCTCTATTTTCTCAGGTTTATAGAGAAGAAATGAAAAAAAGGATAATTGCACTGTGAATATAAATATATGTTCCTTGGAAGTCCATTTTTCAAAGCATTCTATGTGCATTTCTTTAACCTCCAATCTTTTCCTATTCCATTTCCGTTTTGCATATTTGGCAGTTTTTTCTGGAGTGTAAGTGTATAGCTATTTTCACGTCTAATAATGTATGATAGTCTAAAAATTGCATTGTTAGCTCCCCCAGTCTTGTTTAATTTGAGAGTTATAATTAGCTTCAATTTTCTTGAACAGAGTGAATGCAAAGTATATTGGATTTTAATTTAAAATGCTATTTCATACTTGATTTAAGTACTAAAATGTAATACGCAAATTGCACTTTTAGTCAAATGACTGAAGTATTTTTTGAAGTGTATAATTAAAATATTCAAATGTGTACTGATAAGCCACTTTCGAAGCTTTGAGGACTCCTAAAGGTGACTTGGAAAAAACATGAAAACTGAACTTCCTCTGTTTCCTTATTTCACAACACCTGGTAGCTACTTTGAATAATTTGTTTTTGAAGAACATCAAAAAAGATACTTTTCACTAGTTATTAACACAACTCAACAGAGTTAGTCTAGTTTGCATTTTATAGACATTTTGAAGTAGGACATATTTTCAAATGACTACACCTCATTACCTTTAATAAGCGTAGATTCGTACTACTAGATAGAAGCTATTCACAGCCTTCATTGACACATGCGATTTAATAAATGTGTTTATCATATGCCCATAATCATCGCCTTCTAATTCTAATAAAACCTTTTAAGCCCTTGACTTTTCTTCAAAGCAGCTATTCTTAAAAAGTAAATAACTTTTCTAATTTGTCATGTTTTGTTTCTGCAGTTTTGTAAAGAGCTTAGGTAGCCTGTAAATTGCTGTTTTCTCTTCTAAGCTATCTAAGCAGAGCTGAAAAAGGGAAATAGGCATTACACTTCGTCACATGGTGACTGTTATTTGAAAAGATAGTGGTTAACTGTTTCTGTCTCTGGAGTGCATTATTTTCTGTGCCATGTTCTGTTTTGCTTCGGTTATTTCTTGTTTAGTGTTGATGAGTTGTAATGATTTTTCACTTTGTGGTTTACATGTTAGTCTGTGGATTGAACTTGATCATACATATGTGTTTGTGGAATCTTATAAATATATCATCTCTCCCTGATGTCATGGCAATTTGATAAATATGAATCTACATATTTTAATGTATTGTTCAATACATTGTTCAATATATTGTTCAATATTGTTCAATATTATTCATTTGTTTTAGAAAATTTTAGAATATATTTGGCATATCGAGGGACTTTAGTCCATACACATAGTAAGCATACCGACCACAAGCCATAATATCCATTTGTTCTCCCTAAATACAAAATCAAAGTAAAATGAAAACCCACAGGAGCCATTTCCTACCAAATGAAACCCTTTGTTCAAAATGAAATTTAGATCCAAATGGTAAAGTAAAGAAATTAATTAAACAATTGATGTAATGGGTTTCAAATTTTTAGTGTGTAATTCCACCAATATATAAAACCGGCAGGGTTTGAATTCAAAGGGATTATTATCTGAGCCTTTAATGCTCACCTCAGCGTTCATGTATTTAGCAACTCGCCCTCAAAATAAATAATTTTCAAATTGTGGAAATAGTTTGAATCAAAATTCCCTGTGGTCTTTATTTAAAATGCAAACTGCCTGGATGTGTTCCTGAGCTACAAAATTAAATATCTGGAAGGAATACTTACTTAACAAGCTAAATGTCAAAGCTCAGTGGTGGCTAAAAAGGATCACTCCACTCATTGAATTCTGTTTTGTGAATGCTCTCCTAGACTTCCCTGTTGTCTCCATTCCCTTACTTTCTCTAAATCATTGCCAGGGTATGTGTCTGAATGAGGGCAAATCTTGAAAGAAAGAGATCATGGGCAAGAATAGGGGGAGATAGTAGCATAACATATATGATACCCAAATGACAATATTTCGATTTGTGTTGTTTAGTCCATCTACTGACAGTCATAGAGCAAGAAATGATCTTTATATCAGTATATTTGAACAAGCAGTCTTTCCTGGATGAAATCTACAGGATAAGAATCAAAGTCATATATATCAACTTGACTTAAAAGCTGCAAATATGGGCTCTAGCGGTAAGGCATCTGCCTTGCTGTCCCATATGGTGCCCCCAAGCCAGGAGCGATTTCTGAGCACATAGCAAGAACAGTAATCCCTGAGCGTCAAAAGATGTGACCCCAAACAAAAAATAAATCAGACAAACAAGCAAACAAAAATGCTGCAAATATAAGAATATTTGAACAACATTAACATGAATAGAAATTTATTTTTAAAAAAACATCAATAATACTAATAAAATAACAGGGAAAACATTCCCTATTGTTGACATTTTGACAATATTTTGAGAGGGAAATCAGTGAAAATATAGCAAACAATTAAATCCGACATGCCTGACAAGTAAACTACTATTGAGCAAAGAAAGGAAATTGTGCTAAAAATTTTCAGAATTATTACCACAGAAATTGAGACATTTTCCATTCTCCTTTTGATAAGGACACTAAAGGCATCAGGATAAGTGTGTATATATATACTTGAACATATATATATATATATATATATATATATATATATATATATATATATATATATATATATATGTTATATATAAACAAAAGACAACCATTTCCAGGAGACTGAACATATGTTCAGTGAGTCTCCTGGAAATGGTTGTCTTTTGTTTATAAAGTATATGAAGTATGGGATTCTAAAAGGTTATTTACACTCAGAAATACTGCATTTGAAATTCTCCTACTAGCCATTGGCTCCATAAGGAAAAGACAGGACCTGCTGATGAATCTACCACAGAACACTCTTCCTAGTGCTGGTTATCATGGTGAGATTGGCAAGAACAAAGAAAAATTGGTTAAGAAGTTCCTACATTGGGAAACTGGGGAAAATTATTATCATTAAATAACTGAGAATGAAGTAAATTCATTTTTAAATGAATGTAATTTTTTGCTCACTAAAAAGATGATTAGGAATATTTTGTTTTGACATGCAAATTAAAAATGTGACTTGATGATCTAACAGGGGAGGTAGAGACATAAGAACAGTGATAGAGGAACTTTGGCATTTTGGCAATGAGTAATGTACAATAATAGCCTTGTGTAAGAAAGCAAAAATATTAACACTTTGTAGTCATGTTACTTCAGATACAATAATCAAAACATATAAAATTGGTCCCACGTGCCTGCCAGGAGCTATTTCTGAGCAGACAGCCAGGAGTAACCCCTGAGCACCGCCGGGTTTGGCCCAAAAACCAAAAAAAAAAAAAAATTAAAATTAAGGAACTTTTGCTTGATGAAAAATGATCATTTTATAATATGAAAGAAATTTGAGAAGAAACAAGTAGATTGTCATCAATTTTATTAACAACTAAATTTTTTGAAGTAATAGCTGAATTTATTCTTGCATTTATGATCATTCCAAAAATTAATAAGTAAGCATTGTTATATGCTCCTCCTATAGTTCTATACCAAAAATGTCTAATTTGACTATATAATTGAGAATAACATCAAATTCCTTCATCATAAAAGCACTGTCTTTTTTTTTTTTTTTGGTTTTTGGGCCACACCCGGTAACGCTCAGGGGTTACTTCTGGCTATGCGCTCAGAAGTTGCTCCTGGCTTGGGGGACCATATGGGACACCGGGGGATCGAACCGCGGTCCGTCCAAGGCTAGCGCAGGCAAGGCAGGCACCTTACCTTTAGCGCCACCGCCCGGCCCAAAAGCACTGTCTCTTAATTGAAACTAGTATGTAATCTGTGAGATATGCTTTATAGTGATGTGATTACGGTTTCCTTAAATTTTACTCATTACTGTTAGCATGCAGTGGTAAAATTGCTTAATGTAATTATTATACTGGTACTACAATGGAATGAAGAAATTCTATTTTCAGAAGTTAAATGTTACTTTATGCATGTAAAAACTAATTTGCTAAATATATTATTAAGGAAAACATCTAAATTATTAAAAATATAAACATTAAACTTTAAAAGTGTTAAAATTAATTTAAATTCTACCAAGCACATTTATAACAGATGCATTAAACTTTTATGTTCTTTACTTTCAAATAAATTTTAATTTTTATAATATATATTTATTGTTTCACTTTTAATGTATCACATATTTTCAATCTGTATGAAAAAGCTATCTTAAAATAAAATTCATGAACATCTTCATTTTAAAAATTTATGAAATAATTCATAATATTCAATATATAATAATTTTAATCAATTGAAAAAACATTTTTATGGATGTATTAGCCATTATAAATTATTTTACAAGTATGAATGTTGCTGATAAATACAATAAAAGGAAACAAACCTTTAGGAAAAGAAAATGTCAATGTAGAATAGTTTATATTGAAGAAAGAATGTAGAGTAAATATGATCTATTTAGTCAAATCTCTATTGGATAAGAGTGATATTTGCAGTCTTCCAACAAAGTAAGCCAAGATACTATGATTTAAATACATCATTCACTTCTTTGACATTGATTCAACCTAATCTGCTAAAATTGAATAACCAGTACATAAGTTTTTTCTAGATCTTTTCATTTTAACAAATTAAAATACTATGGTAAGTAACTGGTCATGCAAGAAGCTCATAAATATTAATGAAAGGTTCTAAATGTTACATTTATTGTCCATAAATAGTCATGAAAGATAGTAAAATACTTGATTGGAAATAAGCCTTTAACTTCTGTAATAAAGACACACTTCAGTGGAAATTTTCCTGTAATGTCATGGTTTTTATCTTTTGTTATTCTTTTTCATCAGTAATACAGAAAATTGCGGTGAGGGTGACTGAGAAATAAAGGTCTGAGACAATCAAGCATAGCAGCATTCATTGCTTACATGAGGTTTAATGATCCCTACATTTGTTAAGTATTTGAGCCTGTGTACAGTTTTTAAAATCATATCCATCCAAAATAGAATCCTTGTTGAGGTATACATAAAAAGAATTTGCTTTGAAGCATAAAATAAAATTTCAATCGAGGCAAAATTATATTTTAAATACCTGAGTCTCTTTATTGACTAAAAATTTAGTCTGTAGTAAATAAGAAACAGTACATAGCAAGAATCGCTGTTTTAAAGAAACATTTATGAGAAGCTTAATGAAAATATAGGAACAACTAACTATGTCTTATTGTGATTTACTCTCTACTTAAACTCTATAATAATCTGCAGATCATTGTGAAACCTGGTGTCATTTCAATACAAATAAGGTTACTATAATTTTGATCAATGATATATGCATCAGACTACCTACTAAATTGATCAGTTTTCACATCTAAACATAGGATTTGTTCTCTTCTCTTCTTTTTCTTTCTTTTTTTTTTGATTTGATACTTTTCTATTTTATAAAAACACCATAATTTACAAAATTACTTATAGTTGAGATTTAGACATATTCCAGCACAGATTCCCTCACCAATGTTAATTTACCTCCACCAGAGACTTCAGGTCCCCTCCTAGACCTAGACTCTCATCCTGCCATTCTACAGGTGCCATTTTAAATTCAGTTGTTAAAATTTGGGTCTCAATGCTGAAATCTCAGTGTCATTGACTGTAGTTTGGATACTTAGCTCTATTATTCCTTAACACCATCAATGTACCTGAATCCCTATTCACTATTTCATTTCATCTGACTCATTTCTCCCTCCCCTTGACTTTATTTTTTTCCATCTTGTTACTATACTTGGGGTCAAGGGTGATGAAGGTATCCCTTCTTTAAACCATTGAATTCCCTCATCCAGTAATTCTAAATGCCAGTTTTAGGAAATGATATCTTGCATTTATGCTTCTTTTTCTTGCTTATTTTATTAAACATACTACTTCTGTGTATCATCTATGTTGCTGTGAATTACATAATTTTATCATTTGTAAGAGCTGTGTAGTATTCCATTGTGTTCCCTTCCCTTATCTTCAGGGTTGTAGCAAGTATTTCTCTTTTTATAATTATCTTTATTTAAACACTGTGATTACAAATATGATTATAATTGTATGATTACAGTCATGTAAAGAACACCCCCATTCACCAGTGCAACATTCCCACCACCAATTTCCCAGATCTTCCTCCTCCCCAACCCCACACCTGTAAGTATTTCTTAAAGCAGCCTCCAAGCACTAACTCAGAAGTAGCCTAACCCTTTCTGAAGAGGCTTATTAAGCAACATTTTAATATCCTTAATTCTTAATTATAAGCTAGTAATACACTAAAACAATGAAATTAGTGTGTTGCATCACACTAGGATACATCATACAAGTACAAATCTGTTAATATTAAAATTTTCATATACTTTCAATAGAAATGCAAGTTGAAACTCTTGTTTTGGAAATATTTTTGACAGGTTGCTATAACATTAAACATATTTTAGAAATAAGGAGATTCATGTACTTTTTACACATAGAAAATAAAAGGGAAGCTTTAAAGATATTTCTGGACAGAATCTTCCAGAAATTTTTAACAAGGCAGACAGGCAGGAAGAAATTGAAGGATTATTGATGTCTTTAAAAGTGCAAGCCACATCTATTCTGGACTATGAATAATTATTTGGTGTTTAAGTTTTCAACTGACAACTCTAGTTAGCAAAAAGGAATAATGAAAGAATAAATGTCCAAAGAATATATTCTTATACCACTAAACAAGATTCATGAAAATAATTCTTTAGTAATTGGGGACTATATTTAAGACAGCTATGCAATGTATCTTCGGGTAACCACACTCTGGCAGAGTGCTAAATATCAAAACATAGTGAACTATTGCTATTAGTGGCATATGAAATGATACTGGAGAGAATCTTAAGCTCATTGACATTTTATGTTCCCTGAAACGGAGGTTTAGAATTCTCAAGCAAATAGAAACATTAGATGATTAGGTTATTCGTAGTCGTATGAAAGGAAAATGACAAATCTCTGTGTTCATCCAGCAATAAGGATACTTTGGCTCTGTGTGGGGTTGCAAAGTTAAAAAAAGGATAAGGAAACAGTTCCTTAAATAAACAAATCCTTTTAGTCCTGACTCTGTACTCAAGGATCACTACTGAGGATGCTCAGGGGGGAACATATGTGGTACTATGAATCAAGCACAGATTGGCCATGTACAAGGCAAGTGCCTTCTCCACTATTATCTTTTTCCTGAAAATACATAGACTATTATTTTCCTCAAATAACAAAGATAAGAGAGAAGTTACATTAATTATAATGTATAGGAAGCAATAGCTTGAACATTTTATTTTTATTGATAATCTCTTATTGACCATTATCTTTTAATTCCTCTTCTATAACCCTCACCGTATCACTTTCCATATTAGTACAACCTAGAATCACTTTCTTGATTTGCTTCTGTATATTAAATTCTATTTCAGCAACATTCATTAAAATCCTCTATTGAGGAGTTCTGCTTACTTCATTGCCATGCTTTTGTTCTACTAGTCTATTATGTGGATGTTATTAATAAGAGATATAATATCTACTCAAATTATTATCTTACTACTGCTTCTGAGAACATATATTAAAATCTATTATGAGAATTTTATTTCTCACATTCAGTTTTTAAAACATTTTTAAAACACTATAGTATATAGCTAATATATTGAAACATTTTTGTTTTATTTTATTTTTCAATCATTAAAACTTTTTTCTGGGGCCGGGTAGGTGGCGCTGGAGGTAAGGTGTCTGCCTTGCAAGAGCTAGCCAAGGAAGGACCGCGGTTCGATCCCCCGGCGTCCCATATGGTCCCCCCAAGCCAGGGGCGATTTCTGAGCACATAGCCAGGAGTAACCCTTGAGCGTCAAACGGGTGTGGCCCAAAAACCAAAAAAAAAAAAAAAAAAAACTTTTTTCTATTTTTAATAATATTTTTCTTTAAGCACCATGATTACAAACATGATTGTAGTAGGGTTTCAGTCATAAATAGAACAGCCCCCTTCACCAGTGCCACAGTCCCATCACCAATGCTCCCCATCTCCCTCCGCTTTGTACTTGTATCCCCGACAATATTTCTACTTTCTTCACTCACTGACATTGTTATGATAGTTCTCAGTGTAGTTTTTTTCTCTAACTGTGCTCACCACTCTTTGTGGTGAGCTTCATATTATGAGCCGGACCTTCCGGCACTCATCTCTGGGAATAACTTTAATAATGTATTTTATTTTTTAAAAAAATAATAGATGAGTGATTGGCTTTATTGCTGTGGTGCTTTTTGAGTTTTTTGTTTGATTTTTTTTTTTGGGTTTTTGGGCCACACCCGGCGGTGATCAAGGGGTTACTCCTGGCTATCTGCTCAGAAATAGCTCCTGGCAGGCACAGTGGACCATATGGGACACCGGGATTCGAACCAACTACCTTTGGTCCTGGATCGGCTGCTTGCAAGGCAAACGCCGCTGTGCTATCTCTCCAGGCCCTTGTTTGATATTTTTTTAAAAAATTTTAGTATTGTTATGTTTTCCTTCTTTTTTCCCTTTCTTCTCTTAAATTGATATTTATAGCCTCTAGAAGGACTCCTCACATTTTTTGCTTGTTTGATTTTTGCCCCATTTTATTTTATTTTTTTCCTTTCTTTCAAAAAGAACCGCATAATTTGAACCATCTTGTTCCACCTCACACATTGAGGGGGAAATAATGGAAGGTACCAAGACCAGACAGCCGTATGAACATTAAGTAGAAAAAAAAAAGATCAGATTTAATCACCAAATCCAAGTCAATGACAACAGAATTGATACCCAACTTACAACATGCTAGACACAGAATGGACCACATATATTAGCAACCAGGGGAATAACAGAGGAAGATATGGGATGCATGCTGAGAACAGGGGTGGAGGGAGGACAACATTAGTGCTGGGAATGCCCTGATTCAATGTCACTATGTCCCTAAAAAATTACTGTGAAAGATTGTAATACACTTTGGTCAAAATAAAAATTAAAAAAAAAAAGATGAGTGAGAATATTCTGTGTCTCTCACTCTCTGACTTATTTCACTCAGCAGAATAGATTCCATGAACATCCATGTGTAGGAAAATTTCAGACTTCATCTTTTCTGATGGCTGCATAAAATTCCATTGTGTATATGTACCACAGTTTCTTTAGCTTTTCATCTGTTGAAGGGCATCTTGGTTGTTTCTAGAGTTTGGCTATAGTAAATAGCACTGAAATGAATATAGGTGTGAGGAAGATATTTTTTTATTGTGTTTTTGTGTTCCTAGGATATATCCCTAGGAGTGGTATAGCTGGATAATATGAGAGTTTACTTCCAGTTTTTGAGGAATCACCATATTGTTTTCCTTAAGGGCTAGTCTAGGCAGCATTCTCACCAGCAATGAATGAGAGTTCCTTTCACCCCACATCTCCAGCATTCATTGTTCTTGTTCTTTGTGATGTGTGCCAGTCTCTGTGGTGTGAGATGGTACCTCATTGGTGTTTTGATTTGCATCTCCCTGATGATTAGTGTTGTGGAGCAATTTTTTCTTCTTCTAAAAATTGTCTTTTCATTTCTTCTTGCTATTTTTGATGGGATTAGATGATTTTTTCTTGTAAAGTTCTGTCAGTACCTTGTATATCTTAGTAACATTTTATCTGATGGGTATTAGGTGAATAGCTTCTGCCATTCTGTTGGTGGTTTTTGTATCCTAGGCATTATTTCCTTTGAGGTGCAAAAGCTTCTCAGCATCTATCTATCTATCTATCTATCTATCTATCTATCTATCTATCTATCTATCTATCTATCTATCTATCTATCTATCTATCTATCTATCTATCTATCATCTATCTATCTATCTATCTATCTATCTAGTCTATCTATATATGTCTATCTCTACTTCGACTTTTTTTGGAGTGCTGTTCCCTCCTTGAAGATGCCTTTAGACTCAATGACTTGGAGTGTTTTACCTCGTTCTATAAATCTTATGGTTTCAAGTCTGATATCAGCGTCTTTAATCCATTTGCATATGACCTTTGTGCAGGCTGTTATATGGAGTTCTGAGTTCTTGATTTTGCAAGTGGCTGACCAGTTGTTCCAACACCACTTGTTGAAGAGGCTTTCCTTGCTTCATTTTGCATTTATTGTCCCTTTATCAAAGATTAATTGGTTGTATATCAGGGGAGTATTCTCTGAATATTCTAGTCTATTCTACTGATCTGAGGCTCTGTCTCATGCTCTTTTGATGATTATAGCTTTCTAATACAGTTTAAAGTTGTGGAAAGTGATGCCTCCCATAGTCCTTTTCCCAAGGGTTATTCTAGCTCTTCACAGGTGTGTATTGTTCCAAATGAATTTCATGAGTATTTGATCCACTTCTTTAAAGAATGTCATGGGAATCCTTAGAGTATTAAATATGTACATTAAATCTGTGCATTAAATCTGTGCATTAATTATGTACATTGCTTTTGGGAGGATTGACATTTTAAAGATGTAAATCCTCCCAATCCTTGAACATGGTATGTGTCTCAATTTCTTTATGTCTTCTTTTATTTCTTGAAGCACGCTTTTGTAGTTTTATTTTATAGGTCCTTCACATCATTACTTAAGTTGACTCCAAGATATTTGAGTTTATGTGACACTAATATGAATGGATTCTTTATTTAATATCCACCTCTTCTCTGTCATTGTTGGTGTATAAGAAGGCCATTATTTTTGCATGTTAATTTTGTAGCCTAGAACTTTGATATAGAAGCTTTCGGTAGAGTCTTTAGGGTTTTCTAAATATAGTGTTATGTCATCTGCAAACAATGAGAGCTTGAATTCTTCCTTTACTATCTGAATGCATTTTGTATCTTTTTCTTGCCTAATCACTATGATAAGAACTGCCAGCACTATGCTGAATAGGAGTGATGAGAGAGGGCAACCTTGTCTTGTACCATATTTTAAAGAAAGACTAAATATTTTAATCTAAAATATTACCTGCATTTAGCTAATACTTTCAGAATTTATTAACAGAACCTATTGACAGTAAATGTTGTAATAGAGCATGAATTCTTTATATTTGTTTGAATTAGGTTTGTTTTTAAACAAATAGAAATTTATAAAACAGATTTTATTTTTCTTTCAAAACTATCCAAAAATTATGAAGTGAATTCGCTTCTTTACTTTGAGGAGAATTTTTGGCTCAAAGAAGGTAGTATTCTCAGGACATAGTCTGAAATCTTGCTAAAGACACCACACAGAGCAATACCAGGTTACTACTATGCAGTCAAAATTGAACTTAGTAGGCTGTATGTAAGAAATTATAATAGCCACATATTATCATTTCTTTGATTCATAATATCCATCTTAAAATTTAATGTCAACTTGTATTTTTAGAATTGTTTACATAATCCATTTATGAAAATTTAAATTATACATCAAATAATTAAATCTATACTCACAGTCTTGAAACAGATTACTACCATTATATAACACTATTTATATCATAAATCAAAATTTTAAAGTAATCTTTTTAATTTTATTTTTCAAGGATTACAAATTCTAAGGAATGTGGCATTTAAAGCATACAACATATATTTAAGCATATGATATTGAAAATAAAATAGCATACGCACTAACTATCAGTGCTTTCTGGAGAGAAAAATCCTCTACACGATAAATATTAAAAACAAATATTATTAATAAAACATAATTTATTAATTACTTATTTTAAAAGCTTAAATTGCTTTTATTCTTTTACTATTAATTTAAATGAAAATAATATTTAATTCACATAATTCCTGAAAATTGTTGATACTTTAAATAATTATGGTTTAAACTTCTTATGCAGATGAGGAGGAATAGTGTTACAAGATATTATAGTATTTTTTATAATTTATATTAAAATGTTTACAAGGGTTTTTAAGTAGTAATTTTTATGATTAAATACATAATTTGTGTTGAGTCTTGAAAGGACAATGGTGGATCGATTGTACAAAATCATAAAACAAGCAATGATCTCCATTTATGTTTGATCTCTTTTGTGAAACTCATTTAGTTTTACTTCCTTTTATTTTTGAATATAAATAGTTCATAGCTTGTTGATTACAATGTGCAGCGAAAACATTTTTATTTATTAATGCATTAGGAAATATATAATGTATAATATATTTTAATAGTAATGTACTAATTATTTTTCAGTAAGTTTGATTGAAAACAAATTATGTGTTTTAAATAATAATTTAACTTTATGACCACAATAAATCATCATAAAACAATAATTCAGAGTATTATTGCTTGTGGAGAGTTGATCTATGCAGTGTTCTGAAGACCTTCAGTTGTAGGAATCAAACTCAGGGCCTTGAATATATGATTCATTTGAACCACATATCAAGAGAAGATTTTTTTGATAATTATTTAAAAGCACCATGGTTAAAATATTGTTCATAATTGATTTTTAGTCATACAGTGTACACCACCATTTGCCACTAACAATAAACCCAGTTTTCCTTCCATCCTTTTCCACCCTTTCCTTGCCTTCCTCTTAGCAGACATTTTACATCTGTCCCTTGATCTCTATCTCTCTATATCCTCTCTGATGTTTTTTTCCTTTTTGATACTATGGTTTGCACTATTGCTAATGAAGAATATACATAATACATATAAGTTTATTTCCTTTAGCACCTGTTTTGTCCAGATAGATCAGTTACAACTATCTTTGCCATAGTGTTCCATCTATACTAGTTCACTCCACTATTTGTGGCAAGCTTTTTACCATGGATTGGTCCATCTGGCTCTCATAATATTACCATACTACCTGTTTTATTCTTATATCAGACAAATGAGTAAATTATTCTATATCTACCCTCCTTTCTGTGCCTCATTTTACTCAGCAAAAAATTCTCGATATTAATCCAAATATAAACAAATTTTATGACTTCACTATTTCTATCTACTGTGTTATAATCCATTGTATGAATATACAACTATTACTCTAGCCAGCAATTTGCTGTCAGGCACCTGGTGGTTTCCAAATTCTGCTATTGTAAATAATCTTGCTACAACTTAAGAATGCAGAAGGATTTTGTGTGTGGTGTTTTGGGTTCCTAAACTATTCCTAAAAGTGGTATTTCTAGGTCACATGGAAACTCAATTTCTATTTTTTTTGAAAAATGATCATAGGCTGGGCTTGTCCACATTTCCACTAGCAGTCAATAAGAATCCATTTCTCCTCATATCTACATCATCACTGTATGACTGTACTTGTTATTTTTTGTGATGTGTGCCAGTCTCTGTGGTGTGACATAATATCTCATTGTAGTTTTGATTTGTATCTTCCTGAAGATTATAATTGTGCAGCATCTTTCCTGTGCATTTTGGTCATCTGTTTTTCTTCTTTGAGAAATATTTGTTTTTTCCTTCATTTTTGGGGTGAGATTATTTTTTTCTTGCTAAATTCTATGGCTTTTCTATACACAAATAATAAAAAAGAAAGATATATTAAAAGTAATCCTATTCAAAACTATGTCTCAGGAAACCAGTAATTTGGAGTCAATTTAACTTAACTAAAAAGGTGAAAGATTTATACAAAGAAAATTACAAAACACTGCTTCAAAAATTAAATGAGGACACAAGGAAATGAAAACATATACCCTGCTCATAGAATTTAAAGATCAACATCATTAAAATGTAAATACTTGGGGTTAAAGAAATAGCACAGCAGTAGGGCATTTTCCTTGCATGCAGCCAATTCAGGACAGCTGATGGTAGAATTTTGGCATCCCACATATCCCCCATGCCTGCCAGGAGTGATTTCTGAGCTCAGATCCAGGAGTAAACCCTGAGCACCACCGAGTGTGACCAAAAAGTCAAAAAAAAAAAAAAAACAAGAAAAGAAGAAGACAATAGTTCCAAAAGCATTGTACATATTTAATTCAACACCTATGAGAATACATAGTAGTGACATATTTAAAAGAATTTCAGATGTTTCTGGAATTCATATAGAACAAGAAATGTCCATGAATAGCTAAAGAAATACTTGGCAAAAAAAAGTTGGAAGGAATCTCTTCCCCAGCCTTAAACTGTACTATAAAGCAGTAGTCATTCAACAGCATGGTATTGAAATACAGACAGACATCATATCAATGGAATAGAATGGGAGACTCAGAGCTAGACAGGTTTATGATCAATTAATCTTTTATTCAGGAGCAAGAAATACAAAGTGTAACAAGGAAACCTCTTCAGCAAGTGGTGTTGTGAAAATTGGTCAACTACATGCAAAAAAAATCAACCCAGACCTCTCTTAATGTCATGTACAAGGGTCAAATTAAAGTGGATTAAAAACCTTGATGTAAGATCTGAAATAATAAGATACATAGAGGAAAATGGAAGCAGAATATTGCATGTCCTTGAAGCTACAGGCTTCTTCAAGAAGCAAGTACCAATTGACCAAGCAAGGGGGGAGAAAACAATTCAGACTACATAATTTTTAAATAGTAATTGAGAATTTTATTGAATATATTATTTCTAATAATAAAATAAAACCACAAATTCTGGAAACACCTATTTATATCAAGAAGTCAAGAGAACACTGCTTTAAAAAACTCATATACAGTGTCTTGAGAGATAGTACAGAGGGAAAAGCATTTGCCTTGCACACAACCCCAGGCATCTCAAATGGTGTCCCATTCACTGTCAGGAGTAATTATTGAGTTCAGAAACAGAAATCACCTTTATCAACTTCCAGGAGTTATTTCAGATATGACACTCCCTCTAGAGCCCCCCTTAGATTGAAATAAAAATGATGCCTACATCAAAAACAAAGGAATTTTTTATAAATAGAATGTTATAAACAAATCACAGTAGCACCTTAGCTAAATAGCATATTCTCTATTATTAAATTCGTGAAAAATGAGATAGGATACAAGCATTCGGTATAAGCAAATGAGTGATTTTCAAGAGCTTATTTAATTTGATCAACTAACTATGATGAAACTGGAGATTAAATTTTTGTGATGGATACTTTCTATTTCATAATTATGACATTAGATAAATTGGAGTAAACTTTTTCAAAATATTTTGTGAACTTATTTTTTATCTAATTTACTATACCATAATGGAATATAAAGATCTATATAGATAAAAATTAACTAAAATAAAATATCACCGCTGTATGCATAAAATATTCTATTTTCCAACTTCAGTGTTTATTAGCACTCTGGAAGAAGTTAACAAAGATAACTCTAATAGCTACTTTGTCACTTATCATCTATCATATATCAATGCAAATTCTAGATTATATTCATTATGCATGGGAGGTCATTATCAAACAAAAATATTAAAAATCTAACAATTTCTTAAATATAAGTTATAACTCAAGTTTGATATAAACTAATGGAAATTACCAATAACTTGACTAAACAAGAAGAAGGCATTTTGGATTGGAGATCTTTACCCTGAGACAATTTTTTATGATAAGTGTGAGGAAATGCAAGTTGAGAAAAGAGTTCATAATAGAATATTTTAACTGAATGAATGCTTTCTTGACTGGTTTTGCAGGTCATTTTAATGAGTGCTGAAATGAAGACAAGATGAGAAACATGAGGCTTTATTACGATTTTTTTTTTGTTTGGTTTTTAGTTTAGATTAATTTTTGTTTGTTTTCATTAAGAAAAGCTCCTTTCCTCTATAAGGAGACTAAAAATATCTCTGGCAAATTTACCTTCTGTCTATAAAGTTTAGTGCACACAATATTAATCACCCATTAGTACAAGGACTTTTCCATATTTGGTCTCAATGCATGAATTGATTACTTAAGCAGAGTTTAAAGCAATCACAAATTGTTGGATAAGGACAAAAAGATCATATCTGATGTGCTTACAGGCTAATTATGTAGTACTTGATGGCAGTTTATGTGGCATTTAAATACATATTTTCTATAATTTGAGTGTCGTTCCTCAATCATTTGACACTTGAATCATATTTATGTAGGAATACATGTAGCACAATAAAGAAGAGTAAAATACATCTTTATTATTTTAAAACATATTTTTCTAAAATGCTATGTTCAAAGAGATAATAAAGTTCTCAGATAAATGAACAGGCTGTTATATTCATTAAGAACTCCTCATTAGTTTTCTTCTTTCAGGTGACATTCCTGCACACTGATTTAGGACACTGCACAAATGACAATAATACCACCAGAGCACTGGGTAGGTGATATAATAAATATCCAACCAAGTAAAACACAATGTGAATCATTTAATTGGAAGAATTGCTTAAAACACTGAGGGTATTTTTTAAGCTTTCTTTGCCCTCACATAGGGAGGTGACTTTCACTTATTTTTGATCATTATTTTAATAGTGCATGTGAGAATCTATTTGAAACTACACAGCAACTAAAAATGTCAATTTTTCTAAGGTCTTAGTATAATATGATGTTTTTAAGTTGCATTGGCTTTTAAAATAACTTATTTGTATTTTTCTTGCTTTTTACTCACTTTGAATGGTAATACAAATGTATACCAAACTGTTACTAAAATAAAAGGAATAATCTATAAATCTGATTTTTATTTGTTATTTTGAGAACAAAACCTATTGTGTTAAAGTCTCCCTGCTGGCTCTGCATTCAGGGGTATCTCCTCGTACAACTAAGGGTAAATATATGAAATACTAGGTATTGAACCTGAGATACCCAGCTTCATCTATACATGGCTGATGCCCTACACACTGTATACTAACTCTCCAACCTCTATTTGATTTTTAAAAAAGTATTGCAGGAGAAGAAAGAGATCATATTAATTAGAACATGTATCTGTTTAAATGATACCAGTTAATTATAATCCAGAATGTAGGGTGAGTTTTATTAGTTCTGAGTAGTGTTTATATCAAGTTATTCATATAACTAATTTTGTCTATTTTTATTTTGTTTTGTTTTTGTTTTAGTTTTTAGGCCACACCTGGTGACACTCAGGAGTTACTCCTGGCTATGCTCTCATAAATCACTCCTGGCTTGGGGGATCATATGGGACACAGGGATTGAACTGAAGTCTGTCATAGGACAACTGCATGCAAGGCAAATGCCCTACTGCTGTGCCATTGCTCCGGCCCCTAAATTCGTCTCTTTTAAATAATTATTTGTATATGCAAAATATTCTAAGAGACTGCTTAACATATAGATATTAAATTCTCTTTTCTTCAATTTCCTTAGTATTTGCTTTAATTTAATTTCAAGTAAGTTGTTTCTAATAGAATCAATTTTTAATATGAAAATCTCTCTCCTATTATATTGTTTGAAAATACATATTTTTCTTTATTTAACGACTAAATGTGTAAATATTCTTAATGTTTCTATATTATTGTTTATTATATCACTACAATTTATATTTTGAGTTCCATAAAAAGATGTTTTCTAATAAAATAATGATTACACTATTTTAATATGTTTAAAAATACAATATTATCAAATAAAACAAAGTAACAAAAAACTTTTTAAGATGATATAGGATGCAAATTTATTGCCAATTCTAAATTAGGCAAATGACATACCTCTGGCAAATGGTGACTATAGTCATGAGATTCAAAGACAATCAAAAATATATAAAATGTACCCTAACATAAAAGGTTATTTGATAATGAATAAAAGTACTCACTAAAATAGATAGTGTTAAAACATGGAAATATATGAGAAATTTTGGGTAAGCAAATTCACTTTTCTCTATGTTAGGATCATTAAATGATTATTTCTTATGGAATATCATTAACATTAAAATAATAATACATTATATTTGTTAAAATTAGAATTAAGTTAAGGAAGGCAAAAAATAATAATTTTGGAAAACAGGAGAATATTAGAAGATATGATTACCACCAAATGTGTACCATATTTATCCACAAGACAAATAACATTCTCAACCAATTGCCAGTTTGGATTAGAGATGAAAGTTTGCAAAGAAAAAGTTGAGTATAGTCAATACTAAACTTCTTGACTCAAACTTAAATATATTGTGTTCTAATAAATAATAAAATAATAATAATAATAATAATAATAATAATAAAGAGTACTTTACAAAGAAAGGTTAAAACCTATTAACTCTAGGTAGAATATTTAAAACAATAGCTTTAATCTAGAAGATATGGGGCTTTATGTGTTTGATGCTATTTTCAGAACATAATAGCTTAGACATATGTAATTCTGAAACAACTAAAAAAATCAGCAATCAGAAAAGTTTACTACAAATGGCCCATTTTATGATGTAATAGAATTACTCACACAATCTTACTATCAGGAACACACTCACACGAAAGTAAATTTTGATTTGTTTGTATACAGTGACTTAAATAGGAAAAGTATTTTCTTTTTTTTTTTTTTTTTTTGGTTTTTGGTTTTTGGGCCACACCCGGTGATGCTCAGGGGTTACTCCTGGCTATGCGCTAAGAAGTCGCTCCTGGCTTGGGGGACCATATGGGACACCGGGGGATCGGACCACGGTCCGTCCTAGGCTAGCGCAGGCAAGGCAGGCACCTTACCTCTAGCGCCACTGCCCGGCCCCGGAAAAGTATTTTCTATTCATCTAAAATTATATTACAATAAGAGCTTTATAATGAACAGATAAAAGAAAATAGGAAATCAGAAAAGAACAAATTAATGTAATTTTTCTAATCTTTAAAAGCTTAAAAATAATAAACGGAATGGAAATAACTTCTGCTCTCTTAACAGAGAAAAACACACTTCATATTCATTCAAAGAACATTTAAAATTTATTTTAATCTCAAGCATCCATATAGACTCAGAAACTCGTAGTGTTAAATACCACTGAAAAGAAAGATACTATTGAAATTGTATTTGTATAGTAGCTTCCCTTAAAGAGACAATTCTTCCTTATTCAAAGAACTATATTTCAAATTTTTATTTACAGGAATTGGAATATGAAATATAAAACCTTGCTGAGAGTGGGAACAAAGGTCCAGATCAGTAAATAAAAAAACCCCACATGTTGAGTGGTATGACTTTGAACCAAGTAACTTTAACCTGTTGGTCAGCATAATTCAGGTAAGCAAAATAAATATCCTAAAACTGAAGCTTATATTTTTATTTCTTTGCTTTCCTTGATAATCATACAATCTGATTCAGATTTGAAGAATAAAACTAGGCCAAAGATCAAAATCTGACAAGGCAATTGTTCTTGTTACAAGACTAAAAATGAGAACACTAGTATTCTCTGTACCCAATCTTTTCTTTAGATTTTCAGATAGGAGTTTTTATCAGAGTGTAGGGATTGTTTTTCATAATTTTTACTGGACTAATGTGAATTAATAGTATTTCACAGTTATTTTTAAGGTACATAGTGACAGTGAATTCCACAACCGGTATTGAACTTCCATCACCCCTGTCCCCAGCATGAATCTCATACTTCCACCCTTTGCCCCCTGGACAGCAAGTGTAACAGGTTTCTTTTATGTATAGTTTGTTATAGATTGGGTCTGTTGATGCTATTTCTAGCACCCATGATGCTATAATCCATACTTTCAAATCCTTCTTTTCTATTAATTTTTCCCGATGAACATTCTTTCTTAAAAGGACCTATGTTTGCCATCTATCAGTTTTCAAGACTTCTCCCTAAGATACTTTTGCACCCATCATCATATCTCTCATTTGACTGTTCCTGGAGTGGCAGTGGAGACATAATTCCAGTTGAAGTAGGAAAAAATCATCAATAAATCCAGTCATGAAAAAACAATGTAATTAATTTTAGTGGCTAACTCTTAACTCGATAAAAGAATAAAAAATAAAAGCTCACCAAAGTCGAGAAATATCTGTGAGAGATACTGAATACAGAAAATAAGTTTTGTTACTAATTATAAGTAAAAGGTATATATGAACTAGAGAAGATGGATGGAGTCATCAGAAAACTTAAAAGCACATTGCTTTTTACAACGCAACAGGAAAAATATCCAAAGAGATATTCAATTTTGGAATGAAGAATATATTTGAATATGTAACTTGAAATTAGATGGAATTTTATGCAATCTTAATCTTCCAAAAGGCAGAGAAAATTCCTAATTGAAGAAAATTTGTCCAGCTAAATTACAGCAACAAATGAACTTTTAAAAAGAAAAGAATAAGGGCCAGAGATCTAGCACAATGTTAGGGCATTTGCCTTGCACACAACTTATTCCAGGACGAACTGTGATTCAAATCCTGGCATCCCACATGTCCCCCTTGCCTGCCAGGAGCGATTTCTGAGTGCAGAGCCAGGAGTTAACCCTGAGCGTCTCCTGGTATGACCCAAAAAACAAAATAAAATAAAAAATTAAAAATTAAATAAAGGGTCACCTGAGACTGATAAATCATTTGAATCACTTCCAATCTTTTTGAATATGTGTAGATAATAATTAATCAATTCCAATATTAAAAATGTTGGGGTGGTATAGAGACAAGAAATAAATGGTATATAGAGAGACAAGAGATAAAGGACAGGAACCCAGCCCAGGGTAGAAAGCTCTCCACAACAATTGGTCAGTGTAGCTAAAATAGAGAAAGGTCTCCTAGGAGAAAGATAGTTGGAACTGATGACTTTGGACAAGAAATCAGCACTAAAAGGGCAGAAAGTGACATACATACAAAGCACACCTCATTCACAATAGCAAAAATGAGAGAGAGAGAGAGAGAGAGAGAGAGAGAGAGAGAGAGAGAGAGAGAGAGAGAGAGAGAGAGAGAGAGAGAGAAGCATTTTGCTTGGCTTAGAGCAGGGCAGGGGTGAGGTGGGCAGGGAAATAGACATCAGTGGCAGGAAGTGTGCAATGATGAAGAATGGTGTACATTGTATGACTGAAACCCCAAAATGAGCGATTTTGTAACCACAATACTTAAATAAAACAATAAAAATGGTTTTATGCTTTTTACTAGCTACTTCATGACATTATATAATTGGAGAGGATTAGAACACACAGCAGCTCTCAATTACTCCGGGCTCTGCGTTCAGAATTTGCTTCTGACGGGCTCAGGGTACTATATTGCATTCAGGGAATCAAACAGGTTCGTCCTGAGTTGGCTGCGTGCAAGTAAACCACTCTATCTCTGTGCTATCACTCTGGACTCATGATATTATATAATTTGAATTTAACCTTCTAAACTAAACAATTCCTATACATTTTCTATGAACTTTTAATTAAGCTACCATCACAGATAGATAATGTCAATTTCTCACAAGTTTGAGAGCCAAAGGAATAAATGAAATAGTTCTTTTTCTCTGAGGTTTTCAAAGATAAGTGGGAGAAAAATAAAAAAGAAAATATAAAAATGTAATCTTGTAAATTGTCAACTAATCAATGAAAGTTATGAAGTTTTTGTTTCATATTTTCTAATAGTGATAGATCATGCTGAGATAATAGATAAAATATTGAAGTTTCTTTATAATGGAAATAACAATTTGTCTATGAAATGAATGATCAGAAAGTGAAAAATATGTATGGCACTGTTATGAGTGATTTGTATATTAGATCCTCCAAAAATGTACAAGAATGGAATCTTGAAAATTTTTGAAATGAAAATGAAACTAAGAATAAGAGTTAGTTATTATTATTTTTGTTATCTCTTTATATATCTTGGATAGTAGTTTGTTATCTGGAGTTGTGCACATATATTATAATTTAAAATAACTGCACAGTGAAAGCAACTATCAGTAAAGCAAAAAACGTCCAGCAGAGCAATATATATGTATACATGTATATATTATATATCTACAATATATATTACACACAGATATTATATATATGTGTAATGTATGTATGTATTATATTATATGTTAATATCACGTAATATAATATATACATATATATTACTCTGCTGGATGTCTTTTGCTTTACTGATAGTTGCTTTCATTGTGCAGTTACTTTTAAATTTGATGTGATCCCATTTGTGTCTGCTCCTGTCTTTCTTGCTCCCGTGTCTAATTTTTTTTTGTGGGAAGGGCGACACACTTACTTGGCTATGTTCAAAGTTTCCTCCTGGCTTTGTATTCAGAGATCACGCCTGGCAGGCTCAAGGGACCATATGGGAGGCAAAGTATTGAAATATGATAAAAAGCATGCAATGCAATTGCCTTGTCCATTGTATTATTTCTCAAGAATCTCACGTTTTTTAATTCTTAAAGATACCACTGAAAAAATATCATGAATGTTTTTTACCTATTTATATCAATGTATGGTGAGGAAAGTTAAATAGGCACTTCAACAAACAAGACATAGAAATGGCCAAAAGGCACATTATTATACTCATTATTACTTACTATAATGAAATGTAAATTTTAAGAAATATATTACCTCATCCATTTAAGATTGCTTTCTCATTTAACTAGAACTAGTGGGAATGTACTTTGGTTCAGCACCTATGGAAAACATTATCAATTACATAAAATTTAAAAAAATATGCCTGAGAAGATTTCTCAATAGTCAGGCCTAGGGACTAATATCTAAGAAACTCTGAATTTAATCATGGAATACTGTACTCTCTGGTCATTGCAGCCAATCAAGAATCTCCAGACGATCTTCTGAACACTCCTGTATATAAAATGAAACAATTTAAATTTTTTATATAAAATTAAAGCAAAAATTAGAATTATAATAATTAAAATACAAAATATATAATATTAAAATATTAACACAATTACAATATTATAATGTAATCTAACAATTTATACTTAATTCTCTTATCTATAAAGTAACATATCTAAAAAAGAAATGCACCTGCCTATATTTATCATACTGTTAATTATAATATTCAAAATCTCAAAAATCAACCCAAGTACAACAATAGATAGAAGGTAATGGATATCCTCTCATATATCTGATATATCATTGTCATCACATTATTAATTATATATTACATGTAATTAACTAATACACATTAATATATTATGTATGTATTATATATTACACTATATATAATTATGCATACTTAGTTATTATTAATATATAATATATTATATAATATATAAACTATATTTGTGTTATATATAATATTGTGAGAAATATAAACTTAAACTATTGAAAATATAAAACATTTCTTTTTTTAGTATGGATAGAACTGGAGTGAGTCATGTTAAATGAAATAAATCAGAAGGAGAAGGAAACATAATTATCAAATAGATGAGAAATGAAGTAAAGTAATAATACACAGTGGTGTATTGGGGGACCTGGACTTTCTCACCACAGAACTGAGGTTCCCAAGTGATGTGAGATTAAGTTAAAAGGATGGGAATTTTTTATAGAAAATGGTGAAAGGATATTAAATTATTTTCCATAAAGAATGGGCCATATCTATAAATGTTAGATGACAACTAAAGCTACAGCTGATGGTGTGCAGAGGGCCAGCATTACCTTGGATCAAACTGGGGTCCCTGAATGCCAGATATGTACTCCCTTTCTTAGCTCTCTCCTTGGTTCCATTTATTTGTATTCAAGGTAAAACTTTAAATGTTAGTTACCTTTACTACATATTTTAAAGTTAACAATGATATTTAAAAAATTAGGACCCTAATGATATACAATAAATATTTTAATTCATTCATTTACATTATTATATGTGTTTGTAGATATAATTTTCTGGGTATACATAATTTTCAGAATATAAACGTTTAGAGATAAAAATGTTGAAGATCAGCAATTTTCAATGAACAACTAGAAATGAGTCAATAAAATATCGTACCAAGAAATAAAAGTATGGGCCGGCACGTGGCGCTAGAGGAAAGGTGTCTGTCTGCCTTGCCAGCGCTGGCCTAGGAGGACCGCGGTTCCATCCCTCGGCGTCCCATATGGTCAACCAAGCCAGGAGCGACTTCTGAGAGCATAGCCAGGAGTAACCCCTGAGCGTCAACCGGTGACTCAAAAACCAAAAATAAAATAAAATAAAATTTCAGCAATTAAAAGGAGATGCATGCATTGAGAAATCATTAAGGATCACTGTATACAATCAAGATACTAGTTAAACTGAATTATCAAACTATCCAAATTCTGGATTCCAGAATTCTGCACATGGACCCCTTTGGGGAATTTTATTTTTCTTAACCAGAATCCACAATTTGTTCGTTAAACTTTTTACTTTATTTTCAAATATTACATTTCAAATTCATCCATTATGCATGTAGTAAGACATAACTGGTTCTTTAACACATGATTCAATAGCATATTTTATAGTTAAAATATTACATTTTATATACTTCGTTTTTATTTTATGTTCATCATTCATTTTATTTTTCAGGAGACATTTGTCCACACTCATTAGTGCTGTTCAAGATTCAATTCTGGACATATTGGGGGAGTATATTGAATGCGAGGTTAGCTGGATTAGCTACATGCAAAGTTGGATTAGTTGCATTCAAAGTAAGTCTTTACTCATTGTACAGTCTAGTTTCACCAAGTCATATTTTGTTTCCTTTGGTGTTTTGGGTGGATTGTTCTGGGACCAAACCCAGCTTTGGTCAGTTCTTTTCCCAATCTTATATCAAATATAATTTATTGTGGTTTGTGGGGGACATATATAATACCTGGATAGAATATGGCTCAACCAAGTGTGAGGCAATCACCTTACTTGTGGTACCATCACTCTGCCACAATTGGCATTTTTTTAATCTCCTGAATTGCCCAAATATATGTATATATATATATATATGTGTGTGTGTGTGTGTGTGTGTGTGTGTCTGTGTTTAGCTATATTAGAAAGTTCTTTAGTATTAATACAACAACAA
The DNA here is from genome assembly GCF_024139225.1 of Suncus etruscus. NCBI lineage: Eukaryota > Metazoa > Chordata > Mammalia > Eulipotyphla > Soricidae > Suncus > Suncus etruscus. The sequence goes on along the minus strand of NC_064859.1, from coordinate 45,230,099 downwards.
TATAGTATGCTTTATTTTTTCAGTTAAATAGTTTTTTTATTTTTAATAATATCTCTATTTAATAACCGTGATTACAAACATGACTGTAGTTGGGCTTCCATTACAAAAAGAACACTCCCTTCACCAGTGTAACATTCCCACCACCAATGCCCCCCATCTCCCTCCTCCCACATTCCATGTCTTTATTTGAAACAGACATTTTACTTCTCTCATTCATTAATATTGTCATGGTAATTGTTGGCATATTATTTCTCTAACTGCACTCACCCCTTTTTAAGCTGGTCCTTTCAACCCTCATTTCTGGGCATTATCAGAATAATGCCTTTAATTTTTCTTAATAACAATAGATAAATAAGGCTTTTCTGTCTCCTATCCCTCTGACTTATTTCTCTCATAATAATGCGATGTCCATCCATGTATAAGAAAAATTTATGACTTAATCTCTCCTGACAGCTGCATCATATTACATTGTATACATGTACCACAGTTTCTTTAGTTATTCATCTGTTGAAGGGCATCTTGGTTATTTCCAAGATGAATAGAGGTGTGAATATAGGTGTGAGGAAGGGATTTTTGTATTGCATTTTCGTGTTCCTAGAGTATATTCCTAGGAGTGGTATAGCTGGATCATATGGGAGCTCAATTTCCAGTCTTTTGAGGGATCTCCATATTGTTTTCCATAAGGGCTGGACTAAGTGGTATTCCCACCAGCACTTATTAGAAAAAGAACCATAAAATTTAACCATAAGAGAAGTCAAAAATCATTTGAAGTACTATTGAACCAAAAATCAAGATATAGGAACACAAACATGGCTGGATGATACTACAAATCCTATGTATTTTCCACCTTTAGAAAGTCAAAATGTCCTCTGATGTCAAAAGTCAAAAGTCAAAATATCCTTTAATAATTTTAATAATTTAATAATATTTCTGAGTAAGAAAGATTCCAGTTTTTTTCTTTCTCCCTCCCTCTCTCATTCCTTCTTCTCCTCCCCCTCTTCCTCCTTCCTTTCCCATTCCTTCCTTCCTTCCTTCCTTTCCTTCCTTCCTCCTCCTTCCTTCCTCTTTCCTTCCTTCCTTCCTTCCTCCCTTCCTTCCTTCCTTCCTTTTTTCCTTTCTCCCTTCCTTCCTTCCTTCCTTCCTTCCTTCCTTCCTCCCTTCCTTTCTCCCTTCCTTCTTTCCTTTCTCCCTTCCTTCCTTCCTTCCTTCCTTCCTTCCTTCCTTCCATTCCTTCCTTCCTTTTCCTCCTTCCTTTCCTTCCTTCCTTCCTTTCCTCCTTCCATCCTCTTCATTCCTTCCATTCCTTCCTTCCTTCCTTCCTTCCTTCCCCTTCCCCTTCTTTCCTTCCTTCCTTCCTCCTTCCTTCCTCCATCCTTCCTTCCTTCCTTCTTCCTTACTTTTGTTGTAACATGTGGGACACTCAGGGGTTACTTCTGGCTATGCGCTAAGATCCCTCCTGGCTTGGGGACCATATATGCCGCTGATGGATTGAACTGCAGTCTGTTCTAGGTTAGCACATGCAAGGCAGACAGATGCCTTACAGCTTGTGCCACCATTCCAGCCACAAAGTAGTGTTTTTTCATTTTCTATGTAAAGTTTTTAACTTCTTTAGTTGACTCTGAATTACTTTATATTCTGAGGCACAGTTGTGAATGAAACATTTCTATTCTGTATTTCTTTTCTTATTTGTATATAGAAAAACTATGGATGTTTGCATGTTAAGTTTATAACATGCCACTTTACTATACAAATACATTGTTTGTAGCATCTTTTTTGTGGATTAAAATTTTCTGAATATACAAAATCATGTAATATGCAATAAGTGAGAAGTTGACTTCTTATTTTCCTATTTGGATGGTACAGATATAATTTTCTTGCCTGGTTGCTATAGCAAATACTTTCAGTACTATATTGAATAGAAGTGATCAGAGAGGTCAACCTTGTTTTGGAACAGATCTTAGAGAAAAGGCTTTTAGTTATTCCCCACTGAACAATATGCTTGTGATGTGCTTGTGATTATTTGCTCTGACTATACTGAGAAATGATCCTCAGTTGCTTTAATTCCCATCTTGTTGAGAGTTCTTATCATAAATAACTGCTGGAACTTGTCAAATGTTTTTTATGCATGTATTATATATGACCATATGACCTTTGCATTTCTGGAATGAATCCAACTTAGTCATGATGTATGACATTTCTGAACAGATGTTGAATTCTATATCTAAGTACTTTACCGATGATCTTTGCACCTGTGTTCATCAAGGATCTTGGCCAGTAATTATCATTTTGTCGTGTCTCTATCTGCTTTTCATATTAAGATGGCATTAGATTTATAGAATTTTTGTTTGTAATTTCTCTTTTGTTCTTTCTGCTTTTAGTATGTTATCTCTATCTGTGGTTTTCACCATGTGTCTAGTATGTGCCATCGGAGCTGGTGCTGTTATTTGGATATTTTAGATAGTACTCTTTAGATATCCAGGATATTGGTGCAATTATCCTTAAGATCTGAGAATTTCTTAACAATGATGTTTTTGACTATTCTTTCTTCATAAGAGTTTTCTTCCTAGGACCTAATGATTCTTATGTTGTTCCTTTGTTCTCAAAAATTTATATAAAAATATACCACTGCACTACAAATGTAACATAAGACCTTGACAACAAGAATATAATGCTGAACCACATAATACCTAGTGAGTGAAGATGGTTGTTCTGAAGACTCAATTAGCATTACACTCCTATATAGACTATTTTATCAGGATTTTAGAGAGGAGATGTTAAGGGTGTTCAAGGAACTCAAAGAAACCATGAGACTTATGAGGGTATGAGATTAGAAATGACAAAGTTTCCGTAGAAATATTAGGGCTGAAAAACTGATAATTGATATGGAAACTCACTGGAAAGCCTCACGAGCAGAGTTACAATTTCTGAGGACAGAATCAGTGAGAAACTTTAAATAAGTCTTAAAATACATGATGGACCAGCAAATGCAATAAGATCAGCAACTCTTTTTTATTTTACAGTGTTTCTTTTTCTTTTTTTTTTTTAAATAACATCTTGATTACAAACGTGATTGTGGTTGGGTTTCTGTCATGTAAAGAACACCCCCATCACCAGAGCAACATTCCCATCACCAATGTCCTAAATCTTCCTTTTCCCCACCCCACACCCGCCTGTACTCTAGACAGGTTTTCTATTTCCCTCATACAGTCTCATTGTTAGGATAGCAACACTTTTTTACCACAAAATCTTCCAAACAAAAAAAATTTCTTCAGGGTCCAAGATATGGCTCACATGCAAACTGTCAGCTTGCATATATGAGACCAGAAATTCAATCCAAGGAACTACCCCAAATTACAAATTGAGGTTTCACTGCACTTTCAGTAGGAGTCTCAGATGCATAATCAAGTGTGCAAGCTATACATTTAGATTTGCTCAAACATCACAACCACTTATGCAAGAGCAGAAATCAACACAAAAACAGAGACATAGCAAAAACAAAGGAAGAATGTATGTAAAGTTTTTCAAAACAAATATTAAATCCATATTGTCTCTATTGTCTTCGGTAAAAACTGACAAAAATATAACACTGCAGGAAGCTGCCTAGTCAAAAGAAAGGACTAGCAAAAATGTTACTTACTGCAATTGCAGAATAAAGTTAACGAGAGCCAATGTATTATGAGAATTTTTCAGATATCCAAAAGTAAAAAAGTATTTCAAAATTATTTTAGTAATAAGACTATAAATGGATTTATAAGGACTCTATCAAGTTTAAAACGATAACATTAATATATGCTTTAAAGGCAGAGAAAGTACAAAATAAAAGTTTACTTTTTTTTTGAAGATTATATATATATATTTTTATCTTTATTTAAACACCGTGATTACAAACATGATTAAAGTTGTATGATTACAGTCATGTAAAGAGCACCCCCCTTCACCGGTGCAACATTCCCACCACCAATTTCCCAGATCTCCCTCCTCCCTACCCCCCTACACCTGTACTCGAGACAGGCTTTCTACTTCCCTCATTCATTCACATTTTATGATAGTTTTCAGTGTAGTCATCTCTGCAACTGCACTCATCACTCTATGTGATGAGCTGCATGTCCTGAGCTGCACCTACCAGCCCTCATCTCTCTTGTCTCTGAGATACTGTTAAAAATGTCCTTCATTTTTCTTAAAGCCCATAGATGAGTGAAACCATTCTGCGTCTTTCTCTCTCCCTCTGACTTACTTCACTCAGCATAATAGATTCTATGTACATCCATGTATTGGAAAATTTCATGACTTCATCTCTCCTGATGGCTGCATAGTATTCCATTGTGTATATGTACCACAGTTTCTTCAGCCACTCATCTGTTGAAGGGCATCTTGGTTGTTTCCAGAGTCTGGCTATTGTAAATAGCGCTGCAATGAATATAGGAGTAAGGAAGGGATTTTTGTATTTTATTTTTGTGTTTCTTGGGTATATTCCTAGGAGTGGTATAGCTGGATCGTATGGAAGCTCAATTTCCAGTTTGTGAAGGAATCTCCATATCGCTTTCCATAAAGGTTGAACTAGACGGCATTCCCACCAGCAGTGAAAAAAGTTCCTTTCTCTCCACATCCCCGCCAGCACTGCTTGTTTTCCTTTTTTGTGATGTGTGCCAATCTCAGTGGCGTGAGGTGGTACCTCATAGTAGTTTTGATTTGCATCTCCCTGACGATTAGTGATGTTGAACATCTTTTCATGTGCCTTTTGGCCATTTGCCTTTCTTCTTTTTCAAAGTGTCTGTTCATTTCTTCTCCCCATTTTTTGATGGGGTTAGTTGTTTTTTTCTTGTATAGTTCTGTCAGTACCTTGTAAATTTTGGATATTAGCCCTTTATCTGATGTGTATTGGGTGAATAATTTCTCCCACTCAGTGGGTGGCCTTTGTATTCTGGGCACTATTTCCTTTGAGATGCAGAAGCTTTTCAGCTTAATATAGTCCCATCTGTTTATCTCTGCTTCCACTTGCTTGGAAAGTGCCGTCTCCTCCTTAAAGATGCCTTTAGTCTCAATGTCCTGGAGTGTTTCACCTACATGTTGTTCTATATACCTTATAGTTTCAGTTCTGATATCAAGGTCTTTAATCCATTTGGATTTTACCTTTGTACATGGTGTTAGCTGTGGGTCTGAGTTCGCTTTTTTGCAAGTGGCTAACCAGTTGTGCCAACACCACTTGTTGAATAGGCTTTTCCTGCTCCATTTAGGATTTCTTGCTCCTTTATCAAAAACAAGGTGGTTATATGTCTGAGGAACCTTCTCTGAGTACTCAAGCCTATTCCACTGATCTGAGGGTCTGTTTTTATTCCAATACCATGTTGTTTTTATAACTGTTGCTTTGTAATACAACTTAAAATTGGGGAAAGTAATGCTTCCCATATTCCTTTTCCCAAGGAGTGCTTTAGCTATTCGAGGTTGTTTGTTGTTCCAGATGAATTTCAGAAGTATTTGATCCACTTCTTTGAAAAATGTCATGGGTATCTTTAGAGGAATCGCGTTAAATCTGTACAATGCTTTTGGAAGTATTGCCATTTTAATGATGTTGATCCTGCCAATCCATGAGCATGGTATGTGTTTCTATTTCTGCGTGTCCTCTCTTATTTCTTGGAGCAGTGTTTTGTAGTTTTCTTTGTATAGATCCTTCACATCTTTAGTCAGGTTGACTCCAAGATATTTGAGTTTGTGTGGAACTAATGTGAATGGGATTGTTCTCTTAATGTCCATTTCTTCCCTATCATTATTAGTGTATAAAAAGGCCATTGATTTTTGTGTGTTAATTTTGTATCCTGCCACTTTGCTATACAAATCTATTATTTCTAGAAGCTTTTTGGTAGAGTCTTTAGGGTTTTCTAAGTAGAGTATCATGTCATCTGCAAACAGTGAGAGCTTGACTTCTTCCTTTCCTATCTGGATTCCCTTGATATCTTTTTCTTGCCTAATCGCTATAGCAAGTACTTCCAGTGCTATGTTAAATAGGAGTGGTGAGAGAGGACAGCCTTGTCTTGTACCAGAATTTAGAGGAAAGGATTTTAGTTTTTCTCCATTGAGGATAATATTTGCCACTGGCTTCTGGTAGATGGCTTTGACTATATTGAGAAAGGTTCCTTTTATTCCTATCTTGCTGAGAGTTTTCATCAAGAATGGGTGTTGAACCTTATCAAATGCTTTTTCTGCATCTATTGATATGACCTGTGATTTTTATTTTTGTTGTTGTTTATGTTGTGTATTATATTGATAGATTTACGGATGTTAAACCAGCCTTGCATTCCTGGGAATGAACCTATTTGATCAAAGTGAATGATCTTCTTGATGAGGCACTGGATCCTGTTCGCCAGGATTTTGTTGAGGATCTTTGCATCTGTGTTCATCAGGGATATTGGTCTGTAATTTTCTTTTTTGGCAGCATCTCTATCAGGTTTTGGTATTAAGGTGATATTGGCTTCATAAAAGCTATTTGGAAGTATTCCTGTTTTTTCGATTTCATAAAAGAGAATGGCCAGAATTGGTAGTAGTTCCTCTTGAAAGGTCTGAAAGAATTCATTCGTAAATCCATCAGGGCCTGGGCTTTTGTTTTTGGGTAAATTTTTGACTACAGTTTTAATTTCCTCAATAGTGATGGGGGTGTTTAGATATGCTACCTCTTCTTTATTCAACCGTGGAAGGTTATATGAGTTCAGAAATTTATCCATTTCTTCATATTTAGTGGCATAGAGTTTCTCAAAGTATTCTCTGAATACCCTTTGAATCTCTGCAGTATCTGTAGTGATCTCCCCCTTTTCATTTCTAATACGCGTTATCAAGTTTCTCTCTTTCTTTTGCTTTGTGATTTTTGCCAATGGTCTATCAATCTTGTTTATTTTTTCAAAGAACCAACTTCTGCTTTCGTTGATCTTTCGGGTTGTTTTTTGGGTTTCCACTTCGTTGATTTCTGCTCTCAGCTTTGTTATTTCCTTCTGTCTCCCTATTTTTGGGTCCTTTTGTTGAGCACTTTCTAGTTCTATTAGCTGTGTCATTAAGCTACTCAGGTAAGCTCCTTCTTCCTTCCTGATGTGTGCTTGCAAAGCTATAAATTTTCCTCTCAGTACTGCTTTTGCTGTGTCCCATAAGTTCTGATAGTTTGTGTCTTGATTGTCATTTGTTTCCAGGAACATTTTGATTTCCTCCTGATTTCATCTCGGACCCACTGGTTATTGAGTATGAGGCTGTTTAACTTCCAGGTGTTAAATTTTTTCTTCTGTGTCCCTTTGCAGTTCACATCTAACTTCAGAGCCTTGTGGTCAGCAAAGGCAGCCTGCAAAATGTCTATCTTTTTTATTTTATGGAGGTATGTTTTATGTGCCAGCACATGATCTATCCTGGAGAATGATCCATGTACATTGGAAAAGAATGTGTATCCAGGTTTCTGAGGATAGAGTGCCCTATATATATCTACTAGGCCTCTTTCATCCATTTCTCTTTGCAGGTCTAGTATATTTTTGTTGGGTTTCCATTTGGTTGACCTATCAAGTGTTGAGAAGCCTGTGTTGAGGTCTCCCACAATTATTGTGTTATTATTGATATCCTTCTTCAGATTTGTCAACAATTGTATTAAATACTTTGCTGGACCCTCATTCGGTGCGTATATGTTTAGGAGAGTGATTTCTTCTTGCTGTACAAATCCCTTGATTAATACATAATATCCATCTTTGTCCCTTACAACTTTTCTGAGTATAAAGTTTGTGTCATCTGATATTAGTATGGCCACCCCCGCTTTTTTAAGGGTGTTGTTTGCTTGAATGATTTTCCTCCAGCCTTTGATTTTGAGTCTATGTTTATTCTGACTATTCAGGTGTGTTTCTTGTAGACAGCAGAAGGTTGGCTTCAGTTTTTTGATCCATTTTGCCACTCTGTGCCTCTTAACTGGTGCATTTAGTCCATTGACATTGAGAGAAATAATTGTCATGGGATTTATTGCCATCTTTGTGTAGAAGTTTTGTGTGTTTTTTGTTCTGTCTTGTTTTTAGAGTAGATATTTCAGTTTTTCTTTTAAGGCTGGTTTTGAGTCTGCAAAGATTTTGAGCTGTTGTTTATCTGTGAAGCCATGTATACATCCGTCAAACCTGAAACTTAGTTTTGCTGGGTGCAATATTCTTGGCGAAGCATTTATTTCATTGAGTTTTGCCACTACGTCCCACCACTGCCTTCTGGCCTTGAGTGTTTCTGGTGACAGGTCTGCTGTAAATTTCAAGGATGCTCCCTGGAATGTAATTTCCCTTTTCGATCTTGCTGCTTGCAGTATTCTATCTCTATCAGTGGGTTTCATCATGGTGACTATGATGTGTCTTGGGGTGTTTCTACTGGGGTCTTTTTTAGCTGGTACTCTTCGGGCATGCAGGATTTGGTCACATGTTTTCTTTAACTCTGGTAGTTTCTCTGTGCTGATGTTCTTAACCATTGATTCTTCCTGAAGATTTTCTTCTTGGGTCTCTGGAACTCCAATGATTCTAAAGTTGTTTCTGTTGAGCTTATCAAAGACTTCTATTTTCATCTTCTCATATTCTTTCAGTAAATTTTCCATTGTCTGATCATTTGATTTGAGGCTTTTTTCCAATCTCTTCTGCTGTGTAAAGTTGTTATACATCTCGTCTTCTAAAGCACTAATTCTATCCTCAGCTGCTATTAACCTGTTGGAAAGCTCATCCATTATGTTCTTCAATTCGTCTACTGAGTTTTTCAGACCTGTTATCTGATCTGATATTTCAGTTTGGAGTTTTCTGATTTCTATCTTCATATTCTCTTGATTTTTATTAGTGTTCTGATTTATACTTTCTTTGATATCTGTTAGCAACCTCCATATTTCGTCTCTAAACTCCATTTCTGAAAGACTGCTTAGGTAGTTCATCGTTGTTGGGTCATCAGAGTTTCCATCTTCATTCTCTATGGTTGAAGTTGGTCTGCGTAGTCTCCCCATTGTCACGCTTACGTTGTGGGTTTTTCTACGTGTTGTGGTGGTACTCATTGGCTAGGTGGAGTGCGCGGCCACGAATCGCAGCGGAGCGGCCGTGCTCCGGCCCCCAAACACTCACCTCAGCCGAGGCAAGCCGTCAGGGGATGCCAGGAGAAGTCCCCAAATGTCCACAATCCACAAATCCAACAGAAAACACACGCCTCAGGAGACACGCCTCAGCCGAGGCAAGCCGTCAGGGGATGCCAGGAGAAGACCCCAAATGTCCACAATCCACAAATCCAACAGAAAACACACGCCTCAGGAGACACGCCTCAGCCGAGGCAAGCCATCAGGGGATGCCAGGAGAAGTCCCCAAATGTCCACAATCCACAACTCCAACAGAAAACACATGCCTCAGGAGACACGCCTTGAAGAGATGATTAATGCTGAAGGAGGTCAAAGTTCCCAGGTTGATGCAGGCTGGGGGAGGTCCCAAAATGTCTGCCGGGCCTAGGGGTCCAGCAGTCAGCCTGATCCGCAACTCTGGCCCCCAAACACTCACTTCAGCCGAGGCAAGCCGTCAGGGGATGCCAGGAGAAGTCCCCAAATGTCCACAATCCACAAATCCAACAGAAAACACACGCCTCAGGAGACACGCCTCAGCCGAGGCAAGCCGTCAGGGGATGCCAGGAGAAGTCCCCAAATGTCCACAATCCACAACTCCAACAGAAAACACATGCCTCAGGAGACACGCCTTGAAGAGATGATTAATGCTGAAGGAGGTCAAAGTTCCCAGGTTGATGCAGGCTGGGGGAGGTCCCAAAATGTCTGCCGGGCCTAGGGGTCCAGCAGTCAGCCTGATCCGCAACTCTGGCCCCCAAACACTCACTTCAGCCGAGGCAAGCCGTCAGGGGATGCCAGGAGAAGTCCCCAAATGAAAAGTTTACTTAATAGTCTGCAAATATGTTAGTCATGAAACCAGTTATGAAAATATCTTAGTTGAATACTCAAAATTTTAATAAAAATTATGAACAATTTTAGAAACAGAACCATGAAATTTAACCATAAGAGGAGTCAATAATTTTTTGAAGTAGGAATGAACCATAAATCAAGATACAGAAAGATTGTATGGCTGGATTTCCGAACTGGGTGATCCTAGAAATCCTATGTATTTTCCACCTTCAGAAAGTCAAAATATCCTTTGATGTCAAAAGAGTCAAAATATCCTTCCTTCCTTTCTTCCTTCCTTCCTTCCTTCCTTCCTTCCTTCCTTCCTTCCTTCCTTCCTTCCTTCCTTCCTTCCTTCCTTCCTTCCTTCCTTCCTTCCTTCCTTCCTTCCTTCCTTCCTTCTCCTATTTCATAAAACTTAAGCTTGAGACAAATCTTATACAATCTACATATGAACATATGAGAAAGAATACAACTAGTTCTATTCCATCTAGATATTACTTTATTTATCTGTATTCTAATCTATAAATGATTTTATTTATTGTGTGTTGCAGCTTGAATATTACTTCATTTATCTGTATTCTAATCTATATATGATTTTATTTATTGTGTGTTGCAGCTTGAATATGATCCTGATGCCTAAATATCTGAATCTTTATTTGGCAATTTTACAAAGAGAGGCGTGCAGGTGTTTTATTAGCAAATCCTGATTATGATAATTATGAAATGTTTGTGGGCTAGGAGAGAACACAGTAGGTAAGGAATTTGCCTTGCATGCTGTCAACCTGGGTTCAAATTTGGCATGCTATTTTACCTTGAATCCATTCATGTGTGATCCTTGAGCACAGAGCCAGGAATAATTCCTAAGCACCACTGGGTATGACGCATGAAAAAAAATAAAAATTCTCATGGACAGTCTTAGATGTCACTTCCACAGAAGATATTGTTTAAAATCCTTTCCCTTTAAAGAGGACCAGCTGTGAGATTTATTTACAATCAATAGAATGTTGCATAAGTAACTTGTAAGATTTAAAAGGAGATTAAAGCATACTTAAAGCTTACTGTAATAAATATAAATACGTCTCAGGGGCCGAGAGATAGATTGGAGGTAGGGCATTTGCCTTGCATGCAGAAAGATGGTGGTTTGAATTCCGGTATCCCATTTAGTCCCCTGAGCCTGTCAGTAGCATTTTCTGAGTGTAGAGCCAGGAGTAACCCCTGAGCGCTGCAGTTTTGACCAAAAAACAAAAGAAGAAAGAAAGAAGGAAAGAAGAAAGAAGGAAAGAAGAAAGAAAGAAAGAAAGAAAGAAAGAAAGAAAGAAAGAAAGAAAAGAAAGAAAAAAGAAAGAAAGAAAGAAAGAAAGAAAGAAAGAAAGAGGAGGGAGGAGGAGGGAGGGAGGGAGGGAGGGAGGGAGGGAGGGAGGGAGGGAGGGAGGAGGGAGGGAGAGAGAGAGAGAGAGAGAGAGAGAAGAAAAAGAAAGAAAGAAAGAAAGAAATAAAGAAAGAAAGAAAAAAGAAAGAAAGAAAGAAAGAAAGAAAGAAAGAAAGAAAGAAAGAAAGAAAGAAAGAAAGAAAGAAAGAAAGAAAGAAAGAAAGAAAGAAAGAAAGAATTATTCTCTAGAAATATCTAAAATCATGAAATGGTAACTTGAGATTTGCCTATTATCTGTACTTGTTGATTAATCCATAGATTTTCCATTTAATCTAAATTTTCCATATATATTTATCAAATATTTATTTTCATATTAAATTAAGTTTGTTTTTCTTTTTCAAATTTTCTAAGTTTAAATGCTTTATTTAATTTTTATCAACTTTCTCCAACAACTTGAAACATTCATAAAAATAATATTTTAGATTTTATGTTAATAGTTTAAATATCACTAAGATTATTGATTGGTTTGTCTTGACTTTTATTGGCACACTTTTAATTTACTTCTTATGTATTATATCAACATGCAGTAATTGTCTATTTCTTATTGTTGATAGAGACAGGGAATGCTTCTTCCTATGCAGGTTTTAATATTTTGTTGAATAGAGGATATGAAAATAATTCAAAAATGATAGAATTTTGGGGACCGAGAGATAGCATGGAGGTAGTGTGTTTGCCTGGCATGCAGAAGGACGGTGGTTCAAATCCCGGCATCCCAAATGGTCCCCCGGGTCTGCCAGGAGCGATTTCTGAGAGTAGAGCCAGGAGTAACCCCTGAGCGCTGCTGGGTGGAACCCAAAAACAAAACAAAACAAAACAAAAGATAGAATTTTTATTAATGTTATCTTAAATTATATCTTTTATATTGGTACTTTCTAAATAGATTCTTTCATTTACAATCTTTGTGTTTTTAATTTTTGGGACTTACCTGGTGCTGCTCAGGACTTGATTTGAGTTCTGCACTTAGGAACATTCCTGAAATGGCTCCAGGGACCATCCATATGGGGTAAAAGAGCTTAAACATCACTAAGTTTTGTGCAAGGTAATCATACTTTAAATTGTACAATCACTACAGTCTCTATCCTCAATCTTGAGTAGCCAAAGAATTAGAGTCTTATATAAAAATAGATCTGAGGATGAAAGTCCGTTTGTAGTTAAAAGCACAAAGAGAAAATGAAGTAAATGTTACTTATTTATATAAGGGTGGCTGAGTATTAGAAAAAGCAGCAAATATTTCTATTAGCATATGTAGTTTAGAAATTCTCATCGTCTCTTCTGTTCTCCTTTACATATTATTTTATCATCTGTAATATTTTACATTTTGGTTTCTTTTTAAAGATCTAGCAATCTGATTTTATGATTATAATTATATATTACTATACATTTATATATGATAGAGATCTCTCAATTTCATCATAACTGAGATAAAAACGTAACTGCCAATATAATTTTTCTTCTCTAAATACAAATATTATATAATTTGCATTTACTTCAATAAAATTCCACTACACATATCTTCATAATAATCTTTAAAGTATGATTTTAGTAGACTGCTCATTGTTTTCATATTTTGGTCATATCATTCGTAATAAAAGAAATGTCTAAAACAGTGACATCTGCTGGCCTCAAGTAATGCTGCAATTACATATATGTAAAAATCCATGATAAAATGTAATATATTATATTATTGCATTTTATATTTATATATTACATATATTATACATATTAATTAGTATGTAATATTATCTATTATTTGAAATATTTTCCATTTAGAGAAATATAATACTTTAATTTTAGCACTAGCTTTAATATGCAAGGTTAAAAATTTTATAAGGAACACAGTTTAATTTAGTATTAATTTTGGTCAAACTGCAACAAAAAGAGTAATTCCTTTATTATTATAGTCTTTATTATATATTACTTTTTTCTGCAAAACACCCTGAAACATTCAGAATTTTCTCCTGGCTTTGCACTCAGGGATTACTCCTGGTAGACTAAGAGGCCATATAAGTGTCCAGGGAGCAAATTTGAGTCTAATGCAGACCAAGCAAGCACTTACTCTCTGAATTATTTCTCTAGTCCAGTTTTTATTACTTTTTATGTTGTCTATGCATTAGAAAATTTTAATTTAAATGAATATTATTTAGCTCAAACAGTCCTATCATATTCCCCGAAATAATCAAAAGGTAAAAAGCTAACTCTTCCTTTAAATCAGAAAAAATACTGTTTTAATTAATATATTAATTTTTAGCATTATCCTCCCTTTTCTGTATCTACAAAATCAGAAAATAAACAGTTATAATCTTTTCTGAGTAATACAACCTTTCATCTCACCAATTCAAACCTTTACTAGATTCAAATTTATCAATGGAAAATACTTTGATTTCTCTGAAGTCTTTCTTGCAGTTTGCCCAGTGCCTGAAGTGCTAAGACCAAAGTCATATGTTAAATAATTTCTAACTAAAACAAGATGTATCAGGAATCTTCCATATTTATCATGCCAGAGATTTTCCTTTTTACTCCAAATTATCCCCTATTTAATATTACCTCACTTCTTTAAGGCTAAGCTTTTTGCTTATTCTCTTAACAATACCACTCTTTGCCTTCTAAGGAAATTAATCCATCTATTATATCTTTCTTTGTAAAATTTTTCAATCACTTTCTTTTTTATTTGGTTTTCTTTTGCTCTTAAATATTTGCTACTTGAAAAACTGAAAATAATTTAAACTAGCCAACCATACATATAATCAGTAATTAGCACAAGAACTAATTCCTAATTTATTCTTCAATTGTCTTTATTTTCTTACATGAATAAATTCTGAAATGTGCCAACTTTTGTGCTTCCTCTTTATTAAAACTTCATTAACAGCTAATTTAAAAAAACCCAACACTTAATCAAGCTTTTATATTCATTACTAAGAACTTTTTATTTCTCCAACTTATTTCTCCAACTTATGGTCAGAATCCAAGTGGTATTCAAAATCAAAATCAAATTATGGGGGCTGAAGAGATAGCACAATGTAGGGAATTTGCCTTGAATGCCATTGACTGGGAATGACCCAGTTTGATCCCTGGCATCCCATATGGTCCCCAGCATGCCAGGAGAGATATCTGAGCGCAGAGCCAGGAGTAACCTGTGAGTGCCGCTGGGTGTTGGCCTAAAACCAATCAATCAATCAATCAATCAATAAAGTTTAGAAAAATCAAATTATGTATGTAAGGTAGTCCAGCAATATAAAACTTTTATTGGTTGTCTCAGTACCATGATCTATCTCAGCATATCCTATCCCATATCATATCCTATCTCAGCATGTGTTAGAAAACGTCTCATGGGGGCCGGGCGGTGGCGCTAAAGGTAAGGTGCCTGCCTTGCCTGCGCTAGCCTTGGACGGACCACGGTTCGATCCCCTGGTGTCCCATATGGTCCCCCAAGCCAGGAGCAACTTCTGAGCACATAGCCAGGAGTAACCCCTGAGCGTTACTGGGTGTGGCCCAAAAACCAAAAAAAAAAAAAAAAAAAAAAAAAAAAAAAAAGAAAACGTCTCATGATAACTTCTTTATTGTCCTTTTTTCTTCCATCTATGTTGATCCAGCTACATTCAATCTATCTCATTTTTTATTTATTTGTTTTTGTTTTGTTTGGGAGCCACACCCAGTGACCCTCAGGGGATACTCCTGGTTCTGCATTCAGAAATCACTCCTGGCTTGGGGCATCAGGGGATCAAACTACTGTCTGTACTAGGTCAGCCATACCATTGTGCCACCACTTCAGACCCTCAATCTACCTCATAAGAATGATTTCTGCTAAAGAAATCTGTACTTAGCCTTTGATAAAATATCTTTCAGAAGTACATTTTTTAATGTTGTATATCTGGCTACTGGGCACAAATTTGGACTTTTTGTTCATGTGACTGTCTGACATGCGTTTAACTCACTTGATCTGCTTCTTGTGTAATTTATGCATTTGGATCTTGCAGTGATCTGTGAAGAATCTCTAGGTTCAACTACATACATAACAATACCTAGCAATAGTTCTATCATTTTTGATATTAAAAGAAACTCAAATAGTTCCTCCAAATTTTGAAAGATTTCATGAATCTATTATTACAGTGAATGTCCCTCTGGAAAGTAAAACTTTTCAATGTTTCTTTTCCTTTCCTCTTAAGGGAAAAAGTCTTTTTAGACTTGATACTATACCTGAATACATGTTTACCTTAAATCAACCACCAAGTTCCATCATGCAAGGTTCTAATAGGGAACTGAAAAATTGTTTTTAGAGATCAGAGGAGGCCTAGAACCAAAGGCAGAGGATACTGTGACTTCTAACTGATCCTATGATACCAGAATTCTTAAATTCTCTTCACTCTCTGAAATACAACTTACCCTTTTCTCATTCACTTTGGGGTCTTGCTTGTCTGAATTTTCTCAGGTACATTTTAATCCTACATTTTTTTTTGCAATCCTCTTCCTAAAATTAATATACATCAAATGCACTCTTACAACAATATCTATTCTCACTTTGTAGAAAATATTTTCTCATTCAAATAAATTTTTTTGTTTTCCCATGTAAATTTAATTAAATTGAATTAGTTGTAAATTTAAGTTAAAATTTTCCATAAAATAGATATATATTCCTTTTAAAATTTTAATCTCTCAGAACCAAATGTTAAAATGAACCATTCTGGACTATTTTATTAGTATAGAGATGAAATTAATACATTCATCTATGTATGTCTAAAATAAACTGTTCCAATCTTTGATCATATCCCTATTTACCCTATTGTCTCATATATGGTTTTATTATTTTCAATAGAGGCATTGTTACTCCAGTTCACTTTTAACAAATGTTATTTTAATAGTTCTTTCCCCAACTTTAAACTGTACTACAAACAACAGTTATCAAAACAGCATGGTATTGGAATAAAGACAGACCCTCAGATCAGTTCTCAGACAATTTAAAAAATAATTTGATTGAACAATGATAACAAGAAAACAAATAGCTAATATGGAATGATGTGCTGTGAAATATCCATAGAAAAGAGATCTCTCACAGACATGAAGAAAAACATTCAACATCACTTATCATTAGGAAACAAAAAGTTAATCAAAATCACAATAAAATATTTCCTTACATTAGTGAGCATGGCAATAAAAAGTTTTAACAAAGGTACATAAAATTAATTCTAGTATTTTATTTGTAGTAATGTAAATTGATAATATGAGCTAAAGAAAAGGAATATTTTTATTAATTTTTTATTTTTAATTATGAGAACAAAGAATCAAAGAAAGAGGACAAGGTAAAGTTACAGTGGAAGGACAATCACCCATAAACAGAATTCTCAGTAAGGAATAATATTTTAATTAAAGTTAAAATATCAGTATTTTGTTACATATAAAATATATTTTCTATTTAGTATAATCCTTATTTTATGATTACTTAAAAAACAAAAACATTTTGAATTTATTTACTCTTTGAATTATTCATTAATACAAGTTATTCAGAAGCATGTTTATTCTCCACATATATATTTTCCAGCTTTCTTCTTCTATTTGTTTTTAATAATGTTCCATTCTAATCTTAAATGAAGATGACATGATTTCAGTTTTTTACATAATAATTTATAATACTTGTTAGTAAATTGTGAACTACCCTTGAGTAGTCCAAGTTAATTAGAGAAGAATGCATATTTAACTTTAATTTGTTATTTTACTTTGGGTGCTTGAGAGCCCTGTGAATATCCATTAGGACCAGCTATTCTAACATGTTGTCTTTAATTGCAGGAGTTTGTTCTTTGTTGTTGTATTTATGTTTGGCTCATTTATCTGATGGTAGAAGTTGGTATTAAAATCTTCTATTAGTGTCCTGTTGCTTATCATTTTCTCTCTTGAAACCTATTAGTAGTTGCTTTGTATAATTTGATAAGCATTCATTTGACACTTTGTTTTTATGAATTATGTATTGACACATACTAATCATATATATTTATATCTTATTCACTTTAAAACATGTCTTACACTAATTGCATTTTTAATTTTAAATATATACTACTAGCTTTGACTTCATTATGGGTTTAAGGAAAGTTGGGGCCTTATGGGGTCCCTCTCCTTTCTCTGGTGTGGCTATTACCTATTCCAATGATCTTAAATTCTTCAGTCAAAACATGGCCAAAAGGGATCTTTATTGAGGCTGTCTTCTGTTCCTGAAGGGCAGAGGCCTTGGTCTCTGCTGGATAGAAAACAGACCCTACGTCTTCTGTTCTAACTATTTAGTCTTGATCATGATTGTACTTTATGTTTTCACAAGCCTTTCTACACTCAATGTTCATCCTTTTAAAGACAAATAGATGCAGCATTTTCTCATGCATAAGGGGTCAATGATCTTACATTTAGTACATTCCTTATAGAAAGGCAGATTGTACAGAACTGAGGGGTAGGATATAATTTGCAAGGTTATGTTGGTTTGTGGAGATGATGGCCAAGAAGTTGAGAGGAAAGACTTTCTGGTCTTGAATTTTAGTGCTGGCTGCTAAACATTGTATGTACTGCTAGGTGTCTCTATAAAAACCTTTACAACTCCAGCCACAAGGCAATTTTCTTGGAAGTCTGCCAGAAAATTTCTCGGTGTGTATATACTAAGTGACCTCAAGCAAACTATTCAGTGTAGCTCCTTCCCTTCAGAACGAAATCTCCAGGGTTAAGAGATCCAAGTCTGAGAAATAAAGTGAAGATGTGAAACCTAGGGCTACCAAATTGACAGTGTCTGTTGGGGTCCCAGTGGCCCTTTGGCCTTCTGAGGGGGAAAAAAACCAGAGGGACTCATCCATCCCAAGACTACCAATTATCACTTGCCCCACAATGAGCAACAGATGTAGATGAAGCCAGTGATAACATATCCTGGGGAAGTTTGGAACCAGAAGGCTTAGCATGCATGGTATGGGACAACATAAAATGAGTGAGTATGGATATTAGACTCAGGGAGCAACTTGGATGTGATTACTTATTTATTTTATACCTGAATGAAAACTTATAATGTCAAGGGAAAGTACGGTATGAACTTTGTGTGTTTAGCTACACCCATTAGTTACCTTTTTTGACAGTAATATTTATGGATTTGAAAGCTAAAGTACATTTGCATTAAGAATATTATGGGACTGGAGCAACAGTTCATCATGTAGAGCAGTTGCCTTGCATAGAACCAACACAAAGCTCATTATAATCTTAATTTGCATTTCTCTAAAATTATTAATGCTGAATGCTTTCATATAGGACATTTGCTATTTGTATGTCTTCTTTAATATGGTAACAATTTAGCTCTTCACATTTTTATAAGCTTGTTTTGTTGTTGTTTTGTTTTGCTTTTGCATTTGCTATTATAGCATACAGCATTTTGTAATAATTTAAAGAATCCCATGCTCAATCAACTTCAGAACTCCTGAAAAAGGATAACTTAAAACAGAACTTGTTGCTGCTGATTTCCATAGGTGGAATTATTTATTATGAGCTCATTGCGATCTGAGTACTACTGTAACTTAATTTTAAATTTATTTTAAGTTGAAGCAGTATTCAGAGACTATTTGTTTTCCTTAATACCATTGCTTTAATCTTTGTATATTCTCTGCTTTAGGAGGGAACAGTCTGCAGTCTTGCCTATCTTGTTAACTAAATAGAAAAAAATAAACAAACAGAAAATAGAGCCAATGCAGACTCCAGAGCTCTTTGCTTTTGCCAAGTGTGACTGCACCACATGTGTAGCGCCTTTGCTCCAGCTGCAGATACATCTGCCAGTGCTTTTCTTGGCATTAGAGCAGATATCCCAATAGGATTTCTCCAAAACAGCAATCTGTTAGTACAAATGTTTACATCATTTTTTGAGAAAAATCTTATTTTCCCCTCAAAAGAAGATAGTAAAATGTTAATACAGATATGTATATTTTACTGAAATCAAAATTTATTGTAATAATTTAACAATATATAAGTATTTTTAAGAATTATGTAACACTCCTTTAAAATAATCAGCTTTGTTTCTTTCAATACTAGTTATCACATCATATTTATTTCAAGTTTTCTAAGAACTAAAAATATGGCAAATATACATGCGATTTCTATATAATACCTAATCTGCATTATTCTTTTTCTGCTTAGCATTAGCATCTGGAATACAGTCAGATGCCATCATTTTCTGTCATATTGCTATTTAGTCTAATATTGTTCTGCATATAGTCTATAAAGTATACAGAAACTAGTGTTTATATAGGTATTAAATGAATTGAATTGTGAATCTGTAAACAATAGGGTTTAGACTTGAGAAAACTAAAAATAAAAAGTCTGTGTTCTGTAAGAAAATTAAAGTAATTTTGATAAACCCACATATAAAAATGCCCAAATTGGGCCAGAGCAAAAATACAGCTGGTAGGGTGCTTTGCTTTGCACATAGTCAACCCATGTTTGATCTCTGGCATCCCACGTTACCCTGTGTATTGTCAGGAGTATTTCCTGAGTACAGAGTTAGGAATACGCCTTGAGAACTACCAGATATACACCCCCCAAAAAATAGATGTCTGGTTTATTCATAATAAATATATAAATAAATAAATATAAAGTAAATATATCATCATAAATATAAATATAAATATATCATCATAAATGTAAATTAAATGTCTCCCACTCTTACAAAATATAAGTATATATATTTTTAATAAATTTAACCTGTACTTTTTATTTTACTCATCAGATAATTCAGTTCTTGGGGAAATTTTTTATTTAGATATCTATATATGCAATCAGAAAACAACCAGAAATAAAATCAGAAATATTATTCCTTAAACTTTTTTGAGGTGAACATAATTGGACCCATATCCTGATAAGCCTTAAGAATAGTCTTACCCAGAAGATCCCACATGCCAGGATTCCTGCTCTTCTCCTATGGGTATGGCTGGGAATTTGGTCAGATAGCTGGCCAATGGCCTCCTGGGCTGACCACTTAGTCCAGGAGACTGAGAGCCCCCCATGCCAAACTGGTCTTCAGGGCCAGGTTTGGAAACTGGGCTCTGGAGAAAGGGGGGAGGGAAACTCATCCCATATTCATACTGGAACCCCTGCAGCGGTGTCTTTTCTTACTAGTACTCATTTTCATAAACGTGCGGGCATTTTTTATATTTTAAGCATTATCTAAAAATGTTCTTTATTCTAGACGGTTCCTAGGAAAGGAAACAGAATGCCAAAGATTTGGATGATAACACTCACATAGATCTTTAAAGTCAGTCTTTATGTGAATGTGACTTTCTGTACTGTCTCCAAGCCATGTGTATTTTATAAGATTAGGTATAGTAAACTAGAACTTTTTTTACTCTAGAACTAAATTATGTCTATATCAAAGGTACAGCCTTCTCTTAACACTTCATATACAATCCCTAGTATTCAAGTTATCTTCTTTGGGTAGTTGAACTCACCATCTTTTGACTTCCATGGACAGGTAGAATTTTGAAATGGCAACCCACAAGTCTTAGTCCCATTACATACCCCTTATTCAACTACTCAACTAGTAATTTAGAAAATTCCATAATGTTATATAATGATGTAATTGATTTCAAAATTGTCGGACACTAAAAACTTGAGAATGTCCAAATAGGTTAATACAATCAGACAAGTCTTTTGTAAAGAGAATTGTCCATACCTGAGAGTAAGAAAGAAAAATGTGGAATTTATGTTTTATTAAATAAAACTTTAAAGAAGTTCATTCTGGAAATAACTAGTGAGCTTGGAAGATCCTTATTCTATGGTGGTAGTATTGTATGCGAAAGTACATGACTAAACCATTTCTTCATATTTATGAAATCCTAAAAGAGAAAACAACATTGTTAGCCAGATTTTGATGTGTGAAATTGTGATCTTATTATTTTTTTCAGCTGCTGAGTGCAATTTATTCCATAATTAAAATATTCTGGTTGCTTAAACTAGCCTAATCTTAGAGTTTTGCCATATAGTCATAGCTTAATAATCAATCAGGGATTCAAAACAACCCTATATTGTTGTGTGAGTCTCTCTGTTCCCACATGATTTCATTTGTGTAATATGAACTACCCAATTCAGAAGCTCCAACATTTTAAAGGTTCATAATCTTACTTGTTAATTCACATGCTACTTTTAGTTATTATTTTCTCCTGTTTTGAAATATTTTGGTTGAATTTATATTAGTGATTATTTTCAAGTCATCATATAAATAATTCAAAATCATGTATTTATAAGAGAATAACTAGTAATCTTATCATAAACAATGATAAATTTCAGTCTCTTAAGTATTTAGTATTTAAGTTAAGTTTTTATTGAGCTGTTACATACAGTCATTGCTGCACTATATCTATGCTATTGTAATAAATGTTTATTGTATCTTTTTCCTTCCCTCATTATTTTACTTTTCTTTAAGTATTCTAGTCATTTATGTAGTGGGAATATCGTTTATTTTGTGTGTACAAAGTTGAAAACATTTTTATTTGCTGGTTCTTGAAAAATATGCTTGCTATAAAATTATATGTTAGGGTTATTTTCTTCAGCATTGTGAAGATATTGCAATACTTTCTTTTGACATCTATTGTTGCAAATGAAATGTCCATTGTCAGTGGGTCCTTTCATTTTTGTTAAAATATTTTGTTGCCTTCAGCTTTTATTTATTTATTTTATTTTATTTTTTTTTTGGTTTTTGGGCCACACCCGTTGACGCTCAGGGGTTACTCCTGAATATGCGCTCAGAAGTTGCTCCTGGCTTGGGGGACCATATGGGACGCCGGGGGATAGAAACACGGTCCAGTCCGTCCAAGGCTAGCGCAGGCAAGGCAGGCACCTTACCTCTAGCGCCACCGCCCGGCCCCGCCTTCAGCTTTTATGACTTATCTTTAATGGCCTTTATTTTCATTATAGTGCATCTAAGTATAGGTTTATTTATTATTTTTATTCTTAAAATGAATATTTCTCCATTTTCCTGCTCTCTTCGATAGAGCAAAGAGCTGATACTTGTCCCAGATCTGGCCTTTGTCTAAGTTAATAAAGCCCCACCTAGGCCCAGTTCTGATACACAAGCTATTTTGTCTCAAAGTCTTCCACCAAAACAATGGGATCATCTTTTCAAGAAACAGGCAGCAGTGCATAATTATCATTTCCATATCTCACAAGTAATACTTATTGTACACTTGTAGAGAACTCAGATCTTAAAATAGGTTAACTTTTCTCCAACCTTATCATGCTAATGTAAACTTAATCCTAGCTTCCATCATATATTCCCACAGAAACTCACAAAGGTAGTCATGGTATAAGAAATCATAGACCTCAACTACTGCAGAAGAAAAAAGATCATAAAATGTATTTTCCAAAATTTCAGCTCCTGGAATTACTCTAGTAAAGAGAATGAGCAGGTAACAAAATAAATGATGAGAGAACTAACAAAAAAGAATTAGGAAAATAAATTTTAAAGCTGTGATTCCTGTTAAGGTCATGATCTCTCAATTCTCTGCATAATATCATTTATGGGAACTTAACTATATAAAATCATAATTTTATCACTAAATTTATTTTACATTATATATGTCTAAATTGTGACATTTTATTTTTTTTTTAATTTTTAGGTTTTGGATCACATCAAGATGTGCTAGGGCTTTCTTACCCTGAGCTTAGTCATCACTCTTGGCATACATGGGAATCCTATGTGGTACTTGGAATTAAGCCCAGTTTGACCATATGCAAGGAGAATAAAATACTGAAAAATGAAATACAATATAGACACTGACTCTACTACTGCATTGTAGCCAAGACATACCTTAAAGCACTACACACTTTTCAATTATATCTAAGTGTAAAGTAAGTCACACTTAATACATATATAAAAACTGACGATGAAACAGGTTAGAAACTTAAAAAGGTTGAGTGTGTGCTCTGCATTAAGAATGTCTGGAGTTACCTGGACCCCGACATAGAAACGACAGAGTTCTCCACAACAGTTTCAGGAACCCAATCCCCACCAGGGCATTCATAATGCTGCTCTGACGCCAACATGTGCCAGTGCTACATTGATAGACAACGAGGAAATTGGAACAACTTGATCTAAGAGCAAGTTGTCTTTCCTCATCAGCCAATGATAAGACAAAATCAGAAAATATGTCACCCTTTGATCTGTGCAAAACCAAGATTGCTATATACAGATGACTGAATGTTACAACCAGGACGGGACAGTACACATCCAGGGACCACCACCACCAACAACAACAGCAACAAAAAGCTCTAGCCTAGCTTTTGGTCTACGATCTGTTCAACAAACAAGAGCTCCAATTCCAGAGGTCTACCTGAGACAACCACAACTGAATGCGTCTTCCGGAAACAAAAGCAAAGACTTTATCCCAGTCTCCATCCTAGGAGCAACATAATGACCAAGACCACCAAATTCAGAAGATGGATTAAAACGACACTGAAGAAACAGAACTGCTAGGACCACTAAGAAAGACTTCATCATAAGCTCCATCCTTGAGCTGCACAGACACCAAGATCTCTAGATATAGAGGTCTGATTTTACCATCCATGATGAAGCAGAAGTGTTCCATACTCCACGAAAACACCGAGGGGAGAGTAAATGATCATGCAAGGAGTCTATAGTTAATCCCGTGACAGAACACTTCGGGGGAGAAACCCTGTATTTCCTACGCCAAGGGAATTCCCTCTATAATATCCCCAATAGTTACTGTGCCTATGCAGGGGGCAGGGAAGAAAAAAAAAGCACAAAACAATCATTTTTTCACATATTTATTAATCGATTGATCAATTTTTTGACATCTTTATATTAGTGTAGAGATTGAAGTTAATGTCTCCAATATTATTTTATTTTATCTTTCTCTCTCTCTCTCTCTTTTTTTTTTTGCACTCCAGCATGAGTTGATTTCAGAACCGAGACTGTTGTGTGGTGCTTAATTTTTTTTCTTCTTTTTTTAATATAATTTTTATTTTGATTATAGTGTCTTACATATTGTTGACAATAACATTTTAGGTACATATTTACATAAAATCAGGGGGGATTCCCATCACCAAATTGTCCTCCCTACACCTCCGTTTTTGTCCTACCTCCCATTTCCTCTTCCCTCACCCCCAGGGCGGCTAGAATATGTGGTCCCCTCTGTATCCAACCCACTACTTAGTAGTCTTGCACCTGTTTGGTCTTGATGCCTCCCTTATCTCCCCCTCTAACTGTAGGCAGGACTAGCTAGTTCAAGTTGCATGGTTTTGCCTGAAAAAGAGAAGATAAATAAACTGGGATAAGAGTCTAATACTCCAAAAATGGATGGAATCCTTCTAGAGGCTCTCATCATTGATTTGGGAGATGAAGGAGAAAAAGAAGGTGAAACACTCCACCAGTACCAAAAAAATGTGGTGCTCAATTTTGTACCCCAATCTATTGCTTTTCTTTCCTTCAAACGAAGCCATACAACTTGATTTACCTAGCTCCGCTTCCGAAATAGAGGGGGAGACAGGGGAGGATACTAGGACCCAACAGATATATGATCACTAATAGTGAGCTGGACAAAGAGGGGACCACCTACTCTAGCAGTCCGGGGGATGGTGGTGATGGTGGGGTATATGGGTTGCAGAAGGGGAACTGGGATTGGGGAGGACAAATTTGGTGATTGGTATTTCCCTGATTCAATGTTGATATGTACCTAAAATACTACTGTGAAAGATATGTAAGCCATTATGATCAAAATAAAAATTAAAAAAAAAAGAATGTCTGGAGTTTGGGCCAGAGTTATAGCACAGCGATAGGGCATTTGCTTTGCATGAGGAGGCTAATACAGAACCAATCCATTTTGATACCCTGCATCCCATATGGTTCCCCCAAGCCTGCAAGTATCAATTTCTGCGCACAGAGCCAGGAGTAACCCCTGAGCACCGCTGTGTGTGTCACCCACAAAAAAATAAAATGTCTGGAGCTAATTCCGGTACTAAATTGCCCCCTAACCATTTTAAGGAATAAACACAAACATAGTCCCGAGAATATATCCAGAACACTCCTGAGCATGGACAAAAAGCAAAACCAAATCGAGATCAACCTTAAAATGAGCTAAATTCTTTTTTTTTTTATTTAAGCACCATGATTACATACCTGTTGTAGTTGGGTTTCAGTCATAAAAAGAACACCCCATTCACCAGTGCAAAATTCTTACCGTCAATGCCCCCATCTCTCTCCTTCCCCACCTCCTGCCTGTATTCGAGACAGGCATTCTACTGCTGTCACTCATTAACATTGTCATGATAGTTAGTGTAGTCATCTCTCTAACTATACTCACCACTCTTTGTGGTGAACTTCACATAGAGAGCCTGTCCTCCCAGCCTTCATCTCTGTTGTCTCTGGGTATTATTACAATAACATCTTTTGTGTTTCTAAAAACCCATAGATGAGTGAGGTTATTATGTGTCTATCTTTCTCTCTATGACTTATTTCACTCAGAAAACTAGATTCCATGTACATCCATGTATAGGAAAATTGCATGACTTCATCTCTCCTGAGGGCTGCATAAAAGTATATGTATTTTAGTTTCTTTAGCCTTTCATCTGTGGAAGGGCAACATGATTGTTTCCGGAGTCTGGCTATTGTAAATAGAGCTGCAATGAATATAGGTGTGAGGAAGGCATTTTTGTATTGTGTTTTTGTGTTCCTAGGATATATTCCTAGTAGTGCTATAGCTGCATCATACTGAAGCTCAATTTCCAGTCTTTTTGAGAAATCTCCATATTGTTTTCCATAGAGGCTGGATGAGATGGCATTCCCACCAATAGTGGATAGGAGTTTCTTTCTCTCCATCCACATTCCCGAAAGCACTTATGGCTCTTCTGTGTGATGTGTGCCAGTCTTTGTGGTATGAGATAGTAGGCCATTGTTGTTTTGATTTACATCCCTCTGTTGCTTAGTGGTGTGGAGGACTTTTTTCATGGGCAAATTCTTAAGTGTAGTACCTGGGGCAGGAGTGATAGCACATTGGTAAGGCCTTGCACATGGTCAACACAGGAAGACCCGGGTTTGAATCCCAGCATCCCACATGGTCCCCCGAGCCTCTCAGGAGTGACTTTTGAGCACTGAACCAGGAATAACCCCTGAGCACTGCCAGGTGTGACCCAAAAACAAAAACACAACATACAAATGTATTACTTAAGCTAGAAACTCATAAAAAAATTCAATGCTTTCTGTCACTGTGTTTAGTAATGGGTTTTAGGTATATTAAAGTATTTGATAATATAGATTAAATAATATGGTACTACATAAATTTAAAATATCTGTGCACAGTGTCTGCACTAAATATGGTTAAGCACAAACCATAGTGAAAGAGAATCTTATTTCATATTCAAAAACATACCTATTAAGTCATTAATGTACATAATATATAAGAAAAACAGACTTAAGTAGAAAAAACTAAAAATGTAAAATAGACAACACATTTCTTCAAAGAAGCATGAATATCATATGAGCAAAAGAAAAAAGTTCTTCATGACACTATTTATGAAATATATAGACATTATAGCCTTAGTGCATGTTTAGAGAAATAAAAAAAATGGTACAGCTTGTTATAGAAAATAATGTAGCCAATCTTACAAAAATAAAAACAGAGATAAAATATGACCTAGTGATTCCACTTTTACTATATATCCAAAAGAATTCAGTCTAAAAAGAAATTACCTACCTACATTTATTCTAAATAATCACATGCTGAAACAATTTAAATGTCCATTTATTAAAGACCTAATAATTATAGACATTGTTATTTATGTAATAAAGCATCATTCAAATTTGAAAATTAGAAAAAATATAATATTACAATATGGAAAGACCTTGAAGATATTAAACCAAGAGAAATTTTGTTACTACGAAATTCCTCATTTAAGGCTGCTGTTTTCTTATTGATTTTATGTTTAGTAGATCTGTCTAACAATGATATTGCAATGTTAAGCTGCCCCATTATTATAATGTTATTGCCATTTTAACAGTTGTTTTCTGTAGTGTTACCCCTTTGCTGCATATATGCTAAAAAGTGCTGAGCATCCTTAAACAATTGATCCCTGATTAGTATTTAATATTCATACTTTTCTTTATATTACTTCTTTAGTTTTAATATTAGTTTGTCTGACATCAGTATGGAGATTTCTGTTTTTCATTATTTACTTTGAACCTGAGGTTATCATGTGAGTTTGAGTGTCTCCTGAAAGTAGCAGAAAATTGGATTTTCTTTCTGATTTACTTAGCCACTTTGAGTCCTTTTTATATGGGAACTCTATTCAATACTGTTTAGAAAGTTATTAGATTGCCATTTCTATAAGGATTTTAGGTGTTTCGCAGTTTGACTTTGTTATTTTGGTTTATATTATTTTCTCTGCATACTTAGCTCAATTTTGATACTGGCCTTTTAATGTAATGAACTGCTTCAAGTGCCTCATTTTTTAAAACTCACATCTAAGTGGTTTTGCTAAGAGGTTACTGTAGTTTATATCTGAAGTTCTAAGCTTATTTACCTTTTCAAGTTCAGAGATGTACTTTTAGATTTCAGACCATGAGTACCCTTAAATACTTTGGCTTTCTCCCTATGTATGGCTTTTATATGGCTTTCAGCTTCTGACTGGGTTTTCTTTGCTTTTTGTAAGATTATTTAGCATTTTTTCACAGAATAAACATATATAGGACCCATTCTTTTTCAATACACATGAAACGTTCTCCAGTATAGACCACATGCTGAGAAATAATAAAAGTATACATGTATTCACAAAAATAAATTCAACCATTTATGTTCTAACCAAAATATCATGGAAGTATAAATAAACCAATACAAAAGCTGGAAAATTCTCAAGAATTTAGAAATATACCACTAAACTACTATTGAGTTAATGAAGAAATAAAATAAGATACAACAATATCTTTAAAAATAAAAATAAATAAGAAACAACCTAACAAAAAACAGAGGTCATAGTATATCAGGTACTAAAAGGAAGCTCATATCAATGTATACTTATATCAAGAAACAAGAAATTACTACTAATAATGACTATGCTTAAGTCTTGAGAAAATATAAAAGTAAGTAGAAAGAAATCAAAAGAAATAATTTTACAGAAATAAGAAAAATGTGTCTTAGTGATTTTGTTAAAGTATAAGCTTGAAAAACATGAAGCTAAAATCATAGGAAAAGATGAGAAAACTCTGATAATTTAAATTAGATATTGAAACTGCGAAGTTACAACAAATTGAAATACAAAATAGCAGTCAGAGACTCATCCCAGGAGTTAATGTGCTTGTCATATATGTAGCCAACTCTGGTTTAATCCCTGGAACCACATACGGTTTCACAAGAATAAAAAACAGTGATCTTTATACACAGAGTCAGGTAAAGCCTTTAGAATAGTTGATGAGGCCAAAACTCTTCTGTTTTCCAAAAGAATTATATAAGATCTTAAAAATTGGTATAAACTACTAAAAACCTCTGCCACTGCGTAGAAAACTAGTAGCAATTATCAACAATGAATTCTGAGAATATACAACCATCTTCCCAAGATTAAATCAGAAGAAAGTTGAAAACTTAAACAGACCAGTCAATTTACTGAAATAAAAATTAAAAATCTGCTCTAGAGTAAAAGCCCTTATCCAGAAATACAAAATATTGAGTTTTATCAAACCTTCTAAGAAGACTTTTCCATGATGGAAGAGAGCATAATGGGCTTCAGATCAAATTAGTTAAAACTCTCAAACTACAAAGTTATCATCTTGATATTAAACAAAATTTTATAAAATACATAATAAAAACTATTGGCAATATTCTCCATGATACCAATCTCAGATATATCTTTAATTATTTGATGGCATTGACAATAAAAGTAAAATCAAAACTAAACAAATGAGTTGACATCAAACTAAAATTATTTGGCTGAGCAGAAGAACCCTGCCTGCAATGTGGGACCACACATAGCACTCAGTGCAAGAGAAGCAGAGGGGCCACTGAGGGACTATTGTCAATTTCTTGTAGTCAATAAACCCAAACAAACCACAAAAATACAACAGCTCACTGCAGATGTCAAAATGGAGAAACAACACAGAATAGCACCATGATTAGAGAATAAAGATGGTAGTTCAGAAGACCCATATAGTACCTTCCACTTATATAAACTTTCTGATAAGAACTTGAAGTTCAAAGAACTCAAACTATGGAATAAAATGAAGAAATTAAAAATAAGGCTCAAGAAGATATGATAATATACATAAAAGTTTCAAACAGAAATAACATGACTGAAAAACTTGGGAAGCTAAACAAAAATCTCACTGGAAGTCCTTACAAGCAGAGTAATAGTTACTGAGGATAAAATCATTGAGCTAGAATATGAGCGGCATAACAACTAATACAGAAGAGGTAGGAAAAGAGCTGTTAAGTAAATGAACTGAAGAAAGATCCTCAAAATAGTTGGTCAATAAACCTTTGGGATTAATTCAATAGAAACAATATAAGAGCCTTTGGAGTTCCAGAGACAGAGGAAACAAGTACCTTCAGGAATCAACAGTCAAGGCCATCATTGCTGATAAGTTCTTAAAGCTGATGATACAATCACATCATGGATAAAATATACCAGATAAAATATACAAAAATGAAAGAATGCCAAGGTACATCCTAAGTCACAATGATGAAAACCAGATAGAGATAGAATAATGAAAGCAGATGTTCATAAAGGGAAATTATATACAAAGAAGTATCATGAAAATTTAGAGAAAATTGATCACCATCAATCTTCAGATCTGAATGCAGTGATTAGTTATAGTAAAAAACACTCAATTAAATGCTTCATCAAGAATATTTGACCCAGCCAGACTTCCATTCGGGTTTGAAGGAAGTATACACAGATTCACCAAACAAACAAATAAACAAACATCACCAACACTCAAAAACTTTACAGACACAAAACTAACTTTAAAGAAAGAAGAGTTATTTTAAGGCAAGGCAAACCAAGAAGCACACTAAGCTCCTACAAAAGATAACACTTTATCCAATGACAATTATCTCTCTCAACATTACCAGACTAGACACAACAGTAAAGAGACATAGAGTGGCAAAATGGATCAGAAAATGTAACGCAAAATTTTGCTGCCTTCATGAAATACATCTAAATAGTCAAAGAAAACACAGACTCAAAGTCAAAAGTGGAGGATAATCTTTTAAGTAAATAACTACTTTAATGGCTGAAGTGGCCACACTAATATCAAATGACACAGATTTTAGGCTTAAAACTGTTATAAGAGACAAAGATGAGCATTTCATAATAATCAAAGGGTGTGTACACCAGGAAAAAATCATAGTTCTAAACATAAATACATACAATGAGGAACCAGCAAAATACTTAAAACAACTGCTAATATATTTGAAGAAAGACAGCAATAGCAACACAATGAGTGGGAAACTTCAAAACCACCCTGTCAACACTTGATAGATCAATTAGGCTGAATCTTTACAAAGGTATTCTGACTTTGAAGGAAGAAAGGAAGAGAGGGACTTAGTTGTGTGTGTGTTTGTGTGTGTATTGTTTTATTTACAGAAAGCTGGTTACATATTCCTCTACAATAAATATGCAACTTTTCAAGATAGATAATAAGATGGGCCATAAAACAGACCTCTATAAAATCAAGAGGACAGAAATTGTTTCAACTATCTTCTCAGATCATAGAGCACTAAAAATAAAAATGACTTAAAACAGAGAAAATATTTAAACACATGGCAATTAAAATTATTTTAATGCCTGCTCTTCACTCCTGAACTTTCAGTTTATCAAAGAGAAAATCAAATAATTCTTGGAAACAAGTCATAATGAAATCACAGAATATCATAACTGGTCTAACATAGAAAAAATGTCATTAAGAGAAAAATTTAAAGCTTTGCAAACTTTCATCATAGTGTAAGAAAGGGTTTACACAAATAACTTAATGGCACAGCATAAAATATTGTAAAAGGAACAAAAAAAATAAAAAATAGGCCAGTAAAAGAAAATAAAATAATGTAGAAATTTATTCACCAAAAATTAAAGAGGACGTACTTACAATACTTTTCAGGATCATCTGAAAATTGAAGCAATAGAAAACTCCCAAATAGTTTTATGAAGTTAAAATCACCCTGATATGAAGAGATGAAACTCCACCAAAAAAACCAAAACGAAAAAAAATAGGCTGACATCATTGATAAACACAGATGAAAGCATCCTCAACAAAATACTAGCAAATAGAATCCATCATCTCATCAAGTAACTCATACAACATGACCAGGTAGGATTCTTTCTAGAGATGCAAAAATGGTATAACATATGCAGGTCAATAGATATAATATGCCATATCAGTAAAAGAAAAAATTAAATGTATATGATAATATATAGATACAGAAAAGGCATTTGAAAAGTCCCACCACCTGTTTATGATAAAAATTCTCAACAACATTGGAATTGATGGAGCTTTTCTCTACACAGTCAATGCCATTTATTATAAGCCCATGGCAAACATCATACTCAATAAGGAAAGAATCAAGCTTCCACTAAGATCTGATGCAAGACAAATTTCCCCCCTCTTGCCACTTTTATTTAACATAGTACTAGACATACTTGCCATAGTAATCAAGCAAGGAAAATATATCAAAGGCATGTAGATAGAAAAGGAAAAATTCAAGATCTTACTTTTTGCAGATCATATGATACAGTATCTAGAAATTATTAAAGACTAAATAAAGCTTCTTCAAATATTAGACTTATATAAAGAAATGGCAGGTTAATACACAAAAATTCATAGTTTTTAATACACAAATAGTATAAGAAAAGAAAGTGATATTAAAAACAATGGCATTCATAATTATGCCACAAAAAATCAAGTACTGTGCAGTGAACTATCTAAGAAGATAAAAGACCCATACAAAAACTAGAAAACACTGTTTCAAGAAATAAAAAATGACACAAGAATGAAAACATTTGTGCTGCTAATGGATTGGGAAAATTCATGCCATTAAAATGGCACTATTTTCCAAAGCACTGTACAGATTTAATGTAATCCCTCTAAAGTTATCCTGACTTTTTTAAAGAAGTAGATCAAACACTTTTGAAATTAATTTAGAACAATAAAAGTCCACAAATAGAAAAAATTTCTTGGGATAAAGAAATAGGAGGCATCATGTTTCCCAACTTTAAATTATACTATAAAACAGTAATCACACACCACAAAGTGTAGAATGCATCAAAAAAATGAATAAAATAAGTGCTGGTGAGGGTGCAGGTGAAAGGGTCTTTCTTTTACTGATGATCAGAATGTAGACTTGACCAGATTTTTGGAAAACCGCATGGATATTTTTTTTGACAAAACTAGAAAGTAAACTCCTAAATAATCTAGTAATACTACTTCTGGGAATTAATCCTAGGAACTCAGAAACAACATGCAGGAAAGCACTCTTATATTCTTATGTTCATAACAGCACAATTTACAATAGCCAGAATCTAGAAACAACCCAAGTACCCAAGAACATATAAGTGGCTAAAGAAACACATAATGTAAGATTATGCTGTTTATGAAAAATGATATCATGAAATTTGTGCACGCATAGATGGACATGGAAATTATTATGAAGAATAAAATGAGGCAGAGGAAATGGTATAGACAGAATAATATCACTCATTTGTGAGTTATAAAAAAATAAAGGATAATGTAGTAATATTATCTAGAAACAATAGAAATAGAGGGAGGCCAAGAGAAATAATCTATGGTAGAAATTTACTACAAAGAGAAGTGATAAGGTTCTGTTACGACAATGATTGCTAGAACTGATCATTCTAAACATGAAGTGGGTGCTGAAGGGGATAAATGATACGTTTAGTACCCCTTCATTAACAGTAGTGCAAAACAAAAACAAAAAATGCAGTAGTGCAAAGCACAGTGTCTAAAGAAAAAGATGGAAAGAGAAAAGAGAGAGGGTCAAAGAGAAAAAGAATGAGAGGGAAAGTGAGAAAGGTAAAATGACTGCCCCAGAGGCAAGCAGGGTTGGGTGGGTGGGAGGGAAACTGGGGCAATGTTGTCTAGAAAAGTACAATATTGAAGAGTGGTGTACATTCTATATCAGAATTTTAATCAAGAATTATTTTGCAACCAAATTGCTTAAATAAAGTAATTTAAATAAATAAATTATGTTGCTCTGTATTAGAAAACCTGGATAATATAAGAAGACAACTTATTGAGTTAGGGTACTTTTATTACACAATACATTTGACAAAGGGGTAATATGCAAATTATATAAAGAGCTTCAACAGTAAGACCAATCCCATCCAAAAATGAAAAGAGAATATTAATAGAAACTTCTTCAAATAACTTAAACTAATGGGAAATAAGAATAAGAAAATAGTGCTTATTCTCACTTCTTATGAGAAAAATACAAACAAAAATAATTATAAAATATGCCTTTCACTAATGAAACTACTTTTGCAAAAAATGAATTTATCCTGTGTTTGTGAGACAAAGAAATATCCCAAAGTCTTCTCAAAAATTTTCAGACAGAACTCTCAAATGTATGAAATTGCAATTTCTCTCTTATCCAAGAACATCATATCCAAGAACACAAAATCATCAATAAAAAAGACAGATATATACTAATGTACATTGCATTGCTACCTATATTAGCCAAGATCTGGAAATATCTCAAATGATTAAAAACAGATGTGTGGACAAGAAAATTGTGAAAAACTTACATGAAGTAATGAAATTCAGATATAAGAAAAGAAAAAACGGCTTCTTTAGCTATATGGATGAACTTGAGGGGATTATGATCAGTGAAATAAATCAGAGAAAGGTCAAATACCAGATTTTCCAATAAATGTATAGGATCTAAATAAACCAAAAAGAGAAGTAATTGTGTTATAATATTACCAAGGATTTTGACTATAGGACTAAGATAACTAAAAAGAAAATAATAAATAATATATAAATAATAAAAAATAAACCTGATACAAGGAAAATAATGGAGGAGCTTGGGCCCTTTTTTTCAGTGCTGACCATAACTTAATCATAAATACTGTAAATACCTAATTTTAATCATAACATTTAAGCAGCCGTCAGGAGAGATGAAGTCATGAAATTTTCCTATACATGGATGTACATGGAGTCTATCATGCTGAGTGAAATAAGTCAATAGGAGATAGAGAGGCACAGAATAGTCTCATTCATCTATGGGTTTTAAGAAAAATAAAAATCATTTTTGCAACAATCCTTAGAGACAATGAAAGGAGGGATGGAAGTTCCAGCTCACTTCATGAAGCTCACCACAAAGAGTGGTGAGTGCAGTTATAGT
The DNA here is from genome assembly GCF_024139225.1 of Suncus etruscus. Taxonomy (NCBI): domain Eukaryota; kingdom Metazoa; phylum Chordata; class Mammalia; order Eulipotyphla; family Soricidae; genus Suncus; species Suncus etruscus. Next base: position 45,195,412 of record NC_064859.1, on the reverse strand, counting down.
AATAACTACACTGAGAACTACCGTAATCATGTGAATGAATGAGGGAACTGGAAAGCCTGTCGAGAGTACAGGTGGGGGTGGGGTGGGATGGAGGGAGATTTGGGACATTGGTGGTGGGAATGTTGCACTGGTAAGGGGGTGTTCTTTACATGACTGAAACTTATCACAATCATATTTGTAATCAAGATGTTTAAATAAAGAAAAAAAAAGAAAAGAAAAAGAATGGAAAATTATGGTTTTACTTCCCAGTCAAAAACAGAAACAGAAAGATAGAATGGTGGTTAATAGGGATTAAATTGGAATAGAAAAAAAGTTATTTAATGGTATGAAAGGCTGTTTTACCATTGTTATGTTTGATACATTTACTATATGATATTTTGACAATACTTAAGAAAACACATTTTGTTTGTTTATTTTAGGCCATGCTTCTGAAGGGCCATGCTTCTGGAAGGCTTGACTGAGCTATATCAATGAGTGGGCGGCATGAAACAAATGCCTCATCTCTCTGTCCCTCTAATAAATAATTTTTTAAAACCAGTATATTAGCCAAGTCTATCCTAAATTTCCAAACTAATTTCCAAATAAAAAATAGAAAATATACTTTTGTATTCTTAGAATCTCCTTCTAATCACACCTGAAACTATGTTAATGAAATGAACAATGCAAAACTCAAATGATCGAAGTTAATTGTCTAAAGAATTACCCATGTGATTAGGGAGTTCGAACTTGTAACCCATTCTAGAATTCTACATTTGACAGATAATTTAGTTTGATCACTCAGTGTCCAATGAAATAACCCTGCAATTCTAACGAATTTCTTATTAAATTCCTATTAAAATGCTTGAAGTCAGGATATTTGGCAATTTATGCACTGGTATATATTAGAGATGCAGTGAGAGAGGTGTTCATTCCTAGAAAGTTTGAAGCTCTACATTCCTACCATGTATCTCTTTCTATGGCATCTTATGTCTATTTTTCAGTTTATCCTTTAATAAATCAATGATGTAGTAAGAACTTGTATTTGTGAGTGTTGTACGTTTAGTGTTCTAGAATTTAAGTTCTAAACTCAAGTGGGTCCCTGGAAAAATTAATCATTTGGTTATAAGTGCAGATGACAACACAAATTTATCATGCCTGAAGTGTATAGAATATTTTTAAGATGGTGCCCTTAACATAAATGATCCAGTTCTAACTTCAGGAATGTGGTGTTAGGATTGAGTTGAATTGCGGGACACACACCAGATATTTGTACATAATTGTGGAAGTGCTTGTTCTGAGAAAACTGCACATATATGGTATTTAATAAAATTTTATTAAACTGTTGACAATAGTATGCATATTTATTTTTAAACAGATGTATAGGAATCCAGAATATAGTTCAGTGGGTAGGGTATTTGCCTTGCATACCCCCAACCTGAGTTTTATTCTTGGACTTCCTATATGATCATTGGAGTCTTTCCAGAAGTGGCCCCTATGCACAAATCCAGGAGCAACCTTTGAACACTTCCTAGTATGGCCCCAAAACAAAAATATGTACAGGGTTTTAGTTTTCAAAAAAGCAAAAAACAGGGGTCGGAGAGTTTTTACTGTGGTGGGGCATTTGTGTTGCAAGCAGTGGACCCACGACCAATGCTGGTTCGAATCCCGGCATCCCATATGGTCCACCGTGCCTGCCAGGAGCAAAGAGCACTGGAAACAACCAAGATGCCCTTCAACAGATGAATGGCTAAAGAAACTGTGGTACATATAAACAATGGAATATTATGCAGCCGTCAGGAGAGATGAAGTCATGAAATTTTCCTATACATGGATGTACATGGAATCTATTATGCTGAGTGAAATAAGTCAGAGAGAGAGAAAGGTGCAGAATGGTTTCACTCATCTATGGGTTTTAAGAAAAATGAAAGACATTCTTGCAACAATAACTTTCAGACACAAAAGAGAAAAGAGCTGGAAGTTACAGCTCACCTCATGAAGCTCGCCACAAACAGGGATGAGTTTAGTTAGAGAAATAACTACTTTTTGAACTATCCTAATAAGGAGAATGTATGAGGGAAAAAGAAAGCCTGTCTAGAGTACAGGCCGGGGTTGGGTGGGGAGGAGGGAGATTTGGGACATTGGTGATGGGATGTTGAACTGGTGAAGGGTGGTGTTTTTTACATGACTGAAACGCAAACACAATAATGTATGTAATAAAGTTTTTTAAATAAAAATAAAAAATGCTATATCTATGCTTTTTTCAACATAATGTATGGAATAAATTCTGGAACAAAATATTTAATTTATTTTGACTTGATGTTTATAAATGCATTGGAAATAGATATGAGTTCAGTTTTCTCCTCTGACCATGAGTTTTCAAGCACCATTTGTTGAAGAGGCTTTCTTTACACCAATTAATAATTTTTTTCTCCTTTTAAAACATTACTGTCCATTTAATTGAGTATCTATCTCCATTCTCTCAATTTATTCCATTGGTTTGAGAATTTGTTATTATTATCAGATTTTGATCACTACAGGTTTATAGAGTAGTTTGAAGTTTGATATAAAAAATGAATACTCTAATTTTAGTTTCTTCTAGAATTTTTTTTACCATTCAGGGACCTGTCTGACTACATATAAAATTCAAAAACATTTTGTCTTTAAAAGTATCCTGAGTATTTGTATATGAACTTTATTATATTTCTATATCACTTTAGGTACAATTGTCATTTTGATGAGAATAATCCTCCCAATACACTAACAGGAAATTTGTTTTCACTTCTATGTTGACTCTATTAGTAATTAATTATAGTTTTTTGGGGGGAAGGGTGAGGTTTAGGCCACACTCAGTGACACTAGGGGTTACTTTTGACTCTGCACTCATAAATCATTCCTGGCTTGGGGGACCATATGGGACACTGGGGATCAAACCCAGGTCTGCCCTGTGTCAGCCATGTGCAAGGCAAATGCCCTACCATTGTGTTATTGCTCCAGTTCCAATGATTTATAGTTTTATTTGTACAAATATTTTACTTCTTTTGTTAATCTGATTCCTGCTGCTTAATTTTTGAGGCACAATTGTGAATTGTATTTAAGAAGTATCTCTTCTTAAGCAGAAGTAGGAGAATAAACACAAAATATCACTTATATGTGGTATTTAAAATAACTGCGTGAAGAAATGCAATGGTCTAAATGAGAGTTGTCTTGAACATCCCTGGTCCCAAAATGTAGTAAGGATAGAGTAAGAAACTAAATGAGGAGAGAAACACAAATATGAAAGGACGGAGACCCGGGGTCTAGTGTTCTCAGATGCATTGGTAAGGTTAACAAAAGAACAGAACTATATATCCAAGCCAAAATCAACAATGGAGTCAAGAAATCTAAACTCTAGCAATTTAAACATTAAATGTGTCAGTTGTCCTGGCAGTCTGAGGTGGGAGGGGAAAGGCTGGTGGTATTAGATGCACTCTAGGAACATGGTGGGGTGTAGAGTGATTGACCCTTGTGTTTGAAACCCATATTTTTCAATAAAATTTTAACTTTAGGGGCCAGAGTGGTGGCATACACGGTTGGGTATTTGCCTTACTCACACTAACCTAGGATGGACTGAGTTTCGATCCCTGGCATCCCATATGGTCCCCCAAACCAGGAGCGATTTCTGAGTGCATAGCCAGGAGTAACCCATTAGAGTCACTGGGTGTGGCCCAGGATTAAAAACTTAATTTTATTAATTTTTATTTATATACATGTATATATATAATGCTTCACCAGTGCAACATTTCCATGACCAATATCCCAAGTGTCCTTCCTCCCCACCCCATGCAGGCCTGTACACTAGACAGGCTTTCTACTTCCCTCATTTAATCACATTTTTAATATTAATTCTCAGTGTAATTATTTCTGTGACTGCACTAAACGATCCCTGTGTTGAGCTTTATGTCAGGAGCTGACCCCTCCAGTCCTCTATTTTGTCTCTGAGAATCATTACATAAATGTTTTTCATTTTTCTCAAAAACCATAGATGAGTGAGACCATTCAGTGTTTATCTCTCTCCCTCTACTTATTTTACTCAACATAATAGATTCCATATACATCCATGTATAGAAAAATTTCATGTCTTCTGATGGCTGCATAATATTCCATTGTGTATATGTACCATAGTTTCTTTAAACATTCATCTATTGGGGGGGGGCTCAGGGTTTTTCCAGAGTGTCTATTGTAAACAACGCTGCAATGAATATAGGTGTGAGAAAGGGATTTTTGTATTGTATTTTTGTGTTCCTAGGATATATACCTAGGAGTGGTATAGCTGGATTATATGGTTGCTCAACTTACAGCTTTTGGAGAAATCTCCATATCGCTTTCCCAAAGGTTGGACCAGACGGCATTCCCACCAGCAGTGAATAAGAGTTCCTTTTTCTCCACACCCCCACCAGCACTGCTTTTTCTCATTCTTTCTGATGTGTGCCAATCCCTGTGTCGTGAGATGGTACCTCATAGTTGTTGTGATTTGCATCTCCCTCATAATTAGTGATGTGGAGCAATTTTTCATGTGCCTTTTAGCCATTTGTATTTCTTTTTTGTCAAAGTGTCTGTTCATTTCTCCTCCCAATTTTTTGATGGGGCTAGATGTTTTCTTTCTTGTAAAGTTCTGTGCCTTATATATTTTGGATACTAACCCCTTATCTGATGGGTATTGGGTGAATATTTTCTCCCACATAGTGGGTGGCTCTTGTATTCAGGGCACTGTTTCCTTTGAGGTGCAGAGGCTTCTCAGCTTAATATAGTCCCATCTATTTATTTCTGCTTTCACTTGTTTGGAGAGTACTGTTTCTTCTTTAAAGATACCTTTCCTCTCAATGTCATGAGACATGTTGTTCTATATACTTTATGGTTTCAGGTCCGATATCTAGGTCTTTAATCCATTTGGATTTTACCTTTGTACATGATGTTAACTGGAGGTTAAGTTCACTTTCTTACAAGTGGCTAGCCAATTGTGCCAACACCACTTATTGAAGAGGCCTTCCCTGATCCATTTAGTATTTCTTGCCCCTTTATCAAAAATTAGGTGACTATATATCTGGGGAACAGTCTGTGAGTACTCAAGCCTGTTCCACTGATCTGAGGGTCTGTCTTTATTCCAATACCATGCTGTTTTGATAACTATTGCTTTGTAATACAGTTTAAGGTTGGGGTAAGTAATACCTCCCATATTCCTTTTCCCAAGTATTACTTTAGCTATTTGTGGTTGTTTATTGTTACAAATGAATTTCAGAAGTGTTTGATTCACTTCTTTGAAAAATGTCATGGGTATCTTTAGAGGGATCGCATAAAATTTGTACAAAGCTTTGGGGAGTATTGTCATTTTAATGATATTAATCCTGTCAATCCAAGAGGTGGGTATGGATTTCCATTTCTGTGTGTCTTCTCTTATTTCTTGTAGCAGGGTTTTATAGTTTTTTTGTATAGGTCCTTCACATCTTTTTTTTTTTTTTTTTTTTTTTTTTTGGTTTTTGGGCCACACCCGGCACTGCTCAGGGGTTACTCCTGGCTGTCTGCTCAGAAATAGCTCCTGGCAGGCACGGGGGACCATATGGGACACCGGGATTCGAACCAACCACCTTTGGTCCTGGAGCGGCTGCTTGCAAGGCAAACGCAGCTGTACTATCTCTCCGGGCCCAGGTCCTTCACATCTTTAGTCAAGTAGACTCCAAGGTATTTGAGTTTATGTGAGACTAATGTGAATGGGGTTGTTTTCTTAATATCTATTTCCTCCCTATCATTATTGGTGTATAAAAAGGCCATTGATTTCTGTGTGTTAATTTTATAGCCTGCTACATTGCTATATGCATCTATTTTTTCTAAAAGTTATTTGATAAAGTCTTGAGGGTTTTCTAAGTCATCTGCAAACAGTGAGAGCTTGACTCTTCCTTTCCTATCTGGATTCCCTTGATATCTTTTTCTTGCCTAATTGCTGTTGCAAGTACTTCCAGTACTATGATATATAGGAGTGGTGAGAGGGGCAACCTTGTCTTGTACAGGAGTTTAGAGGGAAGGATTTCAGGTTCTCTCCATTGAGGATAATAGTTGCCATTGGCTTTTGATAAGGTTGAACATTCATTCTTGATAAAGTCTCAGCAAGATAGGAATGAAAGGAACCTTTCTCAATTTAGTCAACTTTATTAAATTTTAATAAAATAATGTTTAAAATAAATAATAAAAACAAGTGTTTCAAAAATAAAATTTTAATTTAAAATATCTCTTCTATCTCATTATTTACATATAGAAAATAACATGGCTTTCTGTACATAGATTTTGTTGCTTGTGACATTCAATTCTGTGCTTACAGAAACTTTTATGTGAACTGTCTATGGTTTCCTAATTCAATTGTCATGCTTTGTAATTTGATGATGAATTCCTTGTTTGATCATGCTATTCTTAATATTCATCTCTTTCTTTGGCTTTTTCCATTTTGATTATGATATATTTTGTATTTTTCTAATTCTATCCTTCTTAGCTAGTATACTTCAATAATTTTGAACCTGAAAATATTGAATATTTGACACTGGGAAAATTTAATCTATAGTTTCTTGGACTACTAATTTTTCATTGAAATTTTCTTTCTGTTTTTTTTTTTATTGATTTTGATGGTTCTAATATTTTTCTTCTTAAATTGGTTCCAGAATTCTCTTGTATGTTTATCATTTCTTTTTCATGCTTTATTCCATCTTTGGAGTTTTCCTAGAAATTCCTAATATAGCATGTAGTGTAGTGCTCACTAATATTTTTTCAGTTGCTATTACATTGTTATTAATATATTTTAAGTCTTGATTCTTTTTTTTTTCTTTTTAGGCTACATCTAGCAGTGCTCAGTACATACTTCTGGTTGTTATAATGGGGATAACTTCTGATTGTGTTCAGGAGATTATCTAGATTCTAATGTGATAGGGATAAAACTCAGGTCAGATGCATGCAAGGCAAATAATCTATTTACTGCACTGGTTTGGTCCCTGTTGAGCCATTTTCACTTTTTAATTTTGCTTACCCTTACTTAATACTCTGTTACGTCTTATTTTTCTCAAATATTCTTGTACCTATACTTTTAACTAGCTAGCTAATTAACATCCTCATAATTATGTCAAAAGTTTTCTTTCGAGGAGTTTTAAAGTGCATTGGTACTACTAAATTGAAGACAGAATATTTTGGTATATAAAAAAGTATTTCAGTCCCTTTCTTGAAAATTTTCATTGTGTTTACTTATGCTAGAAACTTTTTTCCCAAGTTTTCTTCTTACTAGCATCTTACTATACTATCTCTAAAATAGTACTATTTTTATAATAAACAGTGTGAAGAAAAAAATTCCCATACTACTAGTTTAATACTTCATAATTGAAAACAGAAGCAAAATGCTTTACTTGGAAGATCCAATGCGTAAAAATTTAATTATTTTAGAGGGCCAGTTAATTTTACCCTGAAGTAAAATAAAAAATCAAAGTAAATAGGCATATTCTTCACACAACACATATTCTCCTTTTGGGCATACTATTTGGGAAGACCAAATATAATTATTTGAGTGGTAATAATCTCATTATAGGGTGAAAGATAAACATTATGAACTTAAAATTACATGTCCTAGAGGTAATATTTTTATCACAGTAGATAATATCTAAGCAGTTTGGCTATCACTCCTCTAGTGTTGAGTGGATATGCTTTACTTTCTTAGAAAAATAGAAAATAATGGGGCAGAAAAGACAATAGAATCAGTAATATACTTACCTTTCATCTGGCTCAGTCAAATTCAATTTCTAGAACTGCATGTTTTCCCCTGAGCTCTGTCCAGAAATGATTCCTGAAAACAGAGCCAGAAATAATCTAAGAGCATAGCCAGATGTGACCAAGAATAAACTTAATGTTATATACCTGCTGTTGAAAAAAATAATTTTACATATAAAATTTCAATGTAATAAGGTAATTTTAGAAGTTAGTAAACAAGGTGTGGCTATTTAAATGATATATCCTGGTTAAACACTACTTCATGTCACAATCATTATTCATGTCAAAAAATATTTTTTCATTTTTGGGGATTCAAATGCAGTGCATCCCTTTGAGACACAGTTCAGTTTTGATTTAATCAAATGTCACAGGCAGCCTAGCCAATTTTCATTAAGATGGAACTATTGGCTCAAGAGCTTTGTTGTAAGATTACAGAAGATCAGTGGGTGGCAAATACAAATTCAACAAAAGGTTAATAGGACAGATATTTGGGGAATCATTGCCCAATGCCAATCATGAATGAAATCACATCTTATAATTGAATTATTTTACCATCTATAAATAAACTAGTAAGTAAATTTTGACCTTACATATGGTGTAAATCTGAGTTGGTAAGTATTTAAAAGTCTTTTCCATAGTTTACATATGCATTTTAAAGTGTTCACAACTTCTATCTGGATCTAACATATGCTGAAATTACTTTAGATGAATTTTGAAATTTTTTATTTTTCTATAACATGTAGAGTAAATACTTGTTAAAGTAAATTCAGATTTTTTGTTCTGGTCAGTTTATTTATCAAGGAAATATTGTATATGTGTTTGGAGAAGATACAAAAATATCTCTACAGTATTTTTGTAGTTTCTTAAAGAAATTTGTCATTTTATCCTTTATTTATACAGAATATCCATTGGGGTACAAAGATGAGGATTTAGGGTACTATTTATGTTCTTATTTTGTAGCTTTGATCAGACCAAAAGAAAGCTCTTAAACAGAGGTTGAGGATAAAGGTCATTCTCCATCTCCTAAACCAGATGAGAAGATATATGGGCTTAATCCTATAATCCATCCCTTAAATATCACTAGAAGAAAATACATTTTTTTATACAAGCACACAACTTCTGCTGATTATTGCCCCTTGGAAGGTTTCTGCTTAGAATATAGGCCTATTATATATCTTAAATAAAAGAAAGATTAAAGCCAGTAAGGCTGATCTGATTTGTAAAAATAATTGAGGTCAGTATGTTCAGAATAGAGAGTATAAGGCTTACTATTAAGTACAAATGAAATTATTATCTTCTTTAGATAAATGATAAGCTCACATAAATCACAGACAACTCAAGTAAAATTTGGTCTAAATAATTATAAGAATTAAAAGATAAAATGGTTGGATTATAATGTCTATATGATGGTTCATGATAAACTTAACAGAGGGAAAACATCATTATAACAGAAAATGAACTATCATGCTGGAATTACTTATCATTTAACATAATTAAAATTTTAATAATTTATCTGTATAAAACTATCATGTACAATGAATAAACACATTCCTTAATGAAATATTACCAGTGTTTATTTTCATACTGGGCTCAGTTTAAGAAAAACACTTGTTAACTATAGTTTAAAAACAGATATATAATTTCATTTAAAATAATGCACAATATAAAGTACTGAAAGCAATTTATCTTATTAGGAGCTTCCTTTCAATGGTATGCTAAGACTTGAAGTCACAATCACAATCAAATTATAAAGAATTAGACCCAGTAATGCTCAAAAAGTCATCTCTTAACTGGATGCCAATCTCAGATAGTCCAGTTGTCACTTAAAGGTTTTCATTTGAACTAAGAAGATTTGAAGAAAAAATATATAGTTTAGTTAAATTAGCTGATTTTTGCCAATCAATATATTTCTCAAATGCAATCTGCTGGATAGATTGAAGTTTGGATAAACATCAAGATTAAATAATTTATTAATTATTTTAATAATTAATATTAATATTAATAAAATTAATTAATTAATTATTATTTCCTCTTCCTCACAGAACAAATAAGGGAGAAGTTCCCCATGAGAAACTGATGTGTCCTGAATAAGCTTTTAAATATCCTCATAAAAGAAAAACAAGATAATGTGAGAGGAATGTTAAACATCAAAGTTATTGATGACTTCTAATTTTAATATTTTAGTTTTACTCTTTCAAAGAGAATTGACAATTGAAAGAAAATAAACTCATGTTGTCTATATTATATTCTTTTATTGAGGTCGAATTACCATAAAGTCAGTTGCCCAAAATTAAAAATGCACTTATTGCTATTTTTTATGTATGTGAACATATGAAACATCACAGCCATGAAGATAGTGAGCTGCCTGCCTATCTTTACCTCAAAATATTTTTTGTCATTTACACCTATTTCTTGCCTCCCTTTCTCCCCGATCTCGTGCAACTACTTATTTGATTTCTATCCATATAAATTATTTTACATTATTGTATTATTTTATGTGCAAAATCATAAAGTATATTAACTTTTAATTTTAATTATTTTATGTGATTAATTTTGGGAGGATATACCCATTCTTTCATTTAATATTTTATTCTCAAATATAGTAGAAAAGTTTCTAGTCATATTATATTAATAAAAAATGAATGTAGATGTTTCTAACAGGATAAAATGATGCAAATATAGATATACATAAAACAATTTAACAGTATACAACTGGAAGTTAAGAATCAAGGAACTGTGATTGGCAAGTATTATATTTTCTGTGCTTTATATACATACTTCGAATCTTTAGTAAATCTCATATTTTATCACAGGCCTAGTGTCTCTTCTACAGAAATGGTGACTTTAGTCCTCTTTGATCTTGGAAGTAGCCTATTTTAGGTTTCACCAAAATGTGCTAGTATGCAAGTATTTTTGAGAACCACAACTTTATGACAAATATTGCTTCACATTGCTGAATTGTGTTATTTCTACATAATATTTTATTCTGATCTGATATTATCTGCCAACTTTGAAATATTTTCCTTTGTTCTTCATATTTTGATATGGCACTGTGTTGTATGTTATTTTTTACCTTCTATAAATCCTGTACATAAGAGTTTTGCAAGCATATAATACAAAAATAATTTCAAAGAAAAAATGATTTTTTTTAAAAAGTGGATTTTAAATACTCTTTACTTTTGCAAAGATTTTCAAAGTTAAAAACATAACACTTATAAATTATTGTAGTGCATTGCATTGTGAATGCCCTCAACTTGAAAATATTAGCAATTTCTGATACTGTTGGAATTCATTTATTTTACAAATGGACTGCTGTTTCTTCCCTGATTCAAATATGATTCCAAACTCTATTTGAGAAGAAAATGCATCGCTGCTGTGTTTTATCTTGGTACCAAAGCTATTCAATAGAGTGATTGCCTTTTCATACTATATATTGGTATATATTATATAAAATATAATTTTTTTACTTTGGATAGCCAAACATCTCTACTCTGCTATGTGATCCTATATATAATGTATCCTAATAAATCCATGATCCTAAGATTTCTCTGTTATTAGATTTAGTTTTATTAACAAGGTATTCAAACAGGCCTGACAGGTTAGAGTATACCAATAAAATTTTAATTTAAATAACTAATCCACAAGAATCCTTAAGATTTGAAGAATATGGTCACGGGGCTTAAAAGTACTATAATAATAATAGTATTTTCTTTTGATTTCTATTTGTAAAAGTAAAAACTTATGCACATTATTTATATATAAACAAATATTACAAATTATATATATTACATTATAAAAATGTAAAAACTGTTCACTTTCCATCAGCAAATATGTAAACTATTTAAATGTGATAGGCTTATTTAGATATTCAAATACCCTATTTTTCTGAAACTAAGGTTAGACATTTTCAGAGTCACCTATATTAACAGATGAGAGTAGTATTGTAAGTAATGAACAACACTGAGTAAACATACATTTTTCAATAGATAAGCTAGGTATAATATACAAATTGTATTTAATTATAGGTTAATCATAATTCATCATAGCTTTAATAACATTTTAGAAAGACATTCAAACAATTAAGAATTTGAGGGGTTAGTTTGATTGTGGGGGCATACATGGTATTGCTCAGGGTTTACATTTGTCCCTGTGCGTAAATATCTCTTTGATTGGCTTTGGGAATAATCCTGGAGGCAGGAGATCAAACACTGGTCAGTGTATTGACCCACTGTACTATCTCTATGGGTACAATAATTTATACTTGTAAATCAAATTTATACTCTAAAAATAAAATGTATTTACTTATGAAATATTTGTAAATACAAGCCATGGAAAATAGAAATATGTCTTTAGGTATTTTGCATGACTTCCAAGTGAATAATGTTTCATTTTGATTGATATTTAAATACTGTGTTTCATAATTTATTTTACAAAATATAGGCATTTTTCTTGAATATCAACATTTCATTTTTAATAGTATCTTTATTTAAGCACTATGAATACAAACATGTTTGTAGTTGGTTTTAGTCATAAATAGTACACCCCCTTCACCAGTGTAATCTTCCCACCACTCATCTTCTTCCTCCCCTATCCCCTGTCTGTGAATATCTAAAATTCTGTATGTCTTTCAAAACATTAAAAGCTATACTTTTTTTCAATTATGTTTGCATAGTCAAGAACTTTGGAAAATAGAGGTTGAGTGTCTATAAAGCAGTTTTGTTTGATATCCAAGATAGTATAATATTACGCTCTGGAACAATTACTAGGATTGTTTGCTTAAATCTCATTAGAACATATTGAGGTTTTAGTTGAGGGTTGAAACAATCTTACTGAATAACCAGTGTCCAGTAGGTTCACTTACGTTATTTAGTTGGAGACAAAACCTTTTCCAGAATCCACTTAGTATATAACTTCATAAATAATAAATAGGCCAGATATCTTGTATTGACTACATTATCATTGATTTTGTAGACTCTTCAGGTATATTACTGACAAAAATGAAAACATTTTCTTATTCGGTATAAAAAATGCAAAAGGACTTTATTTCTTAATTACTTCTATTTGGTTTTGGGGCTCTATCCAGCAATGCTCAGGGGTTACTCCTGACTCTACACTAAAGAATTACTCCTTAACTTAACTTAAAAGAATAATTTGTTATTGAACCAATAATAAAGAATGAAAATAATAAATAAGTTAAGCAGTCAAGGTTAACAAAAAATCTGAGAAATGAATTTAACCAGATAATAAAATACCTAAAAGCATAATACAATAAAATATATTCAATGCAGGACCATCTATTTGAAAAACAGCAAAATTAATTTTTAAGCAACAAATTGTGGTTATTGTAGAAATGCAGGAAATTTATATGAAATTACATCCTTGACTTTATATAAAAATGATTTACATGTATATTATATGGTTTATTCAAATCATATATAAGTAACTTCATATAAAATAATTTATACATATTTTGTTTTGTTTAATTTTCATAGGCACAGTAAATATTGGGGAGATTAGAAAGGGAATTTCCTTGGCCTAAGAGATACAGGGTTTCTCCATCCTTGAAGTATACTGTCATGGGAATAACTACAGGTTCAGTATAGGTTCTTTTACTCTCCCTAGGTCCTTTTGTGATGTCTGGAAAGTTTTGCTCCACTGTGGATGATAAAATCTGACTTCTGTAGCTAGAGATCTTGGTATTTGCACAGGTCATAGGATGGAGTCTTTCTTTTACGTTTCTAGAAGTTCTGTTCCATCACTGTTGTTTTTTGGTTTTTGCAACCTTCCTAGGACAGAGCCTAGGATAGAATCTTTCATTATGTTTCCAGAATATCTGCTCGGTTGCAGTTGTCTCAGTCCCTCTGGAATAAGAGATTTTGGTTGTTGATTATAGGCCAAAGCCTAGACTAGGGTCTTTATTATTGGTCCCAGGATAAGTTCTGCCCAGTTATGGTTGTCACAGTCTTCTGTAGATAGCGATCTTGACTTTTGCACAGATCAAAGAATGACATGTCTTCTGATATATTATCTTTAGGTGTTGAGGTAAAACAATTTGCTCTTAGACCAAGTTGTTGCCATTTCCTCATTGTTATGATGTCATATAAAAACTGGCACATGTTGGTGTTAGAACAGTATTAAGAATGTCCCAGAGGGAATTTGGTTAATGGAGCTGTTGCGGAAAACTGTGTTGGTTCTATGTCTGAATTATATTTAACAATAGAAAACTCAGGGCAGGAAAAATTGGGGATAGGACACTTGTTTTGTATATGGCCAATCTAAATTTGATCCCCAATACCTTGTATGATCTTCTTAGCTCAAACATGAGTGAACTTTGAGTGTAAGCCCTGAGCTCCACTGGGTATGACCCCAAAAAACAAACTCTAAAAAGCTATTAAGTAATTTATCAATCAATAATTTTACTTTAAAGTTTTATATTACATAGAATTAATTAAGTTAATTAATATTACCAAATTAATGACAAACAAAAGAGCTATATGTGACACAAAAATTTCTCCCAAAATGAAAGAATATAAAACCATATTTTTTGTTAATTTTTAAATGGTCAAATTGAATTTATCAAAACAGAAAATAAAACAATGTGAGGGAAATAGAAATAAATATTACAATGTTGTTACACTTAAATGGGCATAAATTACCAAATAAAGTATTCAGATCAATTATAAAGTTTGTAAGAGATACTGAAAAATATAATGTATTCATCATATAAAAGAATCTGTTTTTTGAAAAGTAAAGCATATTGTTTCATTTTTAGATACTTTTGTTCCTTGAATTAAAAGTATAAATATAAACTGTAAATATTAAAAAAATAATTGATATGTATTTTGTGTTGGGTTATTCTCTAAAATTTTTATTTTCTCAATTAAAATTTATTTATGACCTGTTTCGTATTGATTTAATAAATATATGACTCCAAAGTAGCTTCCATCAATTATTCAAATTTTTTTAATATTAGTTATCATTATTTTTTTACTGAGCTAAATGATCATTACCAATTATTTTAAAACAGTAATCAGATAGGGGTGCTGGAGATAGCATGGAGATAGGGCGTTTGCCTTGCACGAAGAAGGAAGGTGGTTCAAATCCTGGCATCCCATTTATGGTCCTGGAGCCTGCCCAGAGTGATTTCTGAGTGTAGAGCCAGAAGTAACCCCTGAGCACTGCCAAGTGTGACCCAAAAACCAAATAATAATAATAATAATAATAATACATAAAATTGCCATTCTTATAGTAAATTCAATAATTTCTATATTTTGAAAATCCTGTCTTTTGAGAACCTTGTTTTTTTACAATAACTATATTGAAGTATGTTCAAAAATCAAAGTATAATGATAATCAATCAAGTATATTCAATAAACAAAATACTTTGATTATGTTAATATTTGTTGAATCCTGCATAAAATATCATTATTTATGAGTGAAGTCAGTACAATGGGCAGGGCAATGCTCTTGCACATATTGGATTTGGATTTAATACATGGCCACTCATATTTTGCCTGAGCATTATGAGTAGTAACTCTTTAATGCAAAACTAGGAGTAACCACTAAGCACAGACAGCTAGAAAAAAATAAATATTGCCACAGCTGCCTTTAGTTCAGAAAACTGTTCCTATGAGAAAAGTGGTACAGTCGTCAAAACACTATTAAATTTTGGACCTGGAGCAATAGTACAATAGGGAGGGCATTTGCCTTGCACACAGCCACCCAAATTCAATGCTTCACATACCACATAGTCTCCTGAGCCTGCCAGGAGTGATTTCTGAGTGTAGAGCCAGAAGTAACCAGAACTACTGGGTATGGTCCAAAATTAAAAAAAGAAAAAAGAACAAGAACTATTGAACTAATAATGCAGTCAATGCTCTATGACACTTTGGTCGCACATAATCATTTAGACTCATTGATTATTTTTCTAATTGTTGGAAGCTCTAGAAAGTAGAAAAAGTGTACAAGAAAACAATTAAGTCAATTTGCAGCAAACATACAAAACATTTATGTAATAAAAATGCACTGTCAGAGTGAAAGTTATAAACACTTTGCAGGATAACTGTATGAGTCAAGCATAGATTATGATACAATCATAAAAGAAAATAAAACAAATCTTGATGAACATAAGACAATACCTTTTTAATTTACCATACTTAAGAGAGCTAAATTTAGGTTGAAAGTGTGTCTTAAGTAGTAGAGTAGATGTCGTGGGTGAACAAAGCATGTATGGCTTTCTGAGGACTATGGATATGTCTGACACAGCAATAGCTAATAAAAAGGGTTCAGAATGATTTTCTGTTTATTGTTCCCTAGAATGAGGCTCAAACTCATTAGCCATAAAATTATCTAACACCCCAAAAGTAAAATTTGAAGTCTTTTCTACTAATAAAATATTATCAGGCATATGATGGAGCCAAAAATGACTAATTATGAAGAAAATTGAACAAAATAAAAATCACCCAGAACATAGAAAGATGCGAGTACATCAGGCACAGATATTAAAATACTGTTTTTATTGTTTTTCATATATTGTCACTGAAATATAATTAGAATTTCTATAAAAATGTATATGCTAGTTACTTATATTTATTTTATATGCTATATTATATATTTATATGCCAGTTATTCAGAACATGAATATCAAGCATATGCTTACACACATATGTGTACATACATGTGCATCACTTCTATTTTTAACATCAAAGTCCTGAAAAAGCCTTAATATGAAGTCATTGGAATAAAGAAGTCACTGTATAGTCATAAAGTGAAATGTGATACGCAGGAATGATCTGCTGATATAGACAATAACACGATTAAATTACAACATAATTTTGCTTAGCAAAAGCAACCAGATGATATGAGCACATAGTGAATTAATTATTCATTACATATGCTTATAGAAAATGCAAGATAATCTGTAGTACAGAAAGATCAATTGTAGTCAGGAATCAGTGAGAACAAGCAGTAATATAGGAATTACATATGCACAGGAGAATTTTGCATAGAATGTACATGCTTATTACTTTCAGTAATTATCACATATATAATGTAAAGACAAATATATTTCTGGTCAATATATATCATAAATCAGTATGTAACAGACAATATCTAAATACAATCTAAGTAAACACACTTTGCTTGGATAAACACTATTGCTTATTGTGTTTCAAATATTCTCAGTATAAAATGTTTTGCAATATGGACTTTCTTCTTTTAACTTAACTTCCAGAAGTATAGTAAAATAAACAAACATAACTTTATCTTGCTCATAAACTTTCTGTGATATCTCTTTGATATTACAGTAAAAGAACTAGTTATCAGACAATAGTGTGTCAACTCAAATTTTTAAAACTTTGTTTATTTTTGGTTTTGGGGTCACACCCAGAGGTGCACTCCTGGATCTGAGCACAGAGACTGGGAGCCTCAGGAAACCATATGGAATGCCCGAAATTGAACCTAGATCCTCCCCAAGTCCCCTGAGTGCAAGGCAAGCGCCTTACCACCGTGATATCACACCAGTCCCTAAAATCTTTTCTTAAATAATTTGCTGCTGCTTCTTATTTTTATTTTTATTTTTTTATTTACCTTCTTTCTTCTTCTTTTCCTCCTTCTCCTTCTCCTTTGTCATCTTCCTCTTCCTTCTTTTTCTTTCTTCTTCTTCCTTATCATCATCATCACTATCATTATTAGGCAAAGGGGATTATAAGTAATACTCAAGAGACCACAATCCCATTTTCTGAGATACTCTTCCAATTGAACCACAAAGTCCATGGATCACCACAATTTTGAACCACCCTTCTAATTTTGTTGAGTGTTTTTCTATGGTTTTGTGGCAGAATGTCTATGTTTTGTTTTGTTTTTTTTTTTTCTTAGTAAGGAGGTACTGCTCAATTTAGTGTCTAGTGCCAAAAAGTGAATGTGTCAAGACGTACTGTCATGACTACTGGTATAAACTAATTTTATTTTTGTATTTGGGAGTCAAACCCAGCGGTGCTCAAGGATCAGTCCTGGCTGTGTTTGGGTGACCATGTGTGATGGGGAATCAAACCAGGGTTGTCCACTTGGAATGCAAACACTTTAAAACTGATATCATCTACAGACCTGCTGCGTTAGGGTCCTTCATGCTGTAGACTAGTAGGCTGTAGATCTGGATTTTATTTAGGGCAAAATCTTTTGAGCTCCAAACAGAACTGATGCCTGAGTGGAGAATCAAAAACTTTCCATGACCACCGCTGGTGTTCCTTCCTAAATCTACCACCACCACCACCACCACCACCACCACCACCACCACCACCACCGCCGCCGCCGCCGCCGCCATCACAACCACAACAACAGCAGCAACAAAAATGTCATCTATGTACTAATTCTCCACTCCCCAAACATTATTCTTTATCAATTCAAGACCAGTGTGTATTAGTCAATAGCATCAAACATTACATAACTACACGTGGATTTATCTTTCCCACAACTTCAAATCACCTTTTAGATGTATAATTATTTCTTCTAATTTTGTTAAGATTTTTACTATGGTTTTGTGGCAGAATATCTATGATTTTTCTTAGTGACTGCTAGTAATTCAAGAAAAAATAATTAGTGTTAAAATGGAGCTGTAGTACAATATGTAGTATCAACATGCATTTGATAACCAGAAACTCATATGATTCTCAAAGCCCTTCCAAGGTTATTCCAAAATGAAGAAACCAGAAGTAAATCTTAAGCTCTTCCATGTGTACTTATTATTATTATTTTCTTAAAAAATAATTAATGTCAGGGATGTTAAGTATAGTACTGTGGGTGGGGCATTTGCCTTACCCATGATGAAGACAGGCTTGATTCCTGGCATTCTATTCCTGAGGTGAGTCCGGAGTGACTCTTGAGCATAGAGCCAGAATTATTGGTCGTAGGCCCTGAGAACAAAAGCAAAATAATAATAAATATGCTTATATTTTTATTCTGAATGTGTTTTTCTATAAACTCCAAAGATAAATGAAATCATGTTCTTTAGCCATCTTTGAGTTCATTCTGGAAGCCACAAAATATTTACATTAAAAATCATACATACATCTGAGTTCTGAAAGTATTTCCAAATTAGTTTGGTCTTAGTATAATTGGATTTTTTAATATTCTACAAGACAATTTATTTCAATAATTGTTTATCATACACCTTAATATGTCCTTGATTATTTGTCTCCAAAAATATAAAGTATCTCAGAGTTCTTTTATTAAAACTGCTACTCTTTTTGAATGTTATATAATGATCATTTTAATAGCAAAAATTATAATAAGGGGCTTTTGAGTCTTAGAGTAATAAAAATGTTTTGTTGAATGTGGGTTTTGATTTACAGCCAACATTCAAGATGTCAACATAGGTCACACTCAATAATGAAGGGCAAATTTTATTTTATACTCTACATTTATTTTAAGAGAGTTGTCCTTAACTCAGCATTTGTAAATTGGATTACTAATTCTACCATTGGTCTAATGAACCTGAATAGCAATACCATATTTCCAAGTCTATACCGTATGAGGTACATGATAGAGATAATGTTAACTCAGTATTACTGTGAAATTCAAAATGAGAAGATATTCATAAAGCGTGTAGCATTGTGTCTAGTAGATAGTGCGTGTCCATTCAAGGTTAGTTTCTATTAAGTCTATTTCAGTAATAATTGTAATTATTATGAACGCTAGTGAGAAAAGCACAATGGCAATAAAGTGGATATATACTGCAATGTGAAAACAACAAAGCATGAACATTTTTGAGAAACAGTGAAAGTTAACTTTGATTGAGCATATGGTTCATTTGGAAAATGATGGGGTAGTAATGCTAGAAAACTAGTTCGGGGATTTATGGAGGGGCTGAAGTGCCAGGTTAATAAATTTATAATTAATTTGGCTTACAAAAATGAGTCACAGAGTTAATTGAGCATGGAAGTAATATAATTGTTTCTGTTCTCCAAAAAGATTAGTCATAGACTTCAATGGAAAACTGAAAGAGGCAGGAAGGCCAGTTTGAAGGCTATTAAAGGAGTTATTGCAAATAAATTTACTAAAATAGCAGTTATAGTAAAGAAATAAATATGTCAGGATTACTTCTGAGCAAGTTAGATACACAGGCTCTTAGTAGAATGTACAGAACGACAATAATTTGCAAAACATATTATCAATACCTACAAAATGATTAGGAGCCATAAATAAAAGCTGGGTAGTGACAGTAAAAGAAAGTTTTCTGTAGATATTTACAGTCAGTATAAGTGTAAGACATGAGGTAAATGAATATTTATTTATTTATTTACTTATTTTTGTCTTTGGGTCACACCCAGTGAAACTCAGGGGTTACTCCTGTCTATGCTTTCAAAAATTCTCCTGGCTTGGGGAACTCTGGGGATCTTGAGGACTCTGAGGGATCAAACCTCAGTTCATCCTGGGTCAGCCACCTGCTAGGTAAACGCCCTACCACTGTGCTATCACTCCAACCCCAATTGAATATAAAAAAAATAGTTTGAGGAAAAATATTTTACGAAGAAATTCCTTCTTATTTTTAGCCCCCTAAAATTTTCTAATTATACAAAGCAAGGTAGTGAAAACAAAGATCTTATACTTCTACAAGAAATTATTCCAAACTTATAAATTCACCAGATTTTTAAGATATACAAGTGTGTTCATTGTCATTTTAAGGTTGCATATTAAAATACATGGCTAACGAGATCAATAATATGAAAATATTATCTATACTTACTTGTGTCTATAGTGATGAAGTCATAGGCTGCTTCCTTTTCCAAGATATCTAAATTCAGGAGGCCCAGATTAGTGTTTTTACTCTCTTTATTGCATTTTTTTATAATTATCTTTATTTAAACACCGTGATTACAAACATGATTATAGTTTTATGATTACAGTCATGTAAAGAACACCCCTCTTCACCAGTGCAACATTACCACCACCAATATCCCAGATCTCCCTCCTCCCCACCCCCCCACACTTGTACTCGAGACAGGCTTTCTACTTCCCTCATTCATTCACATTGTTATGATAGTTTTCAGTGTAGTCATCTCTCCAACTGCACTCATCACTCTTTTACTGTTAAAAACTTTCTAGATTTGTCCCTAGATAATCAAGATGAAACTGATTTTTATACCATTTAAATTTTTATTCACTTGAATTTTTCCATTGAAGTCATTAATATTGTTAGAATAGGATTAGTAGCTCCAAAATTTTACTGACATTTCTTTCTAAACTGCATCTTTCTCACTACAAAATTGTGATCACATTTTTGCAAGAATTTAAATATTCAGTCATTTTTACTAAATTTAATTTATTTAAATTTTAGTTGCTAATATATTCAGTAAAATAAATAGCCCTTTCATTAATATTTTCTAATTAATATTTATGACATTAATATAAAATATATTTTATTGAATAAATGTATAAAAATAAAGCTTTATAAAAGGAGCAAAAGTTTATAGAACCCCAAATATTTATAATTGTGGAATTGTAAAAATAATAAATTAAACACTTTTAGACAGTTTTTAAACATTTTGTTAACAGAAAATAATTTATAAATTTTAATAGAGAAAATTATATAAAAATAATAGAAAATAGCCAATAAGTATTTTTCTTTTAAAGGTTGTGAATTCTGGGGAGAAAATTAAAGTCTTTGAGTTAACTAAATATAAATACTGTATTAATCGCTAAATAATCATTGGTCTTCAATATCAAAGTGCTGTCAGAATAAGAGAAAAACATATATATTAAAAGAAAATGATGTCAAAATTCTGGCATACAACTATAGCAATAGTACAGTGTGTTGGGCATTTGAGCTGACCTGAATTTAATTCCTAGTATTCATCAGGCACCCTGAGCCCTTCCTGGGGTGATCCCGTGTGCAGAGCCAGGAGTAAGACCTGGGTACCATCAAGTGTGGTCCTCCAAAGCAAAACAAAATTCTATCATAATCTGTAAATATTATATTTTTAATATTTTTATTTTTTAATTTGTATTTCTCTTTATAGAAAACCTAAAAATAAATAAAACAAGGGCCAGCATATGATTCAGTGGTCCATGTTTAGCAGTCCCAGGCCCTGCATTTGATGTCTGACATTGCATGACACCACAGCATGTCCTTGGTATAGACCTGCTTGGTCCTGAGCATTGCACTGTTTGATGGACCAGGCAGAGCATCTCTGAGAACTTCACAACCTCCAAGTCTCACTGAATATTTTCTATAAAACACATAAATGAATAAACAGAACAAACTATACACTCAGCATCTTCTTAAAACTCCTGAATCATAATAAAACTAAAGCAAACAGAAGCAACCAGTTCAATTATATATTTCATCTCAATTTGTAAAAAAAATAGTGGATTTAAAAAATATATAATTAATACTAAATCTTATTGTTTAAACTATCATATCTCTTTATCCCAACATACTAAAAATTCTGTTTCTTTTACTGTTTTATTTTTTTTTTATTTTGAGACGCCTGCCTCCCCCTCGCCCCGCTCCAGCTGCTCATGCAGCCGCTCTCTCTCCCTCCTCCAGCCCCTTTTACTCTTTTATTTTTATTTTATCATTTTTCCCAACACCTGTAGAGCTCAGGGATCTCTCTCTCTCTCTCTCTCTCTCTCTCTCTCTCTCTCTCTCTCTCTCTCTCTCTCTCTCTCTCTCTCTCTCTCTCTCTCTCTCTCTCTCTCTCTCTCTCTCTCTCTCTCTCTCTCATATTTTAGTTTTTGGGCCACACCCCGGGACACTCAGGGGTTACTCCTGGCTATGCTCACAAAAATTTCTCCGGGCTTGGGGGACCATATGGGATGCCCCGGGGATCAAACCTCAGTCCATCTTATACTAGCGCAGGCAAGGCTAATGCCTTACCGCTTGCTCCACCACTCTGGCCCCTTTTTCTTGACTCTGAATTCAGGGATCATTTCTGGTATACTACGAGTCCAAATGGGATACAAATCTTAATGCCATGTGAACCATGTACAAGGCAAGATCCTTACCTGCTGTAGGATTGCTAGATCCCAGTGCCATATATTCCTAAGGGGAAATCCTTGATCTACATATGTATATATAACTAAACCTGATTTCTTAACAGTTAATATTATATTTTCTAATATCATTAGAAAATTTTTAGAAAATCTAAAAATATTATCTGTAGACATTTTCTGTCATTCAGATAAAACACAAATCTAAGTGATTTGTGAGCTTTCCCAAGTATTATGCCCTGATATTTTATTTATTTGTTCATATTATTTAAACTAGATATTTTTAAGATATTAAGGGTTTATGAGAATGTACAGTTTTTTTTGGGGGGTACAATGTTATACATGTGCTCACCAATAAAAAGCCAATATCCCTTTATCACAGTGCACTGAGCTATATTATTCCACCCATCTCCTTTGGTAACCTTAATTTTTAGGTCAATCCTGGTGTTTCAGATCTTATATTTCCTCTTGCCACAATATTTAATACCCATCACATTCTAATCACACGAAAAATCTTTTTTTAAAGTGAAAGCAGGTTTTATTAAAAAAAAACTATAAAGAGAGAGAGGATAAGTACAGGTGAGAGTAATGCATTGATGAGAGAGTGCAGAATTCTCTAAAGGTGGAAAGAGCCTTGGTAGAAAACCCAGCAAGAAAGTCTAAAAATCCACACCTCAAGAGGGGAATGCAAATGATACATGCTTATGGGCACCATAGTCATGGGTCCCATAAGGAAGCACATGTGTCTCACAAAATCTTTCATTGTGTTGTTGCTCCCATTTTTCTGATATTTTTAAATCTTTTTTATAAATTGCAATTCACAAACACTCACTTTGTTTTTATTAAATACTTCAGATGTATATCACATGCTGAAAAATTTTGCTCTTATTTTCTTTCTCTCCTGCTCTGGGTTTTGAAACCAATTCTTTCCTTTTAGATTGAACAATCATGGTAACTTGACGTATAGATATTTTCAACAGTAAAGTGTTTCCACATATATTGTTTTTTGCTTTTTGGTTTTTGGGACACACCTAGTGACGTTCAGGGATTACTTCTGGCTAAACACTAAGAAATCGCCCCTGGCTTGGGCAACCATATGGTATGCCAGGGAATTGAACTTCAGGTCTGTCCTAGGCTAACATGAGCAAGGCAGATGCTTTACCACTTGCACCTCTGCTCTAGCACCATTTTATGCATATTTCATATCTTATTTTCAATGACTACCTAAGAATGAAAATATTGTGAGAGTTTAATTGAATTATCCATGTAAAGAGAATAGTATGTGTCTAGGAAGCCTCTAAATTCTGAAGTTAGGCCATTTTCCCTTCTTTAAATTCACTATTTTCTTTTATTTCCAATTACTTTCTCCACATAAATATAAAAAGTCAGCACTACAGCACAAGTGATGTATAAAGATTAGCATTTTTATTTTCTATTTCTTCAAGGTGCTGAAGTGTTGGCATTAAATAAGAACTTTGAATTTGACTTTGCTTTGGATAATACACCAGTTAAGAGATGCAAGCTTCAATCATATAGGATAATAGATGATCGGCTGAAGAGAGAAATTGATTTTGAAGTTGTAATTTACTTGAAGTGTTTTGATGATCTCATAAAATACAGGCACAAAATTGAAGTTATTTAGGATTTCATGGCTCTCTTAAAGCTTGAATTACTACTCTAGTGACAAAATCCCCAGGAAAGATCCACGGCCCCTGTATTACAGACTATATATTTATTTCACTGTGAATATATGAATATATATTTGGTATAGAACCCCTTTCTCTTTTTCTCTATATCTCTCAGTCTTGCTGTATTCCTTTGACATATTTCCTGCTTGGTTATTTGGTTCATGATTTTCCTTTCTACTGAATGATTTTATTTTGAGTTGTGAAAGAACTGTATGTATAAAATTCCTACATTATCAACTTTTCACGAAACACATTCTAGTGTTATATTATTGTACTTAATTTATCATTTCTTTTTACCATTTATCATTTTCTTTATTATGCAAAGTAATGACATTCCGAAAGAGGACACAGACAATATTCTTTGTCAAATCTTTTTCATGGGAATAGCTTGAAAGGCAAGAAAGATAGCTATAATGCCATCAGTTCCTCAATTCTGAAGGCATAATAAAGAGCCTTGGAAGTTTGTTAAAATACGCAATCAGTTAAATCAGAATTTATGAAGAAGATAACATTTTAAACTACCTAGGAAATTTAAATGTATAGAAAATTAACACAGTCATAGCTCTAATAGAAGTAACTTTATTAGAAAAATGAGAGCATTGAATGAACTAGTTTTCATAATGTATGTAAGCATAGGTAAATAGGCATGTAGATGAACAAATACATATATCTAATAAATCAATCAAATAATTAAAATATATACTACAGGTTCAATATTTAAAAATATATAAATAATATAAAAATATTATTAATATGGCAACTTGGGATAATGTACAACTCAGTTATGCTCAATACAATAATTTATAGGCTAGCAGAAGCATACTTTGTCAATAATTTACATATATAAATGTGTGGTGGAGGTAATTTTTGACTAAACAAAATGTTTCATATCAATCATTTCAATATCATATTTTAAAAATAACATGGTTTATAGATTGGTGAGATAATACAGCAAGTAGTGTCATTGCCTTGCATATGGCTGATCTGGAATCAATACCAAGCAGTCCACATGGTCCCATGAGTCTCTTCCTGAGCACAGAGTAAAGGGTTAATACTGAAAACTGTTGGGTTTGGCTAAAAAGACAAAATAAACAAAAGGAACAGTTGATTTAAAAATCATATAAACTAAGTAGTATAGGTTCCAAACTATTTCTGTATTTTAAATTATAGAAATTATGAATTATATAAATGATATGAATCCCACAATAGACATCTGATTATGTGTCTAACAATAGCTTCCTGGACTCTTTTACAATGTAATATCTAAACCAGCATTTAAGAATTTAATAATTTTATGACAATTTAAGTAATTCTGGAACCATTTAAGCTTTTTGAGTTTTTATAATATATGAAGTAATTGAAACTCTGTATTAGACTATTTTGTTATTGTTATTTGCATGGTGAATTTTGAAATACTGAAATACTATCAGGGGTCTCAAACTCGAAGCCTGCGGTCCACAAACGGCCCTCCGTACTACATTTTGTGGCCCTGCCCTAGAGGAAACTTCTTTTGTTTTGTTTTGTTCTGTTTTGTTTTAGTTTTTTAGGTCACACCCCCCACCCCCAATGTTCAAGGCTTACTACTGACTTTGCACTCAAGGATCATCCCGACTTTGCCTCCTGCGGCCCCAAGGTAAATTGAGTTTGAGACCCCTATTTTGTTGTTGTTGTTGTTTTGGGCCACATCCATTTGACACTCAGGGGTTACTCCTGGATATGTGCTCAGAAATCGCTCCTGGGTTGGGAGGACCATATGGAATGCCGGGGGATGGAACGGCAGTCTGTCCTAAGTTAGTGATGGCAAGGCAGAAGCCTTACCACTTACGCCTCCGCTCCAGTCCCTTACACATGGTTTTTTAAGGATAAAAATGTTAAGATATTGGGGCCGGTGAGGTGGCGCCAGGGGTAAGGTGTCTGCCTTGCAAGCACTAGCCAAGGAAGGACCAAGGTTCGATCCCCCGAGTCCCATATGGTCCCCCCAAGCCAGGGGCGATTTCTGAATGCTTAGCCAGGAGTAACCCCTGAGCATCAAATGGGTGTGGCCTCCCAAAAATCAACAAAAAAGATATGAACGACTATTTAATAAATTGACATTTTATTGTTAATAAACAACTAAATAAGATTATTTTGAGTTTATAAACATAGTATGTTTATTTAATTTTCACTTATCTATGAGAAAACTTTTCTAAGCTAATTTAACATTTACATTAGCTATATTACCCTGAAACTAAAAAAATAATAACATGATGCAAAAATACTATCTATATCTTCTAAAAAATTATTACAATTTCTAGAAATTATTGGTATATATGTATATATACATATATATAAAACATAAATATCCTATGCAGCTAAGAACATTGAAGAAAATAGTTCAGTTATGTTTAATTTAATTGGAAACATCATAGTTCCAAAAGTAAGAATAATGCATTAAATAAGCATCTCTTAGTTTTTCTGGTTTTGCTTGTTTGTTTTAGAATTACATCTGGGAGCTTTTAGGGGTTACTCCTGGCTCTGCATTCAGAAATTGCACCTGGCAGGCACGGGAGACCATATGGGATGCCGGGATTCGAACCAGCATTTGTCTTGGATCAGCTGCATGCAAGGCAAACATCCTACCACTGTCTTATTGCTCCAGATTCTCTTGGTTTGTTTTTTACAGTAAGGATAGTGACTCTAGCAAAGCATGACATTGTTCAATTTTTTATACTGTGTAAAAAAACCAGATTATTATGTAATTAAACAGTAGGTCAGAATTTTGCTTCATTAGTGATTAGACCAAAAACAAGAAGCTAATACTCTGCATTTATGACTGCTATTAATACAAGTACTATGAACATCGAATTTTATTGATGCTTATTTATCATACTAATTTAATATGAGAGTGTTGCACAAAACAATCTTATTTTTGTTTGTTTTTACTTGGAGGCATGCAGATTATATTTGGTGTTGTTTAAGTCTTATTCCCAGCTCTGTGCTCTGATTTATACCTGACAGTATTTCGGGGACCATATTTGGTGCTGGAGATCAAATCACTTTGCAAATCAAGTGACTTAATCTCTATCCTATCTCTTTGGTCCAATAAATTTCATTTTTTGTTTGTTTGTTTTGGGGACAGAGCTAGTGAGGCACAGTACTTTTTTATTTCAATTTTTATTTCAGCACCATGATGGCAAGCATGTTCGTAGTTGGGTTTTAGTTATATAAAAAACAGAGCACTCCCCTACACCAGTGCAACCTTCACCACCAATGCCCTCTATCATCCTCCTCCCCCAACCCTTGCCTGTATAGGCTTTCTATTTCTCTTATTCTCTACCATTGTCATGGTAGTTGTCAGTGTAGCTATTTCTCTAACTGAAATCACCACTCTTTGTGGTAAACTTCGCATCATGGGTTGGACCTTCAGCCCTCATCTATATTTTCTCTGTATATTATTAAAATAATGTCTTTTATTTGTCTTTTTTGTCTTTTTTTAAAATTTTTATTGTGGCCAAAGTGAATTACAAATCTTACACAGTGATATTGTCTTTCATTTTTCTTTAACCCCATAGATGAGTGAGACTATTCTGTCTATCTCTCTCCCTATGACTTCTTTCACTCAACATAATAGTTTCCATGTCCATCTATGTATAGGGAAAGTTTGTGACTTCATTTTTTTCTGATGGCTGCATAGTATTTCACGTGTAAATATATCACATTTTCTTTAGCCACTTAGATGTAGTCAGGCATCTGGGTTGTTTTCAGATTCTAGCTATTGTAAATAGAACTGCAATGAATATAGGTGTAAGGAAGGCATTTTTGTGTTGTTTTATATTCCTAGGGTATATTCCTAGAAGTGGTATAGCTGTATCAAATGGGAGCTCAATTTCCAGTTTTTGGAGGAATTTCCATTTTGTTTTCCATAAAGGCTGAACTAGACAGCATTCCTACCAACAATGAATAAGATTTCCTTTCTCTCCATATCCCCACCAGCATTGATCTTGCTATTTGTGATATGTGCCGATCTCTATGATGTGAGATGGTACCTCATTATTGTTTTGATGTGCATTTCGCTGATGATTAATAATGTGGAGATTTTTAAAAATAAATGTATTTAAGGAAAATGTGTCATAGCTGACATAACTGATCATAATACACTTGTTTCAGGAGACAGGAAGCGAAGTTATCAAACAGTATAAAGATAATAGGGGATCTAAAGAATAGAGAAAATTGGAAAAAGAAAAGAAAAGTTGATTAGCAATTATATTCATGATAATTATTGTATCACCAACAAAGTTATTAATACAATAGCAGAAGCTTTAGTAGACTTTTATAAGATGCACTAAAAAAGATATGTGTGTGTGTGTGTGTGTGTGTGTGTGTGTGTGTGTGTGGCAGTTGTTGTTTGCATAGGCACAGCAAAATATGGGAGAAATTGGAAGGAGAAACCTTTGGCCTGAAAGCAGCAAGATCTCACTGTGAACTATTATGGCATAAGACCAGTTCTAGACACCAGGTCTACTAGGTTGTCCAACACCTTAGACATTCTTTTGGCCAATTGTATTTCTTCCTTGAGGAATTGTCTGTCAATCTCATCTTCCTATTTTTTAATGATGTAGGATTTGTTTTTTTTTATTTTCTTATTTTTTGTCAGTACCTTGTATATCTTAGACATTACCCCTTATCTGAAGAGTATTGGGTGAATAGTTTCTCCCATTCTGTGGGTGGCTTTTGTATCTTTCTCACTATTTTCTTTAAAGTGCAGACGTTTCTCAACTTAATATAGTCCTATCTATTTATCTCCACTTCCATTTGTTTGGAAAGTGCTGTTTCCTCTTCAAAGATGAATTTAGTCTCAATTTCTTATGATAGAGGAGAAATGGACATTAAAAAAGCAATCTCATTTACATTAGTGCCACACAAACTCAAATACCTTGGATTCAACTACAAAGGTGAAAACCTATACAAAGAAAACTAAAAAACACTGCTTCAAGAAATAAAAGAGGATGCAAGGAAATTGAGACACATATGCTGTTCATGGATTGGGAGGATTAACATCATTAAAATGGCAATACTCTCCAAAGCTTTGTACAGATTTAATGCAATTCCTCTAAGAATACATTCTTCAAAAAGTGTATTTCATGACATTCTTCAAAGAAATAGATCAAACACTTCTGAAATTTATTTGGAACAATAAAGACCCATAAATAGCTAAAGCAACCCTTAGAAAAAAGAAGATGGGAAGCATCAATTTCTCCAACTTTAAATTGTACTAGAAAGCAATAGCCATTAAAACAGCATGGTATTGGAATAAAGACATACCCTCAGATCAGTGGAATAGACTTGAGTATTCAGAGAATATTTCTCAGACATACAACCAATTAATTTTTGATAAAGGGGCAATAAAAGCAAAATGGAGCAAGGAAAGTCTCAACAAGTGGTGCTGGGACAATTGGTCAGCCACATGCAAAAAAGAGAACTTGGAATTCCATCTAACATCTTTACACACAGTTCAAATCCAAATGAATTAAAGACCTTGATATCAGACCCGGAACCATAGCTATATAGAAGAACATTTAGGAGACACAGCTTTCACTCTTAGCTCTATGCTTAGGAATTACTGCTGTCGGCTCTAGAAGCAGTATGAGGCATTCCGAATCGAGTCTGGGTTCATAGTATTAATGCAAAACACCCTACCAACTACTGTCTCTCTGGCTCCAGTAAATTTCAATTTTTAACAAGAAAGTTTTAACAAGATAACTTTAAAATTAGTTAAAAATGTACTGGTTTGAAGAAAAATACAGTTTTAACATTATTTTTAAATATGTTCAGAGAAGACTAAATTAATAATTGATTTCATAAAGCCTTTACACTTGGAGGTGAAGGAGTGTTGGGCTACACTCTTCAGATACTAAGAGCCATTTCTGTTTCTGTACTCTGCAATCTCTCAACACAGGTAAAAAGATCTATATTTCACATGGAATATAATAATATAACAAATACCTATACATAGCAAATAACTAGGCTGTACATATATTTTAAGCTGTGCTACATTTTCTTTTCTGTTATAAAAGCCCAGAGAAAAATAAATCATAATATTGGTAATTATACAAAGATCTTAAAAGTATATTTGGAATAAAATTATTCTTAAAATAGATTTAAGAAGTTTTAAGCAAAAAACAATAGGAAGAATGTAAGTTGCATAATTGAAGGATCTGAATGTTTTTAGACAATTAAAATTTTGTCTCAAATGAAAATATCTAAAACAGGTCCACTTAGATTAAATATGATTACTGCCATTGTATAGATGCAATGAACTTACTTTCAAGATTTTAATGGAATTTTTCAAGGATATAAATGGTTACTACTAAAGTGCATGTAAAACCATAAACCCCTGAGTGTCTGAACAAACCCAACCATCATAACCATAAAAAAGAAGATGTCGAGGCTGGCATTATAAAACAGTGAGAAGGTGCTTGCCTTGCACTAAAATGACTGGGGTTTTATCTCCAGCATCCCATAATGGTCCCCTGAACCCAGTAGGAGTGATACCTCAGTGGAGAACCTAGGAATAACCCCTGAGCACACTTGGGTGTGTCCCCAAAATAAAATGAAACAGAAAAGAAGATAGGAAAGATTCCAATACTGAACTTTATACTACATTAGAAAGATATAAACTATACTATACTATGAAGATATAGTAATCAAAATTGTGTAATATTATAATAAATAAATGTTTTGTATTATTTAAACAGAAAACTGTTAGCACAGCATACACAATTATTTTATGAGGGAATCAAGAATATAACTAGAAGAAGGGGAGTGTCATCTACAAATGCTAGATAGTTGGATATGGAAAAGTGAATAGCCACACATAAAGGAATGCCTTTGGGCCCTCTTATATCATGAACAAATGTTAACTCAAAATGAATTAATGATTTAGAAACAAACCCATCAAAGAAAACAAAGGCAAAGCACTCCATGATATTAACTTCTTTGATCTATTCAGTGATATAGTTCAATTGACAAGAAAATAAAAGCAAAAATAAGCAAATAGAATTACATCCAGCACAAAGTCATTGCAAAAATAAACTGTCACAAAAACTTAAACAACTAATTGCTAACTGGATAAAATACTCACCTCTCACAAAAATACCTCAAGAAAGACATGCTGGTGGTTTATATGTTCATTTCAAAATTATCCATCATTATTTTAAATTATGAAAGTGCAACTTATATAAAAACAATGAACACAACAATGAAAATGATACACACAAAAAAAAAACATCAAAAAAAGTATGGTGGTTTAAAAAAGAAAGAAGTTTATATCCTATATGGGTTGGAATATGAACTGGTTGTTTCAATTTTATGAACAACTGTAATACGAATTATCAAAAAATTACAAATATATCTACCATATCATGTAGCACATACACTCTTTTAAATCTTAAAAAACACACAAAAACATTAATATGCATGGATGCATACAAACTTACTCTAAGTTTAGTACTATTTGAATTACTCACATCTATAAATAACCCAACTGCCCAAATAAGAGAAGTAGATAAAGAGAACAGGAGACAGGGTAGAAAGAAGTTTATTGAAGTTACTTATCACCTTTGTATAAATAGTAAATCAAGTTCCAACCATGTTACTGTAGGTCCCTGCATAGCATTCTTCACAGCAGGATGTAGCCTGGAGGTTCCTGCGTACCACTTAGCTGGCCTTGGTTGTCTCTGGTACAGCAGGGTCTGAGCAGTTCTGAATTCTCAGGTCCTAATACTCACCCACCTATACTTATAGGTCAAGAAGCACCAACATTGGCTCTAGGGTTTTCTAGAGATATATCTAGTAAGCATTTTCCCCACAATATTTTTGTGTTGTTTTGTTTTGTTTTTGGGTCACACCCGGCAGCGCTCAGGGTTTACTCCTAGCTCTACACTCAGAAATTGCTTCTGGCAGGTTCGGAGACCATACAGGATGCCGGGATTCGAACCACCGATCTTCTGCATGCAAGGCAAATGCTTTACGTCCATGCTATCTCTCCTTTTTTCCAATTTGTTGATGTGGTAATTTTTTATCCCTGATGATATTGTCGAAGATTATGAATGACTATTTCCTGTATTAGCTCTGAGTAAGTTTAACTTTTATATTTTTTATCAAAATAAAAATATGAATGAAAAAGAAAAGTAATTAGAAAGGATGAATAATTATATAGGGGGGCCGGAGAGATAGCATAGAGGTAAGGCGTTTGCCTTTCGTGCAGAAAGATGGTTGTTCGAATCCCGGCATCCCATATGGTTCACCGTGCCTGCCAGGAGCGATTTCTGAGCATGGAGCCAGGAGTGACCCCTGAGCGCTGCCGGGTGTGACCCCAAAACAAAACAAAACAACACAAAACTATTGGGGGGAAAATGCTTACTAGATATATCTCTAGAAAACCCTAGAGCCAATGTTGGTGCTTCTTGACCTATAAGTATAGGTGGGTGAGTATTAGGACCTGAGAATTCAGAACTGCTCAGACCCTGCTGTACCAGAGACAACCAAGGCCAGCTAAGTGGTACGCAGGAACCTCCAGGCTACATCCTGCTGTGAAGAATGCTATGCAGGGACCTACAGTAACATGGTTGGAACTTGATTTACTATTTATACAAAGGTGATAAGTAACTTCAATAAACTTCTTTCTACCCTGTCTCCTGTTCTCTTTATCTACTTCTCTTATTTGGGCAGTTGAGTTATTTATAGTTGTGAGTAATTCAAATAGTACTAAACTAAACAAAAACAAAAATAAACAAACAAAAATTATATAGGCAGCATAAAATATATAGAAACCCCACAAAATTTTCTAATAATTTTTTGTCTAAAGTATTGAATTAGATCAGATACACAAGAAGTATATTTCTTAGTTTATCATTATTGGATTTATGTATGTTTCTAAAAAATACTTTAATACTCCATTTCATCAATTAAAAATAAAATTAACAATATATATTTTATTAGATGTTCATAAATATTGTAGGAATAAAGGGATCGAATTAGCCTAGTGAGCCACGAAAAAAATTTCAAAATGGGAAGTGTGACTAATACATAGTTTAAATATTAATGATGTTATTAGTGAAATTATCCTACTACTTATATAAAATGGAGTTCATTTAAATAGGCTTTTTGATTTCCTGAAGAAGTGTCTTCTTTTAATTTCTACACCACAAGAAGTTATAAAACCTCTTGAATGTTTAATTAAGAATTCCCAATATCCCTGTTATAATTATAGAAAACACAACCCCTTTAACATGCAGTATGCAGAACAGGTTTCATAAACCAAGTTTTAAATGGGGGTAGATTCAGAGGTCCCTGAAGGCAGTTACCAATCAGCCAACTGCTAAGTGGAATAACCTCAGAATTGCATTAGATGCTTTGATCAAACACAACATGCTCTTGTTAAACAGCCATAATGAAAGATCTCATTAACTTTAGGATAGGTGTGGTATGGTGTGTGTATGTGTGTGTGTGCGGGTGTGTGTGTGCGGGTGTGTGTATGCAAAAGTGCACATGCAGAAAAGAGATAGGACATTAGAGAGATACAGAGGTAACTAGCTGTTTGTATAATTTATAAACAACCTCCAACGTTTGTCACCTAATCTTAGATTTTAAAAACTGAATTTTTTCTTTATTAAATGATTCTCTTATCTTGTGATTCAATAAATATAAAGGATTTTACCAACCTAACTGAACAATATGTTTTGTGAAAGGACCAATGATTTCAAAGATAATATTGGCAAACTGTCAAAATGTCTTTATTTTAGTGAGGAAAGATTACAATATTTTGATTTCTTGATAACTTTCCCTCGATTTCAAATCTGATATTTTTATTATAGTGACTCATAAACTTTCATTGCACACCAATAATATAAGTATTGTCTAATCAAAAATAAACAATAAATATTTGCTTAACACAGCTTAAGGATTTATTTAACTAATGAGTGAATTACCAAAATTTTATTTCAGCTCTTTCCATACAACAAGAGAAGAGAAACAATTAAAAAAGGTATATTTTTCACTAAAAAGACAAGAAGGATTGCTAAGGATTGTACAGCATGTTAACGTGAGAAAAGAGAAGAGCAAAAATATGCAGGGCAAGAAACTACACACAAAGCCTTTTCTTGTATGCCTATATTCTAAAGGGAAATTAATTGAATTTGAGAGCAACAAAAATTAAGCAATATTTTTTTGGTTATTGTTTGTTTGGGGGTCACATATAGCAGTGCTCAAGGGCACTGACTCTGAGCTCAGAAAAAAACTGCTGCATGTTCAGGTAACCATGTGGTATGCCCAGGATCTAACCCAGGATGGCCACATGCAAGGCAAATGACTTATGAACTGTGCTATCACTCCAGTCCCTTCATTACGTAATATTAAATTTATGATAGATATGGAAGAAACCAAGAGGAAAAAGTTTCTTCTCTTGGTAGAGAGTAGGTTTATATGCTAAATACATAGCTATTACTTTAAAAAAGTAAATAAATTAAGTTTCACATCTATGATTTTCCAATACACAACATTTGCCATAAAGGGTCTTCAAATTATTTTATAATAAGATAGAATTTGATTCATCTTATTGAAATATTATACTTTAAATAAAAATTTGTGAATAATTTAGATAATTGTGAAAAGTCATATTAAAGGTTGAAGTTGGCAAAAGTCCATTCAAGATAATAAGTCATAAATCAATCTTGTACATAGGTTATTTTACACAATAAAACTATAATTTGCATATGTTGTTGATAAGAGTACTAAGATGCAGGATTATACATTGAATATTTTGCATACTAAAATGATATTTTTGCATATGTGATTGATAAAGATTAAAATGCAGAGATTATTCTGGAATATATGGGTAGGTGCAGTGTAATCACAAGGTTCCTTATGTTTTAAAGAGCATGATAGCAGAGTCAATCAGAAGAGACACAAAAATGTAAGCAAAATCAAAGTGAAGCTATTTTGGGCTTCAAGAAGCAAACTGAGGCAAAAATTATAGGCACTTTCTAAAGTTCCATATTGTAAAGTAATTTACATAGATAATCCTAAAAAGTTATATGGTCCTTCCATCACTCACTGTGCCAACTATTTGGCCTTCTGAATGCAGAACAGTTAAATAATAAATTTTTACTTTTTTTCCATCAATTCTGGTTTGTGGTAATTTGTTATTATAGCAAAAGAAAATTAGACATTTAAATTAGCAAAACATAAGTAATAACTTCTCTTAATAAATTTAAATATGACTACTTATAACGCATAAGCACATGCTTTTTATAGTTTTAATAAATTAAAATAAATGTATCTCTAGTACATAAACCTCAGTAATACTTTGTTTTTGAAGTGTCCTGTTTCTCAATACAATGCTTAACTATCTAAACTTAGATTACATTTTAAGATTTATTTGCTATTTATAGTTTTATGAACATTATTATATTTTTAAAATTATGTTTTAAATAATATTACTATTTATTTCCAAAACTAATCAGATCGTGATATGACGAGTACATAAAAAATCATTAGCATAACCATTTTTACTTATACAGTTTAGGTCAATGAAATCATACCTCTTATAAAATATAGAAGTCCATATTTCAATTAAATTATCTTCTAGGAAAAATGTGTATTATCAACAATTGTATTTGTTTCTGGACAACAACCAGGGGTGTTCCAAACTTACTCTTATTTCCTAGGTCAGTGGTGGGCAACCTTTTTTTCTTTTCTTTTTGTGTGTTTTTCGTTTTTGTTTTTTTGGGCCACGCCCGTTTGATGCTCAGGGTTACTCCTGGCTAAGCACTCAGAAATCGCCCCTGGCTTGGGGGGACCATATGGGACGCTGGAGGATAGAACCGCGGTCCTTCCTTGGCTAGCGCTTGCAAGGCAGACACCTTACCTCTAGCACCACCTCGCCGGCCCCGCAACCTTTTTTTCAACTGAGCCGAATCTCGCCAAAACCAGGATTGAAATTTATTTTGAGAGTCACACAGGGCACATACTGACAGAGGCTAGGAGCAGAGTTCTGATTCCTGGGAGCTGCCGCCGACACACAGAAGAGCCACTTTAAAAAGTGTAAAGAGCCGCATTTGGCTCGCGAGTCGCGCTTGCCGACCACTGTCCTAGGTGATGAATTTGTTCTGGTGGGATTCATAGACCATATAGGTCGCCACGGATTGAATACCAGTACACCTCCATTAAGACAGATTCCCTACTCTCTGTACTCCCTCTCTATTTACTTATTTTCTGTTGTAGTTGTGGTTGTTTTGTTTACTTTGGGTTCACACAGGTGATCTCAGGGGTTATTCCTGGGTCTGTATTCAGAAATTACTGGTGGAACTATGCTTCAAACTTCCATTCCTGACAAACTTGTCCCTTAAATGTTTTTAAGCTCATTTTCCTAAATTCCTTTGTAGATTTCTTTCAATTAATAAAACACTCCTACACAATCAGTTCTCAGTGGTATATGCTTCCTTAATCAATAAGTTATATGTAAGCATTGCTGTTCAACTACAGTGGCCCACTCACTAGTATATCCTACAGAAAAAATTTACAGAAGGTGAGTTGAAAGAAGAAAATCACTATAATTTCCTCCTAATAAAATGGTAGCAGTGAAAGTGAGAGGAATGGGACTTCTGGGGCAAATTGCTTTCAGTTGTTCTCTTGAGAAAGGTGATATATTTTTTCCTGATTGGTGAATTTTGATTTATTTTGGAGCTAAATTAAAGAAATCTCAACAGACACAGATACATTTCTGTTCAGTAATACCATAAATTACACATGTTTAAAACACAAATAATGAAATGAACAATCCAGCACATATGGTATTGGCTTAGAGTCTTTTACTACCTAACCCTAACTCCCCCTTGGTAACTTTGTGAGTAAAGATAATGCATATGCCATTGTCTTATGTGATAGAACAAGTACATATTGATTTTTGCCACTCCCCACAGTATAGTAGCTGTATTATTAAAAGAATAAAGCAAAGTCACACTATTAGTATGATAAAATCAAATTCATATGATGAAAGTGTATTATATTATAGTAATTCCTATTAGAAATTAAAAAATCTTGTACCTACTAATAAGGAGATTATAAGAAAAATTTAACAGCAGCTATTCAGTAGAAATGAAGATAGAAGTATAGAAATCATAAGGGATAGGGTACAGAGCTATGGGTAGTGATAGGGCATTTGCCTTGCAAGCAGCTGGCCTAGGACAGACCGCAGTTCAATCCTCCCCCCCCCCCCCGGCGTACATATGGTTCCCTAAGCCAGGAGCGATTTCTGAGCATATAGCCAGGAAAGAAAAAAAAGAAAGAAAGAAGGAAAGAAAGAAAATAGGAAGGAAGGAAAGAGAGAGAGAGAAAGAAGAAAGAAAGAAAGAAAGAAAGAAAGAAAGAAAGAAAGAAAGAAAGAAAGAAAGAAAGAAAGAGGAAAGAAGAAAGAAAGAAGAAGAAGAAAGAGAAGAAGAAGAAAAGAAAGAAGAAAGAAAGAAAGAAAAAGAAAAGAAAGAAAGAAAGAAAAAAGAAAAAAGAAAGAAAAGAAAAAGAAAGAAAAAGAAAGAAAGAAGAAAGAAAGAAAGAAAAGAAAGAAAAGAAAGAAAGAAAGAAAAGAAAAAGAAAGAAAGAAAGAAAGAAAGAAAGAAAGAAAGAAAGAAAGAAAGAAAGAAAGAAAGAAAAGAAAGAAAGAAAGAAAGAAAGAAAGAAAGAAAGAAAGAAAGAAAAGAAAGAGAAAGAGAAGAAAGAAAGAAAGAAAGAAGAAAGAAAGAAAGAAAGAAAGAAAAAGAAAAAAGAAAGAAAGAAAGAAAGAAAGAAAGAAAGAAGGAAGGAAGGAAGGAAGGAAGGAAGGAAGGAAGGAAGGAAGGAAGGAAGGAAGGAAGGAAGGAAGGAAGGAAGGAAGGAAGGAAGGAAGGAAGGAAAAAAGGAAGGAAGGAAGGAAGGAAGGAAGGAAAAAAGGAAGGAAGGAAGGAAGGAAGGAAGGAAGGAAGGAAGGAAGGAAGGAAGGAAGGAAGGAAGGAAGGAAGAAATCATGCAGATAGAGATGATCCTTGGATAGAAGGAGAGAGAGCAAAGAGAGGATTGACTAAACAAAAAACTAAGACTTTATATTTGTGACCAAGATTATAAGATTATTTAATTCTGGGCTAATATCTAAATGGAATATTTTTCAGACCTTTGAATTTTTTGAACTATGATATCAGTAAGGAAAAAATTATATAATGAAAATGCTTAATATTGAAACTACTGGTGTCCATCTATTTTTGAGGTCAAATTCTAGTTATCAACTATTATAAATCATAGGAAATATATATATGTAAATGAGAAACCATCTTTATGCATATATTTTTACTTAAAATAAAATATTCAGAATATTTAATCTAGACATAAAACTTTATAATTACAAAATTTAAAAAAACACTATGAAAATTAAAGCCTTTCTCATTAAAGAAAAGGTAGTTATAGTTTGAGATATATTCCAATGGGCCGAGCACATACTCAGCAAGCCTGAGTCTGAGGCCTGGGTCTGATCCCTGGCATTGCAAATAATTTCGTTAATGATATAGATGCTGGAATACAGAAGTAGTAGTGAACATTATGGCTAGCAATTGGAAGATATTTTTAAAACTTTTGTCATTCAGGGGCCAAAGTGGTAGGGCAGTGGTAGGTTATTCCTTGCTTGCAGCTGGTCCAGGATGAACATGGGTTTGAATCCCTGTGTCCTGTATTGTCTCCTGAACCAGGAGCGGTTTCTGAGCACATAGCCAGGAGTAACCCCTGAGCATTAAAGGGTGTGGCCATAAAACACCACATCTTGTCATTTAATTAAAATTAACTCTATTTTACTTTCAGCTCTATTCCTTTGTTTGATTTGTTTTAAACTCCTAATACTAAAAGATTTGTGAATGTGTGGCTTTGGATAGTCATGAAAGTTTGAATATGTATCTGAGCATTAATTTAATATAAGATGGTTCTGGATTTCATAAATAAACTGAGTTCTAATTTAAGCTCTGGAGTTTCTTTGAATGTTAACTTTGTAAATCCTTTAAGCTTATAGATATTCAATTATTCCATTTCTAAAATGTTTTTTATAAGATCATGAAGACTGAAGAGCAATATTATAATGAGGTAACAATATCAGATTCATCATTTTCATCAGGCTTCTCCACCTCATTTATTTGAGAACTTTACATGATTTGACTACAAGTTATATAGCTGTAGAAGGACAAAAACAAGTACACTTAATTGAAGTGGAAACTTCATAACCCAACCCCAGGAAGATTGGGAATACGTGTCTGGAAGTAACTTCAACACAGGAAATAATCCATACAAGTTAGGGAGAAAAAACAGTTGCAGGAACGTCCACCACAAGCAAGTGGTGCAAGTTCTGTAGGCAATCAAAGGGTACTAGCAGGCAGAGAAGCTAGCTGTGGCACTCAAACTGGAAATGTTTTTAACCCAAACTCTCTATTGAGGAAGAGTAGGACCACCTCCATGGATGGAGAACTGACATGGTAGGCCAATTCGGAGGGTCCTCCTGCCCATGTGTGACAAGCACATGCAAAGAAGAAATATCTGTATTTGAGTAAGAATCAGTTATTCCAATACTCAACTTTATGAGCCAATGATGAGAAATCATTTCTTTCACATTCAGGTCAAATCAATTTTTTCTCAAGAAAATGTTAAACATGAATATAAGAAATTTAGTCATAAATAATTCAATTTATCTCAAGTTATATAATTTGTAATTTTTACCTAATGTTAATGATATATAAAATATGAGACAAAATTAAATAATTATTCAGTGATTAAATGGTAGGAAAAATGTCAATTACTTCATGTTTTGGGGTATACTTACTCATAAGTGTCAATTAAACTCTTGCTCTCTAGATACTCTTATTTCATTATCCAAACCATTCTTTTTTATCAAGATTAGATTGCCTTCTTTTGCATGAGGCAAAAAATGCTTTATACCTAATTTAGATTACCTAAATTTTGTAAACAAAATAAAAAAATCTTACAGAGCTTAAGAATAAACTTAGTTGTTTTGTTGTTTTGGATTTACTGATGAGGTGATATGTCAGTTCTAAATTGTCAAGGATAACCTCAGGAATCATTGTCAGAGCAGGGATAGACCAACACTTGACCTCCATCCATTATTTGAGTTACCAGACCAGTTGATCGAATCACCAGAAGAGAGCCCCAACAAGTCTCTGAACATGGCCCCAAATAAAAGTAAGGTCTCAGTTAATGAAAAAAAGATGTCTGAATTAGCTCTTAAATGTTCTAATAAACATTAATTCTAAACAGAATTCTAAATTTTATTAAATTAATTAATCTAAATATGCTGAACACATATATTCAAAGATAGTATCCTAAGAGGAAATTTAATTCAGCCCAAACCATTTTCCTCAATGCTGTGTAAACTACTGCAGAGTGTTCTATGGCCTTTTTAGCTGATTCAATTTAGTATTGAATTTTTATTTTCTTACTTGTTACTATTAAATAAGAGCCAAGGCACTGAACCTTGCATGTGGCCAACCTGAGTTGTATCCTCAGAAATCCACATGGTCTCCTGAACCTGCCAGGAATAATTTCTGAGAGAAGAGCAGAGTAATTCCTGAGCACGGGGGTAAAATGTCAGAAAAATAGAACGATTTTCTTAGGATATGTTTTATATATGATATTTGTATATTTGGGCTAAATCTAGTTCAATTGTGGTCATTTATAACTTGTGCAATATAATAAAATTTAAGACAGTCTTAAAATCTATTTACTGTCTTAAGTGATGTAATTTTAATTTATGTGTTTCTATTTTGTAGTATTTGAGAAATTAAGTTCTTGAATCAGTTTATCTACCCTTAAGTAAAAGATCAACTTTGTCTTTGAAAGCACCTTAGATTATAAAAAAGACAATTTTATTTTTGTTGATGAAATTTGTTAATATGTTTTATATCTTGACTATTAACCCTGTGTCAAGTATAATTCTATGAATATTTTCTCCCATTCAGTGAGATATCTTGTTTTACTCCGAGTTTTGAAAATTTTTAGTTTGAGGTAATTACATTTGTTTAATTTTTATTTTGCTTTTCCTTACCAGTCATTGAAGAGAGCACTGTTGATATCACAGATTTAATTTGCCTACATTGTTTTCAAGGTATTTTATGAGTCCATATCTGCCATCTAAATATTTAATTCATTTGAATTAATTTTTGTGCAAAATCAACAGGATTACAGTTTTATTTCTTTATTTTTTTTGGGGGGGGGCACACCCGTTTGATGCTCAGGGCTTACTCCTGGCTAAGCGCTCAGAAATTGCCCATGGCTTGGGGGGACCATATGGGACGCCGGGGGATTGAACCATGGTCCTTCATTGGCTAGCACTTGCCAGGCAGACACCTTATCTCTAGCGCCACCTCTCCGGCCCCCCCATTTTATTTCTTGAAATAACTATCCAACATTCTAAATAACATTTGAATTTTTGTGTCTGCCAAGTTTCCCCAAAACAAACAAATTTAGTTATTTATTCCATATAATTGCTTTATTTAAGCACTATTGGTATTAAAATGTTTAGTTAGCTTTCAGTCATAGAATGTATACCAGCATTCACAGTGCAATTTCCTAACACCAATGTTTTCCATTTTCTTCCCAATCCTGACCCTACCTGTTTATGGTGTAAATAAACCATATTATTAATGTGGTTAATTATTAATAATATTAATTAAAATTA
Organism: Suncus etruscus; assembly: GCF_024139225.1. NCBI lineage: Eukaryota > Metazoa > Chordata > Mammalia > Eulipotyphla > Soricidae > Suncus > Suncus etruscus. The sequence goes on along the minus strand of NC_064859.1, from coordinate 45,153,250 downwards.
ACATTAATTATTATACTGATAATAATATAATTATGATATTAATAATATTGTATGTTATATTATTAAATGCTTCCCCCTCCTCTCTCTCCATGTGGTTTGAAATATTGTTAATGAGGGAGAGCCATCCATTTCATTTTATCCTCTTTGATCCCAAATTGAGCCAGATTATTCAGTTGTATCTGCTCTTACTGCATGCACTAGTCTTTGTACCAGCTTCCTAATATGGACTGATCCATGATTCTTATCTCTATTGTCACAGGATATTATTATCATACTTACTTTTATTTTTCTTATATCTCACATGAGTGATTTTTTTATATCTATCCTCCCTCTGTACTCATTTTACTCACTATAATAATCTCCAAGTCCATCAATGTATAGGTAAATTCCTGATTTCATATGTCCTAACAACCTCCCAGTATTCCATTGTGAGGAGCTACCACAGTTCTTTAGCCACTTATCTGTTGTCAGGCACTTGGTTGTATCCATATTCTGATTATTGTAAATAATGCTGTATTGAACATAGGAGTGCATAAGGCATTTTTACATTGTGTTTTTGTGTTCATACGTTATTTCCCTAGAAGTGGTATAATTGGATCATATGGGAAGTAAATTTCCAGTTTTTTGAGGAATATACTGTTGTTTTCCAGAAAAGATGGACTAGATGGCATTCCCACCAGCAGTGAATGAAAGTTCCTTTCTCCTCACATCCAAACCAACAGTAGTTGTTCTTGTTCTCTGTGCTGTGTGCCAGTCTCTGTGGTATGAGATGATACTTCATTGTTGTTTGATTTGCATATCCCTTATGATTAGTGATATGGAATATTTTTTCATGTGCAATTTGGTCATTTTATATCTTTTTTGAGGAAATGTCTATTCATTTCTTCTTCCCATTTTTGGATGGGTTAGATGTCTTTTTCTTATTAAGTTCTGCCAGTACCTTGTATATCTTAGATGTTAACCCATTATCAGGAGAGTATTGGCTGAATATTTTATATCATTCTGTGGGTAGCCTTTGTATCTTAGTCACTGTTTCCTTTGAATTGCAGAAGTGACTCAGTTTAATGTAGTTCTATTGTTTATCTTTGCTTCCACTTGTTTGGACAGTGGTGTTTCCTTCTTAAAGAAGCCTTTATTCTCAAAGTCATGGAATTTTTCCTACATTTTCTTCTATATATCGTATAGTTTTAGGTCTGATATCAAAATATTTAATGTATTTTGATTTAAATATTATATCTGATGTTAAATAGACTTTATTTTAAGTGTAGTTGACCTATCTTCCTAACATCACTCATTGAAGAGGCTTTCATTGCTCCACTTTATCTTTCTTTCCCCTTTAACAAAGATTATTTAATTGTGTGTCTGAGGTCAGTCTCAGAACACTCAAATCTATTGAACTAATCTCAGAATCTGTATTAATCCCAACACCATGCTGCTTTAATGATTATTGATTTAGAGTAAATATAAGTTTGGGGAAAGTGATGCCTCTCATCCTTTTTCTTTCCTAAGGATTGCTTTATTTATTCTTGGGCATTTATTGTTCAAAATAAATTTCAGGACTGTTTGATACACTACTTTGAAGAATGTTATGAGTATTCTTACGGTATTGCATTAAATCTACTGCTATACCACCCTGAACGCACCCGATCGCGTCTGATCTCAGAAGCTAAGCAGGGTCGGGATTGGTTAGTACTTGGATCTGAGACCGCCTGGGAATACTGGGTGCTGTAGGCTTAAAAAAATCTGTACAAATCTTTTGGAAGTATTGCTATTTTAAATATGTTAATCTTCAAAATCCATGAGCCAGATCTGTCTCCATTTTCTTGTGTCCTTTTTATTTATTGAAGCAGTGTTTTATAGTTTCCTTTGCAGAGATATTTAACATCTTTAGTTAAGTTGATTCTAATGTACTAAGTTTCTGTGGCTCAATGTAAATTGAATTTTAATGTTTATTTCTTCTCTTCATTATTTGTACATCTAAAGTTATTCATTATTGCATATTAACTTTGTAGCTTTCCACTTTACTGTATTCTACTGCTTTGAGAAGCTTTTTGGTAGAATCCTTAGTATTTTCTAAATGTAGTATCATGTCATCAACAAAAACTGAAAGCTTGATATCGTCCTTCCCTATCTTTATGCACTTGTTGTCTTTTACTTGTCTGATTTCTATGGAAAGTATTTCCAGTAATATGTTGAATAAAAATGGTGAGTAGAGGTCATCTCATCTTACACTTTATCTTAGAGAAAAGGCTTTGAGTTTTACCCAATTGAGTATAATATTTGTCAGAAACTTGTGGTAAATGACCTTGACTATATTGAGAAATGTTCTTCCATTTCAATATTGTTGAGAGTATTTATCTTGAATGAATGCTAAATATGGTTAAATGCTTTCACTGCATCTATTAACATGATCACAAAGCATATAATTTTAGCAATAATATATTAAACACATATTGCATTTTGCCATTTTGAGTGAGGGTAAATATCCTGCAGTGATGGTGAGGGTATGTTGCATCCTCCACACTAAGAACTAATGGCAAGATATGACCCAACATATGATGCACAGGTCCCCCCCCACTCGCTGGCCCGTGCAAATGTTTCCGAGGGATGGGAGATGAGATGACGCAGTCTGGGGGTGGGACTGTGCGCTCGGAGATCTCTCCTCAGAGGTCCCTCCTCAGAAGCAGCATAAAAAAAATCTAAACTTGGCAAAGAGACACAGTATAAAAAATAATGATAAGAGGCAAAGAGCCGCATTCATTCTGGCCAGGAGCCACATGGATCTCGAGAGCCCTGTGTTTGCCACACCTGGTTATAATAGTTCTCAGTGTAGTTATTTCTCTAACTGAACTCACCACTCTTTGTTGTGAGCTACATGTCTTGAGCTGGACGTTCCAGCCCTCCTCGCTTTGTCTCTGAGGATTATAGCAAAAATGTCTTTTATTTTTCTTAAAACCCATAGATGAGTGAGACATTCTGTGTCTATCTCTCTCCCTGTGACTTATTTCACGCAGCATAATAGATTTCATGTACATCCATATATAGGAAAATTTCACGATTTCATCTCTTCTGATGGCTGCATAATATTCCATTGTGCATATGTACCACAGTTTCTTCAGCCATTCATTTGTTGAAGGGCATCAAGGTTGTTTTCAGAGTCTGGCTATTGTAAATAGTGCTGCAATGAATATAGGTGTGAGGAAGGTTTTTTGTGTTGTATTTTTGAGTTCATATGGTATATCCCGAGTAGTGGTATAGCTGGCAAGCACTTTAATTACCATTTCAATTATTTTAATAGTGTTAGTTGTGTTCTGATACTCCAAGTCATTTTGTTTCAACCTTGGGAGGTTATCTTGTTTTCTTTCATTAATTAATTAATTAATTAATTAATTAATCTATTATTAATTAATCTAATATTACCTTTTGAATTTTTATACTGATTTTTCTTCATTTTTTCCTTTATTTAAACATCTTGATTACATAAATGATTGTGATTAGGTTTCAGTCATGTAAAGAACACCCTCTTCACCAGTGCAACATTCCCATCACCAATGTCCCAAATCTCCCTCCATCCAACCCCACCCCCACCTGTACTCCAGACAGGCTTTCCCGTTCCCTCATTCATTCACATGATTATGGTAGTTCTCTGTGTAGTTATTTCTATAGCGTATTCACCACTCTTTGTGGTGAGCTTCATGAAGTGAGCTGGTGTTCTAGCTCTCCTCTCATTGTCTCTGAGGATTGTTACAAAAATGACTTTTATTTTTCTTAAAACCCATAGATGAGTGAGACTATTCTGCATCTCTCTCTCTCCCTCTGACTTATTTCACTCAGCATAATAGATTCCATGTACATCCATGTATAGGAAAATTTTATGACTTCATCTCTCCTGACGGGTGCATAATATTCCATTGTGTACGTGTACCACAGTTTCTTTAGCCATTCATCTGTTGAAGGGCATCTTGGTTGTTTCCAGAGCCTGGATATTCTGAATAGTGCTGCAATAAATATAGGTGTGGGGGAAGGAGTTTTTGTATTCTATTCTTGTGTTCTTAGGGTATATCCCTAGAAGTGGAATAGCTGGACAGGATTTAATTGCATGTAGTCTTTAACTCTGGGAGTATCTCTTTGATGATGTCCTTGACTGTTGATTCTTCCTGGAGACCTCCTATAGCAACTCTGTTAGCCTCACTCTTTTCTTTTTTAAATAATATTTTATTTAAAAACCTGTATTACAAACATAATTGTGGTTGGATTTCTTTCATGAAAAGAACACCCTATAACTAGTGCAACATTCCCATAGTCAGTGTCCCAAATCTCCCTCCCTCCTCGCCACCCTGTACTCAAGTCTGTACTCAAGACAGACTTTCTATTTCCCTCATACAGTCTCATTGTTAGGATAGTTCTCAATGTAGTCATTTTTCTAACTAAACTCATCACTCTTTTTTTTTTTTTTTTGGTTTTGGGTCACACCCGGCAGCGCTGAGGGGTTACTTCTGGCTCTATGCTCAGAAATCACTCCTGGCAGGCTCTGGGGACCATATGGGATACAAGGATTTGAACCACCATAGCTCTGCGTCTAAGGCAAATGCCTTACCACTGTGCTATCTCTCCAGCTACACTCATCACTCTTTGTGGTGAGCTTCATGAGGTGAGCTGTAACTTCCAGCACTTCTCTCTTTTGTCTCTGAAAATTATTGCAAGAATGTCTTTCATTAAAACCCATAGATGAGTGAGACAATTTTGCATCTTTCTCGCTCTCTCTGACTTATTTCATTCAGCATAATACATTCCATGAACATCCATATATAGGAAAATTTCATGACTTCATCTCTCCTGACAGCTGCATAATATTCCATTGTGTATATGTACCACAGTTTCTTTAGCCATTCATCTGTTGAAGGGTATCTTGGCTGTTTCCAGAGTCTTGCTATGGTAAATAGTTCTGCAATGAATATAGGTGTAAGGAAAGGATTATGTATTCTATTTTTGTGTTCCTAGAGTATATTCCTAAGAGTTGTATAGCTGAATTGCATGGGGGCTCAATGTCCAGTTTTTGGAAGAATCTCCATATCACTTTCCTTAAAGGTTGACTAGACAGCATTCCCACCAGCAGTGAATAAGAGTTCCTTTCTCTCCACAACCCCTTCAACACTGCTTGTTCTCATTCTTTGTGATGTGTGCCAATCTCTGTGGTGTGAGGTGGTACGTTATAGTTGTTTTTATTTGCATCTCCCTGATAATTAGTGATGTGGAGCATTTGATCATGTGCCTTTTGGCCATTTGTATTTCTTTATCAAATTGTCCATTTCTTCTCTCCATTTTTAACGGGATTAGATATTTTTTTCTTGTAAAGATCTTTCAGTGCCTTATATATTTTGGATATTAGCCCCTTATATTATTGGGTGTATAGTTTCTCTCACTCAGTGGGTGGCGCTTGTATTCTGGGCACTATGTCCTTTGAGGTGCAGAAGCTTCTCAGCTTAATATATTCCCATCTGTTAATTTCTGCTTTCACTTGTTTGAAGAGTGCACTTTACTCCTTGATAATGCCTTTAGTCTCAATGTCATGGAGTGTTTTAACTACATGTTGTTCTATAAACCTTATGATATCACGTCTGATATCAAGGTCTTTAATTCATTTGGATTTTACCTTTGTACATGATGTTAGCTGTGGTCTAAGTTCAATTTTTTGCAAGTAGCTAGCCAGTTGTGCCAACACCATTTGTTAAAGAGGCTTTCTTTCCTTCTTTTAGGATTTCTTGCACTTTTATAAAAAATTAGGTGGTTATAGGTCTGGCGAACATTCTCTGAGTATTCAAGCCTATTCCACTGATCTGAAGGTCTGTGTTTATTCCAATATGATGCCGTTTTGATACCTATTGCTTTATAATACAGTTTAAAATTGGGGAAAGTAATGCCTCCCATATTCTTTTTCCCAATAATGGCTTTAGCTATTAGATGGTGTTTATTTTTCCAAATGAATTTCAAATGTACTTGATCCACTTCTTTGAAGAATGTCATGGGTAACTTTAGAGGGATCACATTAAATCTGTACAATGCTTTGGGGAGTATTGCCATCTTAATTATCTTAATCCTGCCAATCCATGAGCAGGGTATGTGTTTCCATTTTCATGTGTCCTCTCTTATTTCTTGGAGCAGGGAATTTATAGTTTTCTTTGAATAGATCCTTCACATATTTAGTCAAGTTGACTCCAACATATTTGAGTTTGTGTGGCAATAATGTAAATGGGGTTGTTTCCTTAATGTCCATTTCTTCCCTATTATTATTGTGTATATAAAGGCCATTGATTTTTGTGTGTTAATTTTGCAGCCTGCTACATGAGTCAATTTTTCATAGAAGATTTTTGGTAGAGTCTTTAGGGTATTCTAAGTAGAGTATCATGTCATCTGCAAACAGTGAGAACCTGACTTCTTGCTTTCTTTCTGGATTTCCTTGATATTATTTTCTTGCCTAGTTGCTATAGCAAGACTTCCAGTGCTATGTTGTATAGGAGTGGCAAGAGAGGACAGCTTTATCTTATGCCAGAATTTAGAGGAAAGGCTTTTATTTTTTCTCCATTGCCATTGGCTTGTAGTAGATGGCCTTAACTATATTGAGAAAGATCCTTTGCATTCCCATCTTGCTGAGAGTTTTGATCAAGAATGGGTGTTGTATCTTTTTTTTTAATATAATTTTTATTTTGATCATAGTGGCTTACATATTGTTGACAATAATATTTTAGGTACATATTTACATAAAATCAGGGGGGGGATTCCCATCACCAAATTGTCCTCCCTATTCCTCCATTTTTGTTTTCCCTCCCATTTCTTTTTCCCTCACCCCCAGGGCGACTAGAGTGTGTGGTTCCCTCTGTATCTAACCTACTACTTAGTAGTCTTGGACCTATTTGGACTTGATGCCTCCCTTATTTCCCCCTCTAACTGGAGGCAGTACTAGCTATTTCAAGTTGCATGGTTTTGCCTGGGAAAGAGAAAAGTAATAAACTGGGGTAAGAGTCTAATACCCCGAAAATGGGCGAAATCCTTCTAGAGGCTCTCATCATCGATTTGGGGGATGAAGGAGAAAGAGAAGGTGAAACACTCCACCAGCACCAAAAGACATTTCAAATATTCAGTGAGGACACCAGCTTTATCGATAAGCACCACACAAAACAAAGAAAAAACAAAACAAGACAAACAAAAACAAACAAACGTACAAAAAAAATATGCCATGGTCTTGAAATAAGAAACTTGGCATAGCACATAATGAAAGAAAAGAAAGGGAGGGAAAAAATAAGTATAACTGGGGACAACAATTTCAATAATCACACCTAAACAGAGAAATCGACCAAAATAGATAGGTAAATAGGGATAACAATAATAATAATAATAAATGAAGGTAAAAATATATATATAAAAAAAAGTAACCAAGGTTTTGTGCTTTTTTTTTCCTCCTGCCCTGGCACAGTAAATATTGGGGTCATTCAAAAAGGATTTTACTTGGCCTAAGAAATATGGGGTTTCTCCGTCATTGGAGTATATTGTCATGGGATCAACACTAGGCTTTGCTCAGGATCATTTACTCTCCTGGTGGTGTTTTTGTGGTGTTTGGAAGACTTCTGCTCTGTCCAGGGTGATACAATCAGAGCTCTGTGTTTAGAGGTCTCAGTATCTGCACAAATCCTGAGATGGTATTTATGATGAAGTCAGTCTTTGTGGTTGTGGTTCTAGAGGTTCTGTTCCCTCAGTGTCATTATAATCCATCTTCTGTGGTTGGTGATCTTGGTCTTTGCACTGAGCCTAGGAAGGCACCTAGGATAGCGTCTTTCTTTGTGCTTCCGGAAGCCCCATTCCGTTACAATTGTCTCTGCAGGACCTTTGGGGTTGGGGATCATGATTATTGTGCAGGTCATAGTTCAAACCCTAAACTAGGGCTTTTATATTGGTCCCAAGATGTATACAGTCTGGTAGTGGTTCTATCAGTCAGACATCTGTAAATCGCGATCTTGGCTTTTGGACCCACCAAGGGGTACCAAGTCTTCTGGTTTTTTCTTGTCATTAAATGGTAGGGTAGGCCAATCTGCTCTAAGGTGGGTGTTGTATCTTATCAAATGCTTTCTCTGCATCTATTGATATGATAATGTGATTTTTTTTCTTGTTGTTGATTTTCTGTATTATGTTGATAGATTTACGGATGTTAAACCATCTTTGCATCCCTGGGATAAAATCTACTTGATCGTAGTGAATAATCTTTTTAATGAGGCATTGAATCCTATTTGCCAGGATTTTGTTGTGGAACTTTTTATCTGTTTTTATCAGGGATACTGGTCTGTAATTTTTCTTTTTGCTAGGATCTGTGTCTGGTTTTGGTATCATGGTGATATTGGCTTCATAAACACTATTTGGAAGTGTTCACATTTTTTCGATTTCATGAAAGTCTTGCCAGGATTGGTAGTAGTTACACTTGAAAGGTTTGAAAGAATTCATTACTGAATTTATTAGAGCCTGGGATTTTGTTTCTGGGCAGACATTTATTACTGTTTCAATTTCCTCAATAATTATGGGGGTGATTAGATGTGCTACTTTCTCTTTATTCAACCATGGAAGGTTATAGAGTCCAAGAATTTACCCATTTCTTTCAGGTTGTTATTTTTAGTGGCATAGAGTTTCTCAAAGTAGTTTCTGATTACCCTTTGACTTTCAGCAATATCTGTAGTGATCTCCCTTTTTCATTTCTAATATGAATCATTAAGTTTCTCTCTCTTTCTTTGTTAGTTTTGCCAAGGGTCTATCAATCTTGTTTATTTTTTCAAAGATCCAACTTCTGCTTTCTTTGATCTTTTGGATTGTTTTTTGGGTTTCCACTTTGTTGATTTCTGCTCTCAGCTTTATTATTTCATTCTGTCTCCCTAATTTTGATTCCTTTTGTTGAACACTTTCTAATTCTATGCGCTGTGTCATTAAGCTATTCAAGTAGGACCCTTCTTCCTTCCTGATATGTGCATGCAAAGCTATAAATTTTCCTCTCAGAACCTCTTTTGCTGTTTCCCATAGATTCTGATAGTTTGTGTCTTTATTGTCATTTGTTTCCAGGAAAGTTTTGTTGTCCTCTTTGATTTCATCTCGGATCCACTGGTTGTTCAGTATTAGGCTGTTTAATTTCCATGTGTTAAAGTTTTTCTTCTGTTTCCCTTTGTAGTTCACATCTAATTTCAGTGCCTTGTGGTCAGCAAATGTAGCCTTTAAAATTTCTAACTTCTTGAAATTATGGAGGTATGTTTTATGTGCCAGTATGCAGTTTATTCTGGATAATGATCCTTGCACATTGGAAAAGAATGTGTATCCAGGTTTCTGGGGTGGAGTGTCCTATATATATCTACTAGGCCTCTTTCTTCCATTTCTCTTTTCAGGTCTAGTATATTTTTGTCGGGTTTCAGTCTGGTTGACCTATCAAGTGTTGACAAAGCCTTGTTAAAGTCTCCCACAATTATTGTGTTGTTATTAATATCCTTTTTCAGATTTGTCAACAATTGTATTAAATATTTTGCTGGCCCCTCATTCGGTGCATATATTTTTAGGAAAGTAATTTCTTCCTGCTCTACATATCCCTTGATAAATACACAATGTCCATCTTTGCCCCTTACAACTTTTCTGATTATAAAGATTATAAAATCTGATATTAGTATGGCCACTCCAGCTTTTTTATGGGTATCGTTTGCTTGGATGATTTTCTTCCAGCCTTTTATTTTGAGTCTATGTTTGTTCTAACTATTCAGGTGTGTTTCTTGTAGGCAGCAGAAGTTTTGAATGAGTTTTTTTTATCCATTTAGCCATTCTATGTCTCTTCACTAGTGCATTTAGTCCATTGACATTGAGAGAAAGAATTTTCATGGGATTTAGTGCCATATTTGTGTAGAAGTTTGGTGTGTCTGTTGGTCATTCTTGTCTTAAAGTAGGTTTTTAGTTTTTCTTTTAAGGCTGGTTATGAGTCTGTAAAGTTTTTGAGCTGTTTTTTATCTGTAAGTCATGTATTCTTCCTTCAAAAAAACAAAAAATGACTTGAGGTATAAACTTTGCATGAAGGAGTCCTGGGTTAGATCATGAATATTACATTATCCTCTGAGCATTGTAGATAGGTCCCCCAAGTACCAAAACGGTAGGAGTCACCTATGCATAGTTGGTGTCATCTATAACCTTTTTGCACCAAATAAAGTATAATGATGTTTGCAGCTTAAATAAAAAAAAAAAAAAAACAACCCTGGGATATGGCAATGAGAAGGTATGGAGCCAGTGGTTGTTCCCATGACAATATGCTTCAAGAGTGGAGAAACCCTGAATCTCTTAGGCCACAGGAATTTCCTTCCTTCCCCATACTTGCTGTGCCTATACAAAAAAAAAAAAAAAAAAGTGGGGTAACACAAACCCTACCACTGCAGCACTTTTTCTGGTGTTGTTTTGTTTTATTTTTTGTTTTGTTTTTTTTATATTATTTTCCTTCTTTTTCTTCTACTTTTTTCTTTCTTTTCCACTTTTGTGGATATTATTCGGTGATTTTTTTTTAGTAGTTGATACCAAATTTTTCTCCTCTTTTCCTTAACCTTTTTACCTCCAACAGAATAGCATAATTTGAATCATTCAGCCTCATAAATTGAGAGGGGAAAAGAATGATACCAAGACCAGTCATATGAACATGTAGTGTGAATAAAAAAATGACCAGACTGGAACACCAAACAGAATAGATACCCAACCTATAACAAGCTGCAAGGCGGAGACCACTTGCAGTAGGATTCTGGGGGGTAAAGAAGGGAGATGTGGAAGACATGCTGGGAACAAGAGTGGAGAGAGGATAACATTGGTGGTAGGAATGCCCTTCATTCATTGTCACTATGTATCATAAATAACTCAGTGTAAATGAACCTCAGTCACAATGAAAAGAATTACCTCTAAACACGTTCATGTTTAGTTCCAAGTGAATATATGTTTCCCAATCCTCAAAGCATTTTTACCCCTGAAATCTCCTTTTGCCCACATTTTTTCATGTCATAGCATCAACAATCTGATTTGTCTAGGCTCTAGAGAAACTTAAATCACCATTTTAAAGTTCCAGTTTTGAAAGGCAATCATATTTTTGAGATAGTGGGGCATTAATATATGAATTTTAGATAGTCACACTTCAGAACAGAAGACTTCCTATAAAATGCATGGAAATTAAAATGATAAATCCAACTTTAGTAAAATAAATTTTATTATAATCGTGAATGCAGTTTATTGGTTGTTCTTTTCATAATTTATATTTTTTAATTACTACTTCTAGAAATTTCTATTTCACTTATTTTAAAAATACAATTTTCCAGTTCACCTTTGTACTTTAAAAGTTAATAATACTTATAAGAAACAAATATTATGTAATTGCATAGTTTAATGATTTACAGATGAATATTTAATTGTCCTCCAAATATTTTTGTTTTATATACACAATAAATTGTATTGATTATTAATTCAATGTTCTCTTTAAATTTTAAATAATACACAGATATGCAGTGTAAATTTATATTTTTAACTTTCAATAGCATTGTTTTATATCCTTAATAACCCTGACTTTGAATTCTTAAATAAACATAAATGCATGCTTCTATTTTCCTAATATTTTGTGATAAAATTATATTGCCATCAAATTTATTTTCATCAAGTATAATTCATGGGCATCTGTCCATTCAATGTTTACATGGGTACAACTTTCTTTTAGTAGCTGTTCAATGTTTAATAATACCAATTCAATTCACTATAATCTGCATGTGATGGCAAAACATTCAGTAATTTTCAAAATTATGATTTCTAACTTACAGTAAAATAACTTTCATTTTTACATTTCAAAAGAAAAGCAAGTTGACCCCAAAATCATTAAAACAAAGACTATTTTAACAGTAATTTTAGCAAATATCTGTATATATCTTCCTTCACCATTATTTTAGAAATTAAAAGATGCATTTGTTAAAAAAACTGATAAATATAATCTCCCAATTTACAGATTAATACTTATAAATGTATTCTTATTTTTTCTCAAATTAAGGTTACTTGGAATATGCAATATAAATGTAGAAAGCAAATCCATCATAGAAATCTTATTTTGAAAATTGTGTCAGTGGTTACATGATCATTATACATAGGCAAATCAAATGTTTATGCAGTTTTCTACAACATAAGAATTCCCGGGGGCCGGGCGGTGGCGCTAAAGGTAAGGTGCCTGCCTTGCCTGCGCTAGCCTTGGATGGACCGCGGTTCAATCCCCCGGTGTCCCATATGGTCCCGCAAGCCAGGAGCAACTTCTGAGCACATAGCCAGGAGTAACCCCTGAGCGTTACTGGGTGTGGCCCAAAAACCAAAAAAAAAAAAAATTCAGAATTTACCTTGAAACTACATGATATATATTTATAATTATGACTTTATGTAGAACAGTAAGAGAATACTTACATATTTTAAAATATCCAAGTCAACGTCAACAAAAAAGGAATGAAGAGACCCAAAACATAACAATCTAAACTTAAGTTGGGAGTGTTATTCTGGCAGGCCAGGACTAAAGGTGATGGTATAGGATGGACTCTGGGAATATTGCTGAAGGTAGGTGGACACTGGTGGTGGTATTCGACTGACTCATTGTATATATGAAATCTATTTATAAAGGTCCTTGTAAATCACAATGGTCTCAATAAAATAAAATTTTTTAAAAAATCTAAAAATACACAATGAATCCATGTGCTGGAGTTACACACTGATTTCAGGACTACAGAAAAACTAGCTTTGACTTTGGTATTATCATTAATGAAAGAAAAACATCTCTATAAAAGTCAATTAGAATGAATTATGTCCTTATATTTTACCTCAGGGCTATTTGAAATTCACATATCCAAATTTATAATACTGCTTTCTTAATGCCTGAAGAAGTTTGACTGAATTTTCTTAGTGTTTCCCAATATGAACATAAAAGCAATGTTAATATTAGATACTTTGTTACTAATGAAGTTTTATTTTGGCCCTTCATTTTATCTTCCTTCAAACAAATGTAATAAATGGAGACAATTTTTAAAATAGAATTTGACCTTTGTAAAACATATATAATTATTTACAAATCATAAGCAACCACCTCAAATAATTTTCAAAAAGGAAATGTAATCACCACTCACATCAATAAATGGAACATTGTCAGTATTCCTGAGTTTCTACCTACCATTTGTGCTCTTGAAAATTCTTCCTTACAAAATAATTATAATTGTGTTATCTCTCAAAATAAAAATGATTTAAACTTTATATAAATATGATAGCTATGCATATGCTATCTGAATTCTCAGAATTAAGATTTCTTTTCCTTTTATGTTGTTATGATTGCTTCATATCAATTTCTGTATAGGTTTTATCATTCTCTGATGGGCATTTGAGTAGTACTACAAAATAGTAAGAATAAGGTGCTATTTGGCAACTTATTAAATATTTGTTCAATAAACAGGTATATAATTTTTACACTAAGAATGAAGCTAGGGATTTCCTGCTTGAGGCTGAAGAGTAAAACCCCAGGGAAGTTAATCCTTGTGAGGTAAACTGTCCCAGCCCACAAGCATGGTGCCAGACTCCTTCCTTGGGATTACAAAGGTCCTCTACACATGATTTCCTACTTAAGGCTACAGTGCAAGACCCCAGAAAACCTAATCTCAAAAGGTAGGCTGTCCCTGGCCAGAGGAGCATGGCTGCTCTGCCTCGTTTCGCAACCGCACTCATCTTCTAGCTCATGAAATCCACCATTACGCATAGAAAGAAACACAGTATACATGAGACAAAAGTGAAAAATGCAGCCCAACTCCATATATAGAGAATGAAGATGGCAGCTCTGATGACCTGAAAACTGTCAACCACCTAGCTAGCCACTCAGATGAGTATAGGGAAGAAATATGGAGGATGTGCATAGAACTCAATAAAAATAATAGATCGAGTTGAACGGAACACAAATAAAAGTAAGAAGATATAAAGTTAGAAATCAGAAAACTCCAAACTGAAATAATAGTTCTGAAATACTCAGTAGGTGAAATGGAAACCTCAATGGAAAGCCTCTCCAACAGAGTAACAGCAGCTGAGGTCAGAATCAATGAGTGGAAGATGAGATGCATAAAACTCTATACAACAGAAGAGATTGGAAAAGAGCCTTAAAGCAAATCATCAGAAAGGGAAAAATACTCAAAGAATGTGAATGATGAAAATAGAAGTCTTCAAAAAAACTCAAATTAAACAATGTAAGAATTATTGGAATCCCAAGACACAGGAAGAAAATCCCCAGGAAGAAGCAACAGTCAAGGACATCATTGTAGAGAATTCCCTAGAGCAGATAATGTGTGCAACCAAATTCTGCCTGCCCAAAGAATAACAGCTACAATAGACCCAAAGAAAATCACATCAAGATACATCCTAGTCACAATGACAAATTCTACAGACAGGGATAGAATACTGAAAGCAGCAAGATTATAAAGGGGAATTATATTCAAAAGAACCTCCTTGAGATTTATAGCAGAACTGTCACAAGAAACTCACAAGGCCAGAAAGCAGTGATGGGATACAATGATAAAACTCATTGAAATGAATGCTTTGCCTAGAATAATGCATCCAGCCAGACTAATTTTCAGGTTTGAAGGAAGTATACATAGCTTCACAGATAAGCAACAGCTCAGAAATTTTACAGACTCAAAAAAAAAAAAAAGCCTTAAAAGAAAAACTGAACAGCCTACAGATACTCCTCGCTTAACAACTAAGTTCTGTTTCAAAAACTTGGTTGTTAAGCGAATTGGTCGTTAAGTGAGGAACTGCATGTACTGTATACGGTAGTACAATATATGCATAGTACTTGGCAATACAGTATTCTGAATAAGTAAAATAACGAGAAAGATCAAACTGAAAACTTCCACTTGTTTTAATTTGCATAGGTTGTGTAATTTACACACAGTATGCAATGTATTACAGAACATAAAGTTAGTAAGTGGGTACAATAAAGCACCAAAAACCACAGTACTGTACTGTAGAGTGTACAAGATTAAAATTATATTTAAAATAAAAATGAAATAACAATGAAGAGATGGTTGTAAGTGCAAATGGTCACTAAACAGGCAGGTCGTTAAGCGAGGAGTATCTGTACTATTTTTCCCATTTTAATTAAATCTTTTGCATTTTCTCTTTATATAAACATCTTGATTACAAATATGTTTATAATTAAGTTTCAGTCATGTAAAGAACACCCCCCTTCACCAGTGAAATATTCCCACCACCAATGTCCCAAATCTCTCTCCATCCCACCCCACCCCCACCTGTATTCCAGACAGGCTATCAAATTTTCTCATTCATTCACATGATTATGGTAGTTCTCAGTGTAGTTATTTGTATAACTGCACTCACCACTCTTTGTGGTGAGCTTCATGAAGTGAGATGGAAGTTCCAGCCCTCCTCTCATTGTCTCTAAGGATTGTTGCAAAGATGACATTTATTTTTCTTAAAACCCAGAGATGACTGAGCCTATTCTACATCTCTTTACCTCCCTCTGACTTATTTCACTCAGCATGATACACTCCATGTACATCCATGTATAGGAAAATTTCATGACTTCATCTCTCCTGACAACTACATAATATTTCATTGTGTATATGTACTACAGTTTCTTTAGCCATCCGTCTGTTGAAGGGCATCTTGGTTGTATCCAGAGCCAAGCTATTGTGAACAGTGCTGCAATAAATATAGGTGTGAGGAAGGGGATTTTGTATTAGATTCTTGTGTTCCTAGGGTATATCCCTAGGAGTGGATTAGCTGGATCTAATGAGAGCTCAATTTCCATTTTTTGGAGGAATCTCCATATTGCTTTCCATAGAGGTTGGATTAGACGGCATTCCCACTAGCAGTGGATAAAAGTTCCTTGCTCTCCACATCCCCGCCAGCACTGATTGTTCTCATTCTATGTGATGTGTGCCAATCTCTGTGGTGTGAGATGGTATCTCATCATTGTTTTGATTTGAATCTCCCCGATGATCAGTGATGAGGAGCATATTTTTATGTGCCTTTTGGCCATTTGTATTTCTTTTTTATCAAAGTTTCTGTTCATTTCTTCTCCCAATTTTTTGATGGGACTAGATGTTTATTTCTTGTAAAGTTCTGTCAGTGCCCTGTGTATTTTGGATATTAGCCCTTTATTTTATGGTATTGGGTGAATAGTTTCTCCCACACAGTAGGTGGCTCTTGTATCCTGGGCACTATTTATTTTGAGGTGCAGAAGCTTCTCAGCTTAATGTATTCCCATCTGTTTATCTCTGCTTCCACTTATTAGGAAAGTGCAGTTTCCTCCTTGAAGATGCCCTTAGTCTCAATGTCATGGAGTGCTTTCCCTACGTGTTGTTCTATATACTTTATGGTATCAGGTCTGAAATCAAGGTCTTTAATCCATTTGGATTTTACCTTCACACATGATGTTAACTGGATGTCTATGTTCACTTTTTTGCAAGTGGCTAACCAATTCTGCCAGCATCACTTGTTGGAGAGGTTTTTCCTGATCCACTTAGGATTTCTTGCTCCTTTGTCAAAAATTAGGTGATTGTATATCTGGGGAGCATAGTTTGAGAAATCAAGCCTATTGCACTGATCTGAGGGTCTATCTTTATTCCAATACCATGCTGTTTTGATAACTATTGCTTTGTAGTACAGTTTAAAATTGGGGAAAGTAAAGCCTCCCATTTTCTTTTTCCCTAGGAGTGCTTTAGCTATTTGAGGGCGTTTATTGCTCCAGATGAACTTCATAAGGGTTTGATCCACTTCTTTGAAAAATGTCATGGGTATCTTTAGAGAAATCACCTTAAATCTGTACAATGAATTGGGGAGTATTGACATTTGAAGATGTTAATCTGGTCCATTCATGAGCAGGTTATGTGTTTCCATTTCCATGTGTCCTCTCTTATTTCTTGGAGCAGGGCTTTATAGTTTTCTTTGTATAGACCTTCACATCTTTGGTCAAGTTGACTCCAAGTTATTTGAGTTTCTGTGGCACTAATATGAATGTGATTGCCGTCTTGACGTCCATCTCTTCCTTATCACTATTGTTGTATAAAAAGGCCATTGATTTCTGTGTGTTAATTTTGTAGCCTGCCACCTTGCTATAGGAGTCTATTGTTTCTAGAAGCTTTTTGGTGAAGTCTTTAGGGTTTTCTAAGTAGAGTATCATGTCATCTGCAAACAGTGAGAGCTTGACTTCTTCCTTTCCTATCTGGATTCCCTTGATATATTTTTCTTGCCTGATTGCTATAGCAAGTACTTCCAGTACTATTTTGAAGAGGAGTGGTGAGAACAAACAGCCTTGTCTTGTACCAGAATTTAGAGGAAAGTCTTTTAGTTTTTCTCCATTGAGGATAATATTTGCCATTGGCTTGTGGTACATGGCTTTAATTAGATTGAGAAAGGTTCCTTCCATTTTCTTTTTTTTTAATTTTTTTATTTTTAATTATGAGAACAAGGATGCAAAGAAAGAGGAAAAGGTAAAGTTACAGTGGAAGGACAATCACCCATAACATAATTCTCAGAAGTCCCCTTGCTGAGGTCTTAACTTTGAAATTTCAGCCAAAGAACATTAAAATAAATAAGACAGAATCCATGTACAATTACTTTGTCCCTCAAGTCCCCAGATTGTAACACATTATAATATTTCTTAACAGCACACAAGGCAATCTAAAGCCATAAAACTTATGTAACTCCTTAAACATTAGAGGCATAGTATTTTCTTACATTTCCATATACAGGCATATTAGCTTAAGTTAACCTCAAATTTTAAGTGGGTTCTTTTTCAGGATTAGAGTCAAAGGAGCACAGTAAAAATGGTGTTAGAGTGGCAATTGTTGTTTGCATAGGCCCACCAAAATATGAGGGACATGGAAAGAAATAACCTTGGCCTAAATTCAAAGAGACCCGACCCCTGAAGTTTCCTGAAGTTTCACTAACCTACATTACTCTTTTAACTTCAGTAGTGTACAATCCCAATCACAGACCAAAACCGTGCATTTTGTGTAACAACCCCAAACTGTTTTAAGATACATAAAATGGACACGTATTTCTTTAGAATATTTTGTGTTTTTTCTTTGACAGCTATAATTCTTATTAAAAGTTGTCTTATACAGTGACGATTCTCACCACTTTTTATCTTCTCTTTTTGAGCTGTTTAACAAGGAATTTTGGTGAAAGAGTCCCCCAGTTTAGTGCTTATGATTGAACCATATCATGGGAATCGTTGGAATTGTTCTTAAGGCCCCCATATGCGCCAATAACACCACGTGGCATTGTTCCTTTTTTGCATAGGCACATTAAAATGGGAAAATACTATACATACAAATAAGATCCTATCTAATAGAGATTGGAACACACAAATCTTGTAGTGCAATGGGACCTTACACCCTGAACATTGGCATAACGACCTGGCACAGACCTCAGAAGAAAGGGCATTTTTCATTCACCCCTGAACCAGGGAAGCCATCCACGAAACATCCAGGCTGGTCTATAACATCACCTGGAAGCGATCTTCTACCACGGAAGACCCTACACTGCTCAGACATCGACCTGCTCAAAAGAGACTTCCCTTAACACTGAGAAGACTTAACAACAACTAACTGCTTACAGGACAGGGCTCCCTGAATTGCCCTTTGATTGTGAGGTGAAATGAGAGGACGCTCCACATCCTGACTTCATTGTAGAATATGCAGATTCCAGGATATTTAATATAGAAACATGATACTAACAACAGAGACTGTGTGAAAAATAACAGTGTGTTGGCACTACAGACAATGTCTTGGATTGGACGATCTAGCTTGCCTGGAGCTTAGAGTTGGTCTTGTGCCAGGAAAGGTTCCTTCCATTTTCATCTTGCTGAAAGTTTTGATCAAGAGTGTGAACTACAAAGCCACACAGAAAAAAAAATTTAACAATTGGAAATTAAACAGCCTGCTACAAAACAATCAGTGGGTCTGAGATGAAATTAAAGAGGAAATAAAAACTGTCCTGAAAACAATTGATAATGAAGACAGAAACTGCCAGAATCTATGGGACAGCAAAAGCAGTCCTGAGAGGAAAATTTATAGCTCTACAAGCACATATCAGGAAGAAAGAAGAGGCATATCTGAATAACTTAATGACGCAGCTTATAAAATTAGAAAATGGCCAACAAAAGGAACCAAAAAGAGGGAGACAGAAGGAAATAACAAAACTGAAAGCAGAAATCAATGAAGTAGAAAACGAAAAAACAATCCGAATATCAACTAAAGCAGAAGTTGCTACTTTGAGAAAGAAAACAAAAAACAAGATTGATAAACCATTGGCAAAACTCACAAAGAAAAAGACAGAGAGAAACCTGATAACCTGTATGAGAAATGAGAAGGGGGAGATCACAACAGATACTGCAGAGATCCAAAGGGTAATCAGAGATTACTTTGAGAAACTTTATGCCACGATACATGAGAACCTAGAAGAAACGGATAAATTCTTGGACACTTATAACCTTCCACATTTAAGTAAGAAAGATATAGCATATCTAAACACCCCATCACTATTGATTAAATTGAAACTGTAATCAAAAATCTGCCCAAAAAGAAAAGTCCAGCCTCAGATGGATTTACTAATGAATTCTTTCAAACCTTTCAAGAAGAGCTACTACCTATCCTAGCCAGGCTCTTCCATGAAATTGAAAAAACGGCAATACTCCCAAACAGCTTTTATGAAGCCAACACCACCTTGGTACCAAAACCAGTCAGAGATCTGCCGAAAAAAGAAAATTACAGACCAATATCTCTGATGAATGCAGATGCAAAGGTCTTCAACAAAATCCTGGCAAATAGGATCCAATGCATCATCAAGAAGATTATACACTATGACGAAGTAGGTTTCATCCCAGGAATGCAAGGATGGTTTAATATATGTAAATTTATCAACATTATACACAACATTAACAACAAGAAAAATAAAAATCACATGATTATGTCAATAGTTGCAGAGTATCTGTACTTTAAGACAAAAAAGACCAACAGACACACCAAACTTCTATACAAAGATTATATTGGGGATGGAGCAGTGATGCTAGAGGTATGGCATCTGCCTTGCAAGCACTAGCCTAGGATGGACTGTTGTTCGATTCCTGGGCATATCATATGGTCCTCTCAAGCCAGGAGCAATTTCTGAGTGCATAGCAAAAAGTAACCCCTGAGTGTCAATGGGTGTGCCCCCCCAAAAAAGATGATATTAAATCTCATGACAATTATCTCTCTCAATATCAATGGACTAAATGCACCAGTTAAGAGATGCAGAGTGGCAAAAATGGATCAAAAAGCTGAATTAAACCTTCTGCTACCTACAAGAAATACATCCTAATAGTCAGAACAAACAGACTCAAAATCAAAGATTGGAAGAAAATCATCCAAGCAAACAACTCCCTTAAAATATCTGGTGTGACCATATTGGTTTATGATGATATAAACTATAGACTCAGAAAATCTATAAAGGGCAAAGACGGACATTTTGTATTAATAAAGGGATAGGTACAGCAGAATAATTCATACTCCTAAGCATATATGCACCCAAAGAGGGACCAGCAAAATATTTAATACAATTGTTGATAAATCTTAAAGAAGACATCAATGGCAACACAATAATTGTGGGAAACTTCAACACTGCCCTGTCACCCCTTGATTGGTCAACCAGGCTGAAACCTAACAAGAATATACTAGCTCTGAAAAGAGAAATGAAAGAAAGTGGACTAAAAGATATATATAGGACACTCCATCCCAGAAAATGGATACAGATTTTTCTTCAATGCAAATGGGTTATTCTTCATGATAGACCACCTTCTGGTTCATAAAACATATTTTCATAAAAATCAAGAGGATAGAAACTTTAAATTAGACAACCTAATCAGATCCCAGTGCACTAAAATTAGAAATAAGCTATGAAGGAACACAGAGGAAAAACTTCAACACCTGGATATTAAACAGGTCACTACTGAGCAATCAACTGATTAGGGATGAAATCAAAGAGGAAATTAAAACATTCCAGAAAATAAATTACAATGAAAATACAAATTACCAGAATTTATAGGACACAGCAAAAAGAGTACTAAGAGGAAAATTAATTGCTTTGCAAGCACATATCAAAAAGAAGTTGTGGCCTATATAAAAAGTTTAATGACAAAACTTTTTAAATTAGAAAATGGTTAACAAAAGGAACCAAAAATAGTAGGCAGAAAGCCTAGAGCAGTAATCAAAGAAGTGGAATACAATAAAAAACAATGAAAGAGCAAAGAAAGCAAACACTGGTTTTATGAAAAAATGAACAAAGTCAATAAACCACTAGCAAAAGTAACAACATAAATACAGAGAGAGAGAAATGTAATAAACCGGAAAATAAATAAAAAGGTGTCAGGGACCTGACAGCCCCACACCCTTGGTCTGCTTCTGCTGCTCCTTTGCAGAACTTCCTGGTATAGCTGCCCTGGAGGCCCCCTACCCCGGGGGCTTAGGAAATGAGTAAAACATCAAGAAAAAGTTAGCACAAATTGTGCTACCTAACAGGATGCCTGAGGAGGTCTGCTAAACTATGTTGCCAGCCTTGTTCCTGCTGACCTTTCAAGCATGAGTTAAGAGCTAGGTTTAACTTTATGTTTAGTAAAAACATTGGGTAATTGTAAATGTTTAAATGGTAAATGCCTTCATGTTACACATTTCTTTCCCCAAGCCCACCCCCCTGCCTCTTTGTGGCTTGGTATATAAGCTCTGTGAACTTTGCAATAAAAGACTCTTGATCAGATTCTTGACTTGAGTCCTGGCTGTTCCCCTACCCAATTTTTTTACAGGTTAAGTCCTCTTCGTGATCCAGGAATAACTGGCAACCTCCGTCCCTGCGGGCGGCTTTGGGTGGTCACAAAAAGGGTGAAATCATTACAGATACTGCAGAGATTCTAAGAGTAATCAGAGACTACTTAGAGAAACTCTATGCCATGAAGCATTAGAACCTAGAAGAAATTGATAAATTCTTGGACTTAAAATCTTTCACGGTTAAGCCAGGATTATCTAACAAACCTAAAAAGACCCATCACTACTGAGGGCATTAAAATGGTAATCAAAAGTCTTCCCAAAACTAAAAGCCAGACCATAATGCATCACTAATGAAGTCTTTCAAACCTCTCTCTCTCTCTCTCTCTCTCTCTCTCCTCTCTCTCTCTTCTCTCTCTCTCTCTCTCTCTCTCTCTCTCTCTCTCTCTCTCTCTCCTCTCTCTCTCTCTCTCTCTCTCTCTCTCTCTCTCTCTTGTTTTTTGGGCCACACCATTGAAGCTTAGGGGTTACTCCTGGATATAAACTCAGAAATTGTTCCTGCTGGGAGGACCATATGGAATGCTGGGGAATCAAACCACGGTCTGTTCTAGTTTAGCGCTTAAAAGGCAAATGCACTGCCACTTGTGTCACCGCTCCAGCCCCACTTTCAAAACTTTCAAGAGGAAATACTACCAATGCTTTTCAGGCTATTTAATAAAACTGAAACAACATGAACACTCCCAAATAGTTTTTATGGGACTATTGTCATCTTGGTAGCAAAACCAGACAGATGCTGCAAAAAAGAAAACTACAAAATAATATCCCTGATGCACACAGATGCAAAAATACTCAACAAAACAGAATCCAATGCCACATCAAAAGGTCATACACAATTACTAAGTAGGTTTTATTCTCAGAATACAAGGATGGTTTAACGAATGTAAATCAATCAGCATAATACACCAAAACAAATAGAAAAATAAAAACCATATATCATATCAATAGATGCAGAGAACGTATTCGATAAGGTCCAACATCCATTCTTGATAAAAAATTCTTAGTAAGATGGGAAAGAGGGAACTTTTTTAAGTATAGTCAAGGTCATCTACCACAAGGCAATGTCAAATATTATTCTCAATAGAGAGAAACTAAAAATCCTTTCTTCTAAAATATAGAACAAGACAAGGCTGCCCTCTCTCACCACTCCTATTCAAAATAGTGCTGGACATTCTTGCTATAGCGATTAGGCAAGAAAAAATATCAAAGGCATCCAGATAGGAAAAGAAAAAATCAAGTTCTGACTGTTTGCAGATGACATACTATATTGAGAAAGCCCTAAGGACTACCAAAATGCTTCTACAAACACATTCATATAGCAAACTGGCAGGCTACAAAATAAACATGCAAAAATCAAGGCCTTCTTATACACCAATAATGATAGAGTAAAAATGGACATTAAGAAATCAATCCCATACATATTATTTTTATAAAAAATCAAATATCATGGAATCAACTTGAAGTGAAGAACCTATACAAAGAGAACTGAAAAACACTACTTCAAGAAATAAAAGAGGACACACAAAAATGAAGACATATACCATGCTCATGAGTTGGAAATATTAAGATCATTAAAATAGCAATACTCCCCAAAGATTATACATATTTAATGTAATCCCTCTAGAGATACCCCTAACATTTATCAAAGAAGTGGATTAAACACTCATGAAATTTATTTGGATCAATAAACACCCAAGAATAGATAGAACAACCCTTGGGAAAAGAAATCTGGGAGACATTACTTTCCCCAACTTTAAATTATATTGCAAAGCTATAGTCATTAAAACACATGGTACTGGAATAAAGACAAACCCCTAGGTCAGTGGAATAATCTCTGAATTAATTCAGAGAAAGTTCCCAGAGATGCAATCAATTAACTTTGATAAAGGACAGAGAAATTCAAATGGGAGCAAGGAAAGCCCTCATCAACAAGAGGTGTTTGACAGCTAATCAGCCACTTGCAAAAAAAGCAAACTCGACCTCCATACTAACAACATGCACAAAGTTAAAATCAAATGGATTAAGAGACCTTGATATAAGACCTTGATATCTAAAAGATAAGGTATATAGAATAACACCTAGGTAAAACACGCCATGAAATTGAGAGACTAAGGCATCTTCAAGGAGGAAACAGCATTCTCCAAAGAAGTGGGAAACAGATAAAACCAATGGGACATATATTAAGCTGAGAGCTTCTTTTCCCTCAAAGGAAATAGGTTCCCATAGGATAACAAAAGCCACCCACTGAGTGGGAGAATCTATTTACCCAATACCCATTAGTAATGGGCTAATATCTAAGATATAGAAGGTACTAACAGAAAGAACTTAACAAGTAAAAAGATATAACCCCATCAAAAATGGGAAAAATAGATAATTAACAGACAATAACCTCAAAGATGAAATAACAAATGGCCAAAAGGGCTTATGAATAATGCTCCACATCACTAATCATCATGAAGATGTGAATCAAAACAGCAATGAGGTACGATCTCTCACACCACAAAGAACTGGTACAACATCACCAAGAACTAGAACAATCTGTGCTGGTGGGAATGTGGAGAGAAAAGGAACTCTCATTTGTTTCTGGTGGGAATGCCATCTAATCCAGCCTTTATGGAAACAATATGGATCTTCCTCAAAAGACTGGAAATTGAGCTCCATATGATACAGCATTACCATTCCTAGTAATATAGGTAGGACACAAAAAATGCAATACAAAACTGCCTTCCTCACACCAATATTCATTACAGTGCTGCTTACTAAAGCCAGATTCTGAAAATGACCAAGTTGCTTTTCAACAGATGAATGGCTAAAAAAAACGTGGTACATATACTTAATGGAATAATTTGCAGCCATCAGAAGAGATAAAGTCATAAAATTTTCTTATACTTGGATGTACATGGAATCTGTTATGCTGAGTGAAATAATTCGGAGGCAGAAATAGACACATAATAGTTTCAATCATTTATGAGTTTTAACAAAAACAAAGGACATTATTGTAATAATGCTCAGAGACAACAGAGATGAGGGTGTAAGAACTGGCTCTGGATGTGAAGCTCACAACATAGAGTGCTGAATTTCATGACTATGTTAATGAGTGAGAGAAGTATAATGCCTGTCTTGAATACAAGCAGAGGTTGAAGAAAGAGGGGGAGGGACATTGGTGGTGGGAAGGTTGCACTTTTGAAGGGGGATGTTCTTTTTGTGACTGAAATCCAACTGCAATCATGCATGTAATCATGGTGCTTAAATAAAGAAAAAAACACAATGATGTCTTTAAAAAAAAGAATGTAGCTAGGAGTGGAAGTATAAGTCATGAGATTTGTAAATTTTCAAGCATTAATAATATGCCTGTACAATTTGAAAAGTTGAGTTTCTTCCTTGTTGTCACAATAGCTTTGATAATACACACAACTATTTGAATGAGGAAGATATTAAATATAATATATTAATAAAAGTCTTGTTGCAAACTAAACAACAATTTAAGAAACTTAACTGCTACAGAAGGACTTTGACTACTATAAGATATATCTTGAGTAAGTCTGGAACTATTTCTAGTAGTTAAGAATAAATGAATAGATCTTAAAAACAGACTATGGTATACATAGTGAAATATTATTCACTGATGAGAAAAGAAGAAATAATGCAATTTATTTAAAACAAACTAGAGGGTATAGTGCAGAGTTAAGTAAGAATATGAAAGAAAGATACAAAATAATTTCTCTCATATGTGTGATATAAAGAAACAGTAAGGGTGCAGCAGATTGTCAAAGGCAACAAGATTTAGAACTTAAAGGACAGGATTGGTAGGAGTCCTTGGGATACTGGTAGAGGGAAACATTCTTTTGTGGTGAGTGTAATTTTGAAATAATTAATGTAAAAATTTGTCATTAACAATGTGACAATCGTGGTGTATTCATAAAAATGAGGGGGTACTAATAAAACTAATAAAATTGAATGAATATCATAAAAAATTATTTTACAAAATAAAATGCAGACTTAGTTTTACATTAATACATCAAATCATATCTAAGTAAAGTCCTTAGTTTTATAAACTGTACATTTAATTTGAAAACTTATAAATTCTTTTAACACCACTCTGGTGCCTTTGTTATTCTTTTGGTAAAAAAAAAACCTACCTGATTGACTTTGAACCCACACACTTATTATGGTACCCTTGTAATCTGGGGCATCTTTCGGCCATCTCTGCAGATTGTCATGGCTCCTTAAAAACATTTTCTTTGCTATTTTTCTCATTTTTTTCTCATTTATAGTTGTCTATTAATAAATACCATCAATGGGGCCTGAGAGATAGCATGGAGGGAGGGCGTGTGCCTTGCATGCAGAAGGACGGTGGTTCAAATCCCGGCATCTCATATGGTCCCCCAAGCCTGCCAGGAGCGATTTCTGAGTGTGGAGCCAGAGTGACCTCTGAGCGCTTCTGGGTGTGAACCCCAAGCCCCTCCCCCACAAAATACCCTCAACAAATAGATAAACATGTCATCGAAATAACTGATTATCATCTGGTGACTACATGGGATGCAAGTACATCATGGCAGAATCTGGTTCTTTCTCCTGTAGTCTATTTTCTCAATTAAAGACTAAAAACAACAATAAAGTTTATTTGCCCTATTGCCTTGATTGATTATTTTAACACCTGAAAGTTTATCCACCTTTAGTTCCATTCAATTTTCTACAAACCATAGAGGAATTACAATGGT
Source organism: Suncus etruscus (assembly GCF_024139225.1). Lineage (NCBI taxonomy): Eukaryota > Metazoa > Chordata > Mammalia > Eulipotyphla > Soricidae > Suncus > Suncus etruscus. The sequence goes on along the minus strand of NC_064859.1, from coordinate 45,126,615 downwards.
GAAGTGGTGTGAGAAATAGAACTGCTCTACAGGTCAGTAAGTAACCTATTACATGTCTTTTTTTTTTTTTTTTTGCACTTTCACATATTTGAGTAACTTGCTCATAAAAGTGCTATTTTGAGAAGAGAAAAAAATAAAGTTGGTCTGTATTTGTCTTGCACAAAGCCTAACAGGATTCAGATTGTAGCAACCTATATGGTACCCAGAGTCCCATTAAGGAGTGATCCCTAAGCTCAGAGCCAAGAGAAAGCTCTAAGCATAACCAGGTCTGACCCCCAAACAAACTAATGAATAAGAACATATATTAAAAATTTGTTTTCACAGATTTGCCACCTGTGAACATAGAGAACAGCACAGACTTTGAGGACTCTATATATGTGTATATGCATACATATGTATATGTATATACATATATACATACATACATATATACATACATATATACATATATACATACATATATATATATATATTCTGGCTTGTTGGAGAATAAAAAGAGATTCTTCTCAGGACAGTGTTTAGGATATATCATAAGATTCAAACAAAAATCTAAAGTAGGTTTTACCATTAAAATATTTGATAGTAAATATTGATAGAAAATAGTCTATACCAAAACCGTTTACTATCTAATAAGAAATTTAAAGCAAATACTTCATAATAATTTTTTGGTTTAACTATCAAAATATATTACAACACTGTTAATTTCTTCTGTCTTTGTTGCTACATATTTGTTTGTTTTTCGAATGGCATTACTTGCAGTGTTCAGAGCTCTTCTGGCTTTGCACTCATAAATCACTCATGAAAGGCTCAGGGGGACCATATTGGCTGCTGAGGATCCAACCATTCGTATGCATGGTGCAATGCAAATGCCCTCCCTGCTGTGTTTTCACTCAGGCCCCAATTTCTTCTAAATCTTAAGTAAATTCTCTTTCTGAGGTTTACTTGCTACATTACTGCTGCCTTCTATAGCGTGATAATCATAGCAAGAGGTTTTTAACAGCATTTACTATGTGTTACATCCTTTTCGATTTTTTTCCTTTACCATTCCTAGATTTTTCTCTATTTTAACTATTTTATTTTCTTTGTTTCTTTTAGGAATATGTTTGTTGTTTAAAATTTATTACTTTGGCCCCTATTTGTGACATTAGGCTGGAAAAATCTACGCCGGCCCAGTGGGGCCCGAGTGTGAAAAACTGTCAGTGCTGACTGTGTGTGTTTGTCTCCTGTCCTGTCTTATAAACCTCTTGGGAGTGGACCAAAAAGGGCCCAGAAAATTCACTCTCCCAGAGGCTCCAGAAGAGCATGGCCACTCCACTTTGCTACGCAGCTGTGCGCTCTTTCTAAGGAAAGAATGCCACTGCAACAAGAAGAAAAAAACCACACTAAGAACTGAGCTGGATCACGGAACCCCAGCATCTTTCCCTGGACTGTCTTCTCTGCTCGCACCTAAGATTTAATCCTGTGTGAGGCTTCATCCACGGAGGGCTCCCCTTCCTTGGACAAAAGTCGACCCACCCAGAAAGGGCGGAGCCAGAGGAGTGTGGCTGCCTACATCATTTAGCCAATGAATACCACCACACATGTAGAAAAACCCACAATACAAGTGTGACAATGGGGAAACAACGCAGGCCAGCATCAGACATAGAGAATGAAGATGACAATTCTGAGGACCAGAAAACGGCCAACCAACTAATCAATCTCTGAGATAAGGAGCTTAGACAGAAATATGGAAGATGCTCAAGGAACTCAAAGAAACCATGGATCAAATTGAAAAGAACACTAATAAGAACCAAGAAAATATGAAGACAGAAATCAAAAAATCCAAACTGAAATAACAGGTCAAATAACAGCTCTGAAAAATTCAGTAAATGAACTGAATGGCAAAATGGATACACTCTCCAACAGGCAAACAGAGCTGAGAATAGAATTGGTACTGTGGAAGATGAGATAAATAACTCCACACAACGGGAGAGAATGAAAAAAAAAACTTAAAGCAAATTAACAGACAATGGAAAAATTAGTCAAAGAATGGGAACAGATGAAAATAGAAGTCTATGATAAGCTCAACAGAAACAACTTAAGAATCATTGGAGTCTCAGAGACCCAGAAAGAAATTTTCCAGATAAAATTAATGGTCAAGAACATCATTAAAGAGAAATTTCCAGGGCTAAAGAATATATTCGATCAAATCCTACATGCCCGAAGAGTACCAACCAAAAGAGACCCCAGAAAAAATGCCCAAAGACACATCCTAGTCACAACGATTAATCCAACAGATAGGAACAAAATTCTGAAATCAGCAAGATAAAAAAGTGAAATTACATTCAAGGGAATATCCTTGAGATTTACAGCAGACCTATCACCAGAAACACTCAAGGCCAGTAAACAGTGGTGGGACATAGTGAAAAAACTCAATGAAATAAATGCTTTATCTAGAATACTGTATCCAGGAAAACTCACTTTCAGGTTTGAAGGAAAAATATATGGTTTCACAGACAAACAAGAGCTCAGAAAATTTACAGACTCAAAACCAGTCTTAAGAAAAAAAATGAAAGACCTAATTTAAGACAAGACTGACCAAAAGACTCACCAAATTTCAATATAAAGATGGCATTTAATCCCAGGACAATTCTTTCTCTCAATGTCAATGAACTAAATGCACCAGTTAAGAGACACAGAGTGGCTAAATGGATCAAAAAACTCAATCCAATCTTCTGCTGCCTACAAGAAATGCACCTGAATAGTCAGAATAAACATTGACTCAAAATAAAAGGCTTGAGAAAAATTATTTAAGCAAACACACCCATAAAAAAGCTGGAGTGGCCATACTAATATCAGATGATGCAAACTTTATACTCAGGAATGTTTTAAGGGACAAAGATGGACATTTTGTATTAAACAAGGGATATGTACAGCAGAAAGAAATCACTCTCCTAAACATATATGCACCGAATGAAGGGCCAGCAAAATACTTAATACAATTGTTGACAAATCTGAAAAAGGATACTAATAACAACACAGTAATTGTGGGGGACCTCAACACAGCTTTGTCAACATTGGATATGTCAACCAGAATAAAACTCAACATGAATATACTAGACCTGAGAAGAGAAATGGACAAAAGATGCTATATATAGGACACTCCATCCCCAGAAACCTGGATAAACATTTTTCTTCAATGTACATGGGACATTCTCCAGGATAGACTACATGCTGGCACATAACACATACCTCCATAATATCTGGAAGATAGAACTTTTGCAGGCTATCTTCGCTGACCACAAGGCTCTGAAATTATATGTGAATTCCAAAGGGACACAGAAGAAATATATTTAACACCTGGAAGTTAAAAAGCCTATACTGAATAACCAGTGTTTCCAAGATGAAATCAAAGAGGAAAACAAAACTTTCCTGGAAACAAATAATAATAAAGACACAAACTATCAGAACTTATGGGACACAGCAAAAGCAGTACTGAGAGAAAAATTTATAGCTTTGGAAGCACACATCTGGAAGGAAGAAGGGGCCTACCTGAGTAGCTTAATGGTGTAGCTCATAAATTAGAAAGTGCTCAACAAAAGAAAGCAAAAATAGGGAGACAGAAGGAAATAACAAAGCTGTAGAGCAAAAATCAACAAAGTGGAAACTCAAAAAACAATCCGAAAGATCAACGAAAGCAGAAGTTGGTTCTTTGAAAAAATAAACAAGATTGATAGACCACTGGCAAAACTAACAAAGAAAGAGAGAGAGAAAATTGATAACTTGTATTAGAAATGAAAAAGGAGAGATCACTACTGATATGGCAGAGATTCAAAGGGTAATCAGAAACTACTTTGTGAAACTCTATGCCACTAAAAATGAGAACCTGGAAAAAATGTATAAATTCTTGGACTCTTAGAGTCTTCCATGAAGAATGTAGAATGAAGAAGATGTAGCATATCTAAACACCCCCAACACTACTGAGGAAAATAAAATGGCAATTAAATCTCTGCCCAAAAACAAAAGCCCATACCCAGATGAATGCACTAATGACTTCTTTCAAACTTTCCAAGAGGAACTACTACCAATCCTGGCAAGTCTCTTTCATGAAATCAAAAAAATCGGAACACTTCCAAATAGTTTTTATGAAGCCAACTCAACTTGATACCTAAATCAGACAGAGATGCTATGAAAAAAGAAAATTACAGACCAATATTGCTGATGAATACAGATGCAAAGATCCTCAACAAAATCCTGGCAAATAGGATTCAATACCTCATTAAGAAGATCATCCACTACGATCAAGTAGGTTTCATCCCAGGAATGCAAGGCTGGTTTAACAACCATAAATCTATCAACATAATACACAACATCAACAACAAGAAAAATATAAACCACATGATCATGTCAATAGATGCAGAGAAAGCATTTGATAAGGTCCAACACCCATTCTTGATCAAAACTCTCAGCAAGATGGGAATGGAGGGAACCTTTCTCAATATAGTGAAGGCCATCTAGCACAAGCTATTGGCATATATTATCCTTAATGGAGAAAAACTAAGAGCCTTCCCTCTAAATTTTGTCACAAGACAAGGCTGTCCTCTCTTACCACTCCTATTCAAAGTAGCACTGGAATTACTCGCTAGAGTGATTAGGCAAGAAAAATATACCAAAAGAATCCAGATCCGAAAGAAAGAAGTCAAGCTCTCACTTTTTGCAGATGACATGATACTCTACTTAGAAAACCCTGGGGCTGGTAAGGTGGCACTAGAGGTAAGGTGTCTGCCTTGCAGGTGCTAGCTTAGAATGGACCACGGTTCAATACCACGGTGTCCCATATGGTCCCCCAAGCCAGGGGCGATTTCTGAGTGCATAGCCAGAAGTAACCCCTGAGTGTCAAACGATGTGGGCCAAAAAAAAAAAAAAAAAAAAAAAGAAAAAAAGAAAAAGAAGAAAAGAAAAGATAAAAAGAAAAAAAGAAAACCCTAAAGACTCTACGAAAAAGCTTCTAGAAACAATAGACTCATATAGCAAGGTGGCAGGCTACAAAATTAACACACACAAACCAATGGCCTTTCTATACACCAATAGTAATAAGGAAGTAATGAACATTAGGAAAACAACCTCATTCACAATAGTGCCACACAAACTCAAATATCTTGAAATCAACTTGTCTAAAAATGTGAAGGACATATAGAAAGAAAACTATAAAAATCTGCTCCAAGAAATAAGAGAGGACACGTGGAAATAGAAACACATACCCTGCTCATGGATTGGCAGGATTAACATCATCAAAATGGCAATACTCCCGAAAGCATTGTACAGATTTAATATGATCCCTCTAAGGATATTCATGACATTCTTCAAAGAAGTGGATCAGGCACTTTTGAAATTCATTTGGAATAATAAACACCCTAGAATAGCTAAAGCAATCATTGGAGAAAAGAATATGGGAGGAATTACTTTCCCCAACTTTAAACTTTACTACAAAGCAATAGTTATCAAAACAGCATGGTATTGGAATAAAGACAGGCCCTCAGATCAGTGGAATAGACTTGACTACTCAGAGAATATTCTCCAGACATAAAATCACCTAATTTTTGATAAAGGAGCAAGAAATTCTAAATGGAGCAAAGAACGCCCCTTCAACAACTGGTTTTGGCACAAATGGCTAGCCACTTGGAAAACATTGAACTTAGACCCCGAGTTAGCATCATGTATGAAGGTAAGATCCAAATGGATTAAAGACCTTGATATCAGACCCGAAAACATAAGATATGTAAAACAACACGTAGGCAAAACACTCCAGGACATTGATACTACAGACATATTCAAGGAGGAAACTGCAAGTGAAAATAGAGATTAACAGATGGGAATATATTAAGCTGAGAAGCTTCTGCACCTCAAAAGAAATAGCGCCCAGGATACAAGAGCCACCCATTGAGTAGGAGAAACTATTCACCCAACACCCATCAGATAAGGGGCTAATCTCCAAAATATACAAGTCACTTACCGAACTCTACAAGAAAAAAACATCTAATCCCATCAAAAAATGGGGAGAAAAAATGGACAGTTTGACAAAGAAGAAATACAAATGGCCAAAAGACACATGAAAAAATGCTCCACATCACTAATCATCAGGGAGATGCAAATCAAAACAACTATGAGGTACCAGTTCACACCACAGAGATTGGCACACATCACAAAGAATGAGAACAGTGTTGGCGTGGATGTGGAGAGAAAGGAACTCTTATACACTGCTGGTGGGAATGCCGTCTAGTTCAACCTTTATGGAAAGCTATATGAAGATTCCTCCAAACACTGGAAATTGAGCTCCCATTCGACCCAGCTATACCACTTCTAGGAATATACTCTAGGAACACAAAAATACAATACAAAAATCTCTTCCTTACACCTATATTTATTGCAGCACTATTTACCATAGCAAGACTTTGGAAACAACCACGATGGCCTTCAACACATAAACAGATAAATGGCTGAAGAAACTGTGGTACATATACACAATGGAATATTATGCAGCTGTCAGGAGAGATGAAGTCATGAAATTTTCCTATATATGGATGTACCTGGAATCTATTATGCTGAATGAAATAAGTCAGAGAGGGAAAAAAATGCAGAATGGTCTCTCTCATCTATCGGTTTTAAGAAAAATGAAAGACATTCTTGCAATCATAATTCAGACACAAAAGAGAGAAGGGCTGGAAGTTACAGCTCACCTCATGAAGCTCACCACAAACAAGCATGAATTTAGTTAGAGAAATAACTACATTTTGAACTATCCTCATAATGAGAACATATGAGTGTTATAGAAAGCCTGTCTAGAGTATAGGCAGGGGTTGGGTGGGGAGGAGGGAGATTTGGGACATTGGTGATGAGACTGTTGCACTGCTGATGGGTGGTGTTCTTTACATGACTGAAACCCAAACACAATCATGTATGTAATTAAGGTGTTTAAATAACATATATATAAAAGAATAAATAAATAAAATAAAAGGAATAAATCTTACAAAAAAGCATAACAAATGATATATATGGACATAGGCAAATATAACATCCTATAAGGATTCATCATAATGATTTTAAATGTTGCCAAGAAAAAATGAATTATTTTTTATGTGACATATGCTTTAACTAACTCATTAGTGGGATGGGCGGAGGATTTCTAACAGGAAACATGGAAAATCTTTCACCCCAGTTCTCAAATGTCTGAGACTGACTTAGGGTTTCACATGTCTCTTTGATTTCCATCTGCTAGAATAAATTCTAGGTTTATATATTTTCCAATTTTTCACTTCACCCATCTCTGTAAGGTGGAAAACAGGTTGATAAAATTGAAATACTCCAACAGAATAATCATCTGAAACACTTAGATTGAATTCTTGGAAGAGCATAGGGAAGAAGGCAGATCCAATTGGAGTAAGGGTAACACAACTAAAAAACAGGAAATGAGATTAAGTTGAGATCAGCAATTAGCTATGAATTTGTGTGCTTTAAAGATGAATGTTAATTACTATATCTGTTGCTCATTTATTGAAATATTGTTATACCATAGGTGCATGTGAACAATTGTGCATCTCTGGGTATTATCCACAGATTATCCATCCTGATTAAACTAAATCCTATTTTAAAAGTCCACAGTTTAGCTGTGGGATACTCAGAAACTGAGTATCTAATGTTTGATACCTAACTCAGAACTTCCTGAACTTAACTTCACTGGGATGATAATTTATACCAGTTGCTCAAGTTTAATTATGTCTACAATAAAGATGTCTAATATTATTACCATCTCAATGCTCTTCCTCAGCCTAGTTATCACTCTCTGATAATTATAATAAGAGCATACAATCCTACATATGAACACATAGGTACATTATATGTGTTAGTATATTGTAAACACGAATCTACATAATACACATTAGTAAACTTATAGAAATATATGCATTTGCACACAGATATGCACATATGCCTACATACAGACACATGAACGTAAACCCATAGGTTTCTATTTCAACACTTTTTTGATCAAGTCTTACCTTCTTCATGAGTTCTCATGACTTCTAGAGAAATAAGGCTCGTGACAGAGTCCAGATCCTGAACCTTACCATGAGTCTAGTAATGGCAGAGTTTTGGTAAATTTTCCCTTCATTTGCCTTATACAAAATTATTCTAATATCCTAGGAAATACTTAACATTTAAAATTTTATTTTCTAGTGTTCTTACCAGTATTTACAAGTTTCTATTTTCTCAAATATATCTAATGCATAAGCAAAGTACATGTAGAATTAAGAAAGTTCTTAGATATTTAATTATAAGATGTGCTAGCTATTGCTGTCATGCTATTTAACTATAATAAACATACTTGTTATAAAAATTTATTACTTTGAATTAGAGGGCAATAAATTCAAAACTACCTACTTTTTTGCAGAAAAGCAAAAATGACAGTATGGCAGAGTAACGACGAAGAAAAATCATAAAGGTGCTCAGAATCAGGAATGAGAATCACATGTAAGTACAGTCAAGCCTTACTCCTCTTGAAATTACTTTTTATAGTTTATAATTTTTGTGCATCTGAATCTCATACATATTAAAAAAAGACAAAGAATAGAGATTACATCAGTACTATATATTCTTCCAACAAGCTCTTTTATTCTGTTGAGAAGTTTCCGATACTTTTATAAAATTTAAACTTTTTTCCCAGAAGAAATTTGGCTTTTTAAAAGTAAAAAAAGAAAATCAAAGGTTTATGTCCTTTGGGCAAATAGTATTGGTTGCTACATGTATAAAACCAGGTAAAAAGTAAAAAGGCTCTTACAAAAAAATGCATAAATTCTATGTCTTTCTAAAATGGCAAGAGTTTCACACCTTATTCTATTTATTTATTTATAAATTTCATGTTTTAAAATAAGAACAAAATAAGCTTATGGAAATATTTTCAGCTTTAAATATTTTAAAGAAAAAATTTAAGTTGAGTTAAAAATATAACACAATAAGCAAAGCAATTGACTTACATGTGGCCAACTCCAGACCAATTGCTGCCATTGCTTTAGTCCTTTAAGTACCACTGGAATGATCCTTGGTTAAAGAGCCAGTAGTGAGCACCACTGGTGAAATCGTTCATCAAAAAATTGTCTAGAGTACAGGCCAGTGTGGGGTGGGGAGGAAGAACACTTGGGATATTGGTGATGGGAATGTTGCACTGTGAAGGGTTTTATATATATGTGTATACATTTTATATTCTTTTTAAAAAAGTATGACATTTAAATTTTCTATGGTTTTAAAAATAACTTCCAAATATATCTGAAATTTTACATATAAGATAGATATTATTAGAATCTGATCCAACGCTTACAATGATAAGTGAGAATCTAGCTCTGAAGTACTGTTGCCTTCATAAATATGTAAATGATGGTGCCAATTACCGCTTTTCAAATATTTTAAGCAAATCAGAATTCCACTGTCAAATGCTCAAAATTTTGACGTTTTTAGGATGTGATTTTTGACTTGTCATATCTCACATTTCAAGATGATCTAAAATTTTAAAAAACTGTTTTCTTTATTTTAAAAGTCTCCCATTGTTTTTAGTTGCTAAAATAATTTGCATCCTCCTCCCTAATATTATGCTGACTTTTAAGATTCAGAGAGAGAGAAGCCCATAGAGGACTTCATAAATAATGCACCAATATATGTCATTCGGTTCTCTTACAAATCTGATTCCCTTAAAAATTTTTAAACAATAAATATATGCTTTATTATATCTGTATTTTTCTTTCCTTAGTAGATTCTTGTATTTTATATTTCTTTTTTTTCTGGGAGCATCACACCAAACCATGCTTTGCAAACAGGTATCACTCCTTGCAGGCTTGGGAGACCATATAGGGCTGAGGGATTGAACTTGGGTCAGCTGCATGCAAAGCAAATGCCTTACCAGTTGTAAAATCTCTCTTCCCTTTTGTTAAATATTTTAGCAAGTTTATATTTTTAGCCCAGCTTATGTGACATTTATCTTCAAGAATAAAGAGGTGTAGTTTTTATGACTGAAATCCAACTACAAACATGATTGCATAGTGCTTAAAAATATTATTTACAAAATAAAATTAAAAAATCAAAAAAATTATTTGATGGCAGTATTTTTTAAATAAAATAATTAATGACATGCTACTTTAATATTGTCTTCAGAAATGTAATTTTGGTGAACACTTCCATTAGAGCTCAAAGTTTGTTCTTGGTTCTGCATTCTGGAATCACACTCTATATAGGGTTCAAATGTTTGTATGGTGTGCTAGAAAGTGAGCTTATTTGTCCACATGTAGGACAAGTGCCCTGCCCACTACAATATCTCTCTGGCTTACTTGCTTTATGGGTATCTGTGTTTCACAGAAAATATAAGTTACATGACATTGTTTGATATTGTTTGTGTGAGCATTAATATACCTAATGAGATGTTTTCTCTCCCAGTGCCATTTATTTACATTCCAGGTGTCAATAATGATGCCACATGGACCATTGTTAATCCTTAGCTTAAACATTTTGAGAGGTCTAGAAAAAATATCAACTTTATGATTTGTGACACCATTTCTGGTCTATTTGTTTTATCACTAATCATCAGGTATATAAATGATTTAATAAGCCGTTTTCAGCATCCATATAACAAATAGGTCACCAATATATTAACTTTTATCTTATTCATAGTCAATAATGACTATAATAGCTTTCAAAAATTTTCCTGTATCAAATAATTATTATATTATTTTTAGAGAAATACAGTGGCATTATATAGGTAACATTTTTACATATTTAGAATGTTCAGAATCTTTAATTCTTTTGTATATTGTTCAAAACATTAAATTCTACATTATAAACTTATAAGTAGCAATGTCACTTAAATTATACTTTCAATAACATTGTTTATCAATAGATAAGGTCTGACAACTCTATCTTTATCTTTATGAAAGTTCCTCCCTGTCTTGAATAATATAATTTGTAATAAGTTATGAGATAGAAAAATGTGAGATTTCCAACTTTGTTCTCTTTTTGTCACTATGACTATTCTGGGTTTCTTTAATTTGACTATAACCATGATGGTAGTATTACTAATGTCTTCAATAATATGATGGTAGACTTATAGTGATGAATGCACTGAAACTACACATCAATCTTGGGATGGTTTATATAATAGCAACCAATCCATGAATATGGGATGCCTCATATCTTATTCAGTTTTTGTAATTTTCTTTAAAAATATAAACAATATGGGGCCAGAGAGATGGCATGGATGCTGGGATTCAAACCACTGACCTGTATTCATGGCAAATGACTTACCTCCATGCTAGGAGCATTTTCTGAACATAGAGTCAGGAGTAACCTCTGAATGCAGCTGGGTGTGACCCCAAAACCAATATATATATTTTCATATTTCATATTTCAATATTTTCATATGCCAATTTTTAAATTTGACAAATTTATTCTTTAAGTTTTTAATAATATTGTGTTTCATAGTAGAATCACTTTCCTCTGGGAACTCTTCCCATGAATGGTTGTGGAAATAGGGCTTAATTCCAGTGAAGCTTGTTCTAACCAGTATATTGAGAGTTTTGTTCTTAATCCTGGTAATGTACTAAAATTTGGGCCCAATAATGTTGGGACCTTCCAGGCTTCTGCTTTTGGAATTCCATGCCACAAGGTGCCAGGAATAGAAAGCCAGTCTTTGTGTCTGCAAGGCATGTATTTCACTCCTTTGAATTATGTCATTGCTTTCTAGAACCACATTTTCATTTGATATTAAATTGTTCATTATATATTACATAATTATAATTAAAAGTTACATAGACTTTGATTACTAAAATCTTAATAAATTTATTTTTTTATTTATTTTGGTTTTTGGGTCACACCCGGCAGTGCTCAGGGATTACTCCTGGCTGTCTGCTCAGAAATAGCTCCTGGCAGGCATGGGGACCATATGGGACACCAGGATTCGAACCAACCACCTTTGGTCCTGGATCGGCTGCTTGCAAGGCAAACACTGCTGTGCTATCTCTCCGGGCCCTTAATAAATTTATTTATTACAGAAGATTTATTTTTTTGTTCAGTGTTATATGTTTGCTTGAATTACTTGTTGGGCAGCATGGGGGCATGAATACTTGATCATTTAACGTAAAATACGGTTTAATTTATTTTTATTTTTTTAATTTTTTATCTTGTTTAATTGGGGGGTTTGGGTCACATCTGGCAGTGCTCAGGGTTTCCTCTTGACTCTGCACTCAGAAATTGCTCCTGGCAGGCTCAGGGGACCATATAGTATGCCGGGATTCGAACCACCATCCTCCTGCATGCGAGGCAAATGACTTACGTCCATGCTACCTCTCTGACCCCTTAAATATGGTTTAATTTTATGTTTTAAATATTTTACAGGGTTAGGGACCATAACTAGTCATATTAAGGACATATTTCTAGCTTTGTTCTTAGGGATTTCTCCTGGTGAGGCATAGAGAGTAATATGGGGTGCAATAACACATGCAAACCAAGTACCCTACCTATTGTACTCCATCACCTCATTAACTAGGATATTAATGTAGGATTTCTATATACATATTTTACTAATTTAATTAAAGTCGTTAATATTCTTCAATTGCTTTTTTAACTAAAAAGGGAAAATAGAAGATAGAATATAGTACACATATTAGAACATATTCCTACTTTAATCTGACTTGAGTTTGATCCCTTGTACCATTTAGTCTTCTCACAGCAAAGTCAGGTGTAGTACAGGAGACCAAAAGCACCACAAAAGAGACTCAAGTAATCGTCAGCACCACAGGTTTTGAGCAGCATCAGACCTTCAAGCCCTTGCATGGAATTCTAGGACAGTTGGCCAAGTATTGCTCATTGGATTTCTGTGTCTCCTCTATGCCATTTGGAAACAGCACCCCTGAGAAAAGCTGCTGGACTTTTTTAAATGAATTTTTGTTTTGTTTTGTTTTTGTTTGGGGCCACACTCAGTGACACTCAAGGGTTTCTCCTGGCTATGCCCTCAGAAATCGCTCCTGGCTTGGGGGACCATATGGGATTCTGGGGGAGGGGATTTAAGCACAGTCAGTCCTAGGTTAGCTGCATGCAAGCCAAACACCCTACCACTTGGGACACAGCTCCGGCTTCTCAAATCACTTTTCTATTGAATAATGGAAAACACAAAATTGTGTTCTGTGTACTTTATTGAAAAAGTTCTAAAATGCACTTGAAGAGATCATAAAGTAATATTAATTATTTTTAACTAATTTATCAGTGAATGAAAACTATTTTTTCATTATGGTTAATGTTATGTTACTTTAAATTTTATACGTATTTAGTTTTTCTATATCCTCATGAATTGGTGTTACTAGTTGATAAACTTCAAAGATTTGGTCCATTACTTGTAAATTATTTCATTTGATTGCATGTCATTATTTTAGTATTCTCTTAAAATAATGATGTTTACACAAGTTTGTTAATAATTCCTCATTTATTTCCAATTGTAATGACTTCTTAAATCTGTTTAAAATTTATTAAAAAATTATCTTAAAAATATATAAGATACCTATTAGTAGTTGATTTTTAAGTTTTGTTTCCTTTTTTATGCTTTGTTTACTTTTACTCAAATATATATCATTACATTCTTTTCATCTACATTTTGATATATTTCACTCTACTCATGAAAGTTACTTTAGGTAAAAGATAATATTTATTTAGAATATTTAATTTTTCAATATATATATGCTTGTAGAAATGTTTTTCTCAGTGTTAGATCCAATAATGTAATTTAGTATTAATTTATTTTATTCATATTAATAATTTATAAAAATATCTGATTTTATGTACATTATTGGCATTCCATTAAAATTATTTTGTGCAAATTTAATTGTTTTATATTTAAAGAAAAAAATTTGTAAATATTTGGTATTGATAGATATTTAATTTTCTTTTGACATGGCACTATATTAATATGGGACAAAGTATTATATATACCAAGAGAAAATGAAAACATGTACAGATTATATCAACACACAGATGTATATGCTCTAACCCAAAACACTCACTGATACCATGTTTAATATTTAAGTATGCAAAGGTAAACATATAGCTTAAAGACAAACTATATAATTAGGTTTATATGATTGCTTTGCCAAATAATAAAAAAAAGAAGAGGTGGATGGGTAGAAGCAGAGGAGAAAAGAGGAGGAAAGGGTGGAATAGGAGGAGGAATAAGAGAAGAAAGTAAAAGATGAAAGATGAAGAAGCTGAGTAAGAAGAACAACAGCACCAACACGAAGAATATGATGATGAAGTAGAAGAAAAAGTAGAGAAAATGTAGTAAAAGAAGAAAGTAAATTGTAAATAAAACAGCAATGCTTAAAATTATGGGTATTCACAATTACTAAGAAGTTATTTATAATATTATATTTATAATACTATATATAATATAAATACTATATATTCTAAATTCTAAGTTATTTACAATAATATAAGAGAAAAGTAAATTGTAAATAAGACACTACTGCTTAAAATTATTATAAATTTATATATAATAATAAATATTATATATAATAATAAATATATTATTATAAAGTTATTCGTTCTTTGTGATGTGTAACAGTCTCTGTGGCATGAGATGGTACCTCATTGTTTTGATTTACATCTCCCTGATGATTAGTGATATGGAGCATTTTAAATGTGCCTTTTGGCCATTTGCATTTCTTCTTTGAAAAATTATCCGTTCATTTATTCTCCCCATTTCTTGATGGGGTTAGATTTTTTTTTCTTGTTATGTTCTGTCAGTACCTTGTATATCTTATATATTAGTCCATTATCTGATGGGTTTTGGGTGAATAGTTTCTCTCATTTTGTGAGCGGCTTCTGTATCTTAGGCATATTTTTTTTGAGGTGCAGAAGTATCTCAGCTTAATATAGGCCCATCTGTTTATCTTTGCTTCCACTTGTTTGGAGAGTGCTGTATTCTTGAAGAAGCCATTACTCTCAATTTCATGGAATGTTAGTGTTGGCAAGGATGTGGAGAGAAAGAAACTCTTATTCACTGCTGTTGGAAATGCCATCTAGTCCAGCCTTTATTGAAAACAATATGGAGATTCCTAAAAAAAAAATCCTGGAAATTGAGCTCCTGTATGATCCAGTGTACCTCTGCTAGGGATATACCCTAGGAACACAAACGTGTAATACAAAAATGCCTTTCTCACACCTATATTTATTGCAGCGCTACTTACAGTACCTAGAATCTAGAGAAAATCAAGATGCCTTCAATGGATGAATGGTTAAAGAAACTGCGGTTCATATACATAATGAAGTATCATGCAGCTGTTAGGAGAGATAAAGTCATAAAAATTTTTTTTTGGTTTTAGGGTCACACCCGGCAGCACTCAGGGGTTACTCCTGACTTCATGCTCAAAAAGTTATCATGGCAGGCTCAGGGGACCATATGGGATGCTGGGATTTGAACTGCTGTCCTTCTGCACCTAAGGCAAATGCCTTACTGCTGTGCTATCTCTCCGACCCCATGAAAATTTTTATACATGGAATGGAAATGGAAACTATTATGCTGAGTGAACTAAGTCAGAGGGAGAGAGAGACACACACAGAATAGTCTCATTCATCATTGTATTTTAAGAAAAATAAAATTTATTATTATTATAATGCCCAGAGATGAGGGCTGGAAGGACCTGCTCATAATATGAAGCTCACCACAAAGAGTGGTGAGTGCAGTTAGGGAAATAACTAAACTAACAACTACCATGACAATGATAATGAGTGAGAGAAGTAGAATGCCTGTCTCAATTACAATTAGGTGGTAGGGAAGGAAGGAGATGGGGTATTGGTGGTGGGAATGTTGCACTGTTGAAGGTGGAGTGTTCTTTTTATGACTGAGACCCAACTACAATCATTTTTGCAATCATGGTACTTAAATAAAGTTATTATTAAAAATATAGTTATCTATAAGAATAATCGTCATAATAGTCACACCACATACAGATAATTAAGACAATAAAGAATAATATTGAAGTATAAATCATGAGTAATATCATAAAGAATCCTAAAGAGAGGGATGAGTTTGGTATTCTGTTCTTTTTTGCCAATATTTGACCCTTCCAGTATTAAGTCACCATGGTTAGTTATTTGCTCTCACTTTGTTTTTCTGTTCTATGTAATATAGGTGCACCCCAGTGAACTTACATTTTACAAATATGATAAAAGAAATACATTAAGAACTCTTGGAATGGGGCCAGAGAGATAGCACAGTGGTAGGGCGTTTGTCTCGCAAGCTGCCGACCCAGGACCAATGGTGGTTTGAATCCCAGCATCCCATATGGTCCTCCGTGCCTGCCAGAAGCAATTTCTGAGCAGAGAATCAGAAGTAACCCCTGAGTGCCACCGAGCGTGGCCCAAAAACAAACAAAGAAACAAAAAAGAACTCTTGGACTATAGCCCCAAATCCAATGTAAAATGCACATATCTCTCTTTGCAGCTAAACTGTCCATAGCCAATTTGAATTTAAATTTTTCTCATTTTTTGGTACTTCTTCAGTACTCCTGATAACTTTGAAAATGTTTCTATATTTATGTTTCGGAAAAAAGTCTGAAGCCCAATCTGCTGTGTTTATTTTTATTTATTTTGTTATTTTGGCAACATCCTGTGAAACTCTTCATTTTTTACTCTTCTTTCGCTCCTGGAAAAAGTAGGTGATCCATATGTAGTGGCCAGGATCCAGCTAAGTGAGCTGGCCTTTAGCCAAAAGCAAGGCAAGACATTTCTTAACTTTTGTATTTTCTCCTTGGCCCTAAGGTATGTGCATTTTCAAATCAAATCCTTGAAGTAATAATGAATAGATTCCAAGTATCTCCTTCCAGTGTAAGCACATTGTCTACATGTTTTTGTCCTAAGGGTATATTTGGAAACGAACTAAATCCTCCTCTTCTCATTAGTTGGTACAGAGATTGCTACAAATGGACACATACTTTTTGCTTTGATTAAATTCAGCTCATCAATTTGGTGCTGTGCATTTGTTTTATTTAATTTATTAAACAAATTTGTCAAACAAGCTAGTCATGTTTTGAATTAATCAATTTGCTTGTAAAACATCACTTTGATTTGTAGGAACTAGAATTGAGTGAAAGAGTGTAAGAAACCACTTCAAATAGGCTATTTTTGGTAGCCAATGACCTTCTCTAAAAAGAAAGAAGCAACTGAATTCATCATTTTTAACTCAAATTTGGCTTTAAAAAAATCTGTCATTCAATGAATTGCTTCTAATTTGTTTATTGCTTTAATGACATAATTTAATGACCTATGTGATTGTTCATTCAGAATTTTGGAAATTGAATGTTGAAGAATGACACAGTGTACAGTTAATACATTAAAATCTGTATTTCCTAAATGTGAAAGAAAACCACTATAGCATTAACATTAGAAAGTGACAATATATTACTCAAGGATATTTCTTCACTTTAAAAAACTCTTCCATTGCATGAAGTATAAATTCATCTTTAGTATAATTTTGAAAAAAGTTGGCTTTTAATAATTTCTGGTTATTTTTTCATCTCTGATGAGTATCACATATGCTAAAAAATAAGGCTTCCTTCCTGACAAATTTGACTCATCAAGTTGCATAGAAAATTGAAATGTTTTCAAATACTCACATAACAAGTTTTCAATATCATGAGTCAATTCTTCACTATTATTTCTCAATAGTTTCAGTTTCTGGCTTATAGTGCATATTTGTACTTATAGTCACAGAATTATTTTGTCAATTATATATATGTGTATATATAATGTTCTTCAACATGAGTATGTGGTTTCATTAATTTAGCAATCAGTAATAAAAGTCATTAAAAGTATGTAACTCATTGCTTGCATGCAATTGAACAGTTTCACCAATTGCAGTATTTTTTTAGATAATTTTTATTGTGACCAATATGAATTACAAATATTTCACAGTTATATTTTAGGTACATAGTGTGTGAATTAGGGCCATTCCTACCACCACTCTTGTCTCTCTCCATCCCTGTTCCCAGTATGTATACCATACCTCCCTGTTCTGCCCTCTGAACTGCTAGAGAAACAGTTATCCTTTGTGTATAGCTTGCTGTAGATTGAGTATTGATTCTCTTGTGGTTGACTTTAAGTTTGGTGTTTAGGTCTGCTCTTTTTTTCTATTTCCACTCAATGCTCATGTGACTGTTTGCTCCTGATACCATCCACTTTTTTTTCCCTCAGTGTGTGAGGCATACAAGATGATTCAAGGTGTGTGGATCTGTTGGGAAAAATAAAGAAATAAGAAAGGAATTCACATAGGAAAAGAATAAGTCAATCTTTTTGCACATTATATTAGGATATACATTGAAAACTCTAAAGAGTCCACAGTAAAAGTCCTAGAAACAATAAACCAATATAGCAAATTGGCCAACTAGAAAGTCAATACACTAAGGAGACAGTGGCATTCCTCTATAAATTAAAGAAGCCATGAGAAAAATATTAAGGAATCAATCCCAATGGCAGTATTTTAAATGTTTTGTTAAGTTCTTGAAAAAAAAGATAAATATCTTTCTTATTTTTATTTTTATTTTTTTTTCATCTCTCTTTTTTTTTATTTAAACACCTTGATTACACACATGATTGTGTTTGGGTTTCAGTCATAAAAGGAACACCACCCATCACCAGTGCAACATTCCCATCACCCAAGTCCCAAATCTCCCTCCTCCCCACCCAACCCCCGCCTGTACCCTAAACAGGCTCTACATTTCCCTCATACATTCTCAATATTAGGACAGTTCAAAATGTAGTTATTTCCCTAACTAAACTCATCACTCTTTGTGGTGAGCTTCATGAGGTGAGCTGGAACTTCCAGCTTTTTTCTCTTTTGTGTCTGAAATTTATTATTGCAAGAATGTCTTTCATTTTTCTTAAAACCCATAGATGAGTGAGACCATTCTGCGTTTTTCTCTCTCTCTGACTTATTTCACTCAGCATAATAGATTCTGTGTACATCCATGTATAGGAAAGTTTCATGACTTCATCCCTCCTGACAGCTGCATAATATTCCATTGTGTATATGTACCACAGTTTCTTTAGCCATTCGTCTGTTGAAGGGCATCTTGGTTGTTTCCAGAGTCTTGCTATGGTAAATAGTGCTGCAATGAATATAGGTGTAAGGAAGGGATTTTTGTATTGTATTTTTGTGTTCTTAGGGTATATTCCTAGGAGTGGTATAGCTGGGTCGTATGGGAGCTCGATTTCCAGTTTTTGGAGGAATCTCCATATTGCTTTCCATAAAGGTTGAACTAGACGGCATTCCCACCAGCAGTGGATAAGGGTTCCTTTCTCTCCACATCCCCGCCAGCACTGTTTGTTCTCATTCTTTGTGATGTGTGCCATTCTCTGTGGTGTGAGGTGGTATCTCATTGTTGTTTTGATTTGCATCTCCCTGATGATTAGTGATGTGGAGCATTTCTTCATGTGTCTTTTGGCCATTTGTATTTCTTCTTTGTCAAAGTGTCTGTTCATTTCTTCTCCACATTTTTTGATGGGATTAGATTTTTTTTCTTGTAAATTTCTGTCAGTGCCTTGTATATTTTGGAGATTAGCCCTTTGTCTGATGGGTATTGGGTGAATAGATTCTCCCACTCAGTGGGTGGCTCTTGTATCCTGGGCACTATTTCCTTTGAGGTGCAGAAGCTTCTCAACTTAATATATTCCCATCTGTTAATCTCTGTTTTCACTTGCTTGGAGAGTGCAGTTTCCTCTTTGAAGATGCCTGAAGTCTCAATGTCCTGGAGAGTTTTGCCTATGTGTTGTTCTATATATCTTATGGTTTGGGGTCGGATATCGAGGTCTTTAATCCATTTGGATTTTACCTTCGTACATGATGTTAGCTGGGGGTCTAAATTTAATTTTTTGCAAGTGGCTAGCCAGTTGTGCCAACACCACTTGTTGAAGAGGCTTTCCTTGCTCCATTTAGGATTTCCTGCTCCTTTATCAAAAATAAGTTGATTGTATGTCTGGGGAACATTTTCTGAGTATTCAAGCCTATTGCACTGATCTGAGGGCCTGTCCTTATTCCAATACCATGCTGTTTTGATAACTATTGCTTTGTAGTACAGTTTAAAGTTGGGGAAAGTAATTCCTCCCATATTCTTTTTCCCAATGATTGCTTTAGCTATTCTAGGGTGTTTATTGTTCCAAACAAATTTCAAAAGAGCCTGATCTACCTCTTTGAAGAATGTCATAGGTATCTTTAGAGGGATAGCGTTGTATCTGTATAACACCTTGGGGAGTATTGCCATTTTGATGATGTTAATCCTGCCAATCCATGAGCAGGGTATGTGTTTCCATTTCCGCGTGTCCTCTCTTATTTCTTGGAGCAGAGTTTTATAGTTTTCTTTGTATAGGTCTTTCACATTTTTAGTCAAGTTGATTCCAAGATATTTGAGTTTGTGTGGCACTATTGTGAATGGGGTTGTTTTCTTAATGTCTATTTCTTCCTTATTACTATTGGTGTATAGAAAGGCCATTGATTTTTGTGTGTTAATTTTGTAGCCTGCCACCTTGCTATATGAGTCTATTGTTTCTAGAAGCTTTTTGGTAGAGTCTTTAGGGTTTTCTAAGTAGAGCATCATGTCATCTGCAAACAGTGAGAGCTTGACTTCTTCCTTTCCTATCTGGATTCCCTTGATATCTTTTTCTTGCCTAATCGCTATAGCAAGTACTTCCAGTGCTATGTTGAATAGGAGTGGTGAGAGAGGACAGCCTTGTCTTGTGCCAGAATTTAGAGGGAAGGCTTTTAGTTTTTCTCCATTGAGGATAATATTTGCCACTTGCTTGTGGTAGATGGCCTTAACTATATTGAGAAAGGTTCCTTCCATTCCCATCTTGCTGAGAGTTTTGATCAAGAATGGGTGTTGGACCTTGTCAAATGCTTTCTCTGCATCTATTGATATGATCATGTGATTTTTATTTTTCTTGTTGTTGATGTTGTGTATTATGTTGATAGACTTACGGATGTTAAACCATCCTTGCATTCCTGGGATGAAACCTACTTGATCGTAGTGGATGATCTTCTTAATGAGGTATTGAATCCTATTTGCCAGGATTTTGTTGAGGATCTTTGCATCTGCATTCATCAGCGATATTGGTCTCTAATTTTCTTTTTTCGTAGCATCTCTGTCTGGTTTAGGTATCAGGATGATGTTGGCTTCATAAAAGCTATTTGGGAGTGTTTCCACTTGTTCAATTTCATGAAAGAGTCTTGCCAGGATTGGTAGTAGTTCCTCTTAAAAAGTTTGATAGAATTCATTAGTGAATCCATCTGGGCCTGGGCTTTTGTTTTTGGGCAGACTTTTGATTACCATTTTTATTTCATTGATGGTGATGGGGGTGTTTAGATATGCTACATCCTCTTCTTTCAACCGTGGAAGATTATAAGAGTCCAAGAATTTATCCATTTCTTCCAGGTTCTTCATTTTTAGTGGCATAGAGTTTTTCAAAGTAGTTTCTGATTACCCTTTGAATCTCTGTCATATCAGTAGTGATCTCTCCTTTTTCATTCCTAATACGAGTTATCAAGTTTCTCTCTCTCTCTTTCTTTGTTAGGTTTGCCAGTGGTCTATCAATCTTGTTTATTTTTTCGAAGAACCAACTTCTGCTTTCGTTGATCTTTCGGATTGTTTTTTGGGTTTCCACTTCGTTGATTTCTGCTCTCAGCTTTGTTATTTCTTTCTGTCTTCCTAGTCTGGGGTCCTTTTGTTGAGTACTTTCTAGTTCTATTAGCTGTGTCATTAAGCTACTCAGGTAAGCTCCTTCTTCCTTCCTGATCTGTGCTTGCAAAGCTATAAATTTTCCTCTCAGTACTGCTTTTGCTGTGTCCCATAAGTTCTGATAGTTTGTGTCTTTATTGTCATTTGTTTCCAGGAACCTTTTGATTTCCTTATTGATTTCATCTCGGACCCACTGGTTATTGAGTATGAGGCTGTTTAACTTCTAGGTGTTAAAGTTTTTCTTCTGAGTCCCTTTGGAATTCACAAATAATTTCAGAGCCTTGTGGTCAGCGAAGGTAGTTTGCAAAATTTCTATCCTCTTGATATTATGGAGGTATGTTTTATGTGCCAGCATGCAGTCTATCCTGGAGAATGTCCCATGTACATTGGAGAAGAATGTGTATCCAGGTTTCTGGGGATGGAGTGTTCTATATATATCCACTAGGCCTCTTTCTTCCATTTCTCTCCTCAGGTCTAGTATATTCTTGTTGGGTTTCAGTCTGGTTGACCTATCCAGTGTTGACAAAGCAGTGTTGAGGTCCCCCACAATTATTGTGTTGTTATTGATATTGTTTTTCAGATTTGTCAACAGCTGCTTTAAATATTCTGCTGGCCCCTCATTTGGTGCATATATGTTTAGGAGAGTTATTTCTTCCTGCTCTATATACCCCTTGATTAATATAAAATGTCCATCTTTGTCCCTTACAACCTTCCTGAGTATAAAGTTTGCATTATCCGATATTAGTATGGCCACTCCAGCTTTTTTATGGGTGTTGTTTGCTTGGATAACTTTTCTCCAGCCTTTTATTTTGAGTCTATGTTTGTTCTGACTATTCAGGTGCGTTTCTTGTAGGCAGCAGAAGGTTGGATTGAGTTTTTTGATCCATTTAGCCACTCTATGTCTCTTAACTGGTGCATTTAGTCCATTGACGTTGAGAGAAAGAATTGTCCTGGGATTTAATGCCATCTTTATATCGAAGTTTGGTGTGTCTTTTGGTCAGTCTTGTCTTAGATTAGGTCTTTCAGTTTTTCTCTTAAGACTGGTTTTGTGTCTGTAAAGTTTCTGAGCTGTTTTTTGTCTGTGAAACCATGTATTCTTCCGTCAAACCGGAAAGTGAGTTTTGCTGGGTACAGTATTCTAGGTGAAGCATTCATTTCATTCAGCCTTGTCACAATATCCCACCACTGCTTTCTGGCCTTTAGTGTTTCTGGTGACAGGTCTGCTGTAAATCTCAAGGATGCTTTCTTGAATGTAATTTCCCCTTTTGATCTTGCTGTTTTCAGAATTCTGTCACTATCTGTGGGATTTGTCATTGTGACTAGGATGTGTCTTGGGGTGGTTTTTCTTGGGTCTCTTTTGGTTGGTAATCTTCGGGCATGCAGGATTTGATCACATATATTCTTTAGCTCTGGGAGTTTCTCTTTAATTATGTTCTTGACCGTTGATTCTTCCTGGAAATTTTCTTCCTGGGTCTCTGGGACTCCAATGATTCTTAAGTTGTTTCTGTTGATCTTATCATAGACCTCTATTTTCATCTGTTCCCATTCTTTGACTAATTTTTCCATTGTCTGTTCATTTGTTTTAAGTTTTTTTTCCAATCTCTCCTGTTGTATGGAATTGTTATGTATCTCATCTTCCACAGCACCAAGTCTATTCTCAGCTTCTGATACTCTGTCCCAGAGCTTATCCATTTTGTCATTCACTTCGTTTACTGATTTTTTTCAGGCCTGTTATTTGACATGTTATTTCAGTTTGGAGTTTTGTGATTTCTGTCTTCATATTTTCTTGATTCTTATTAGTGTTCTGTTCTATTCTATTCATGGTTTCTTTGAGTTCTTTGAGTATATTCCATATTGCTACTCTAAAGTCCTTTTCTGAGAGATTGATTAGTTGGTTGGTCGTTAACTGGTCATCAGAATTGTCATCTTCATTCTCTATGTCTGATGCTGGCCTGCATTGTTTCCCCGTTGTCACACTTGTATTGTGGGTTTTTCTACGTGTTGTGGTGGTATTCATTGGTTATATGATGCAGGCAACACACTTCTCTGGCTCCGCCCTTTCTGGATGGGCTGACTTGCCTCCAAGGTAGGGGAGTCCTCGGTGGATGAAGCCTCACACAGGATCAAATCTTAGGCCCAAGCACGCAGCAGAGAAGACAGTCTGGAGAGAAATTCTTGCTTCTGTGATCCAGCACAGTTCTTAGTGTGGTTTTTTTCTTCTTGTGATGGTGTTCTTTTTTTAGAAAGAGCGCACGGCTGCATAACGAAGTGGAGCTAAGTGCCTTCTGGAGCCTCTTTTCAGCCCACTCTCAGGAGGTTCACGCAACAGGATAGCAGAGAGACACACACAGGCAGCACTCACAGTTTTTCACAGTCGGGCCCCACTGGTCAGGTGTAGTTTTCACTCGCTCGCTGGGCAGCTTCAGAATGCTGTATTTTTGGGGTTCACTTCCCAGGACTCTGAGGAGAGTCACTGGCTCGCTGGGTAGCTTCCGAATGTAGTTTCTTTGGGGTTCGCTTCCCAGGGCTCTTAGGAGAGCTTCCAGAGTTCAGGAAAGACAGAGAAGGGTAGGACAGGGCTCCCTTCCGGTGCTCATTTTCCTCAGAAGAAGCACAGCCGGGTGGAGACTCTGCAGGTAGAGCAATCAGCACTCTGCCTGGAAACTCCCACATGCAGCCATTTCTCACTCACTCACTGGTTTGCTGGGTAGCTTCCGAATGTAGTTTCTTTGGGGTTCGCTTCCCAGGGCTCTTAGGAGAGCTTCCAGAGTTCAGGAAAGACAGAGAAGGGTAGGACAGGGCTCCCTTCCGGTGCTCAGTTCCTCAGAAGAAGCACAGCCCGGTGGAGACTCTGCAGGTAGAGCAATCAGCACTCTGCCTGGAAACCCCCACATGCAGCCATTTCTCACTCACTCACCTATTTTTATTTTTATTTATTTATTAACACATTTGTTTATTTATGGGAGTTGGGTCACACACATCAGTTCTCAGGGCTCTGCACTCAAGGATCACAACTGGATAGGTTTAAGGATAATATAGGAAGCAGAGTACAATTGTATGCAAAGCAAATACCCTACTTGCTATTCTGTTGCTCCAGATCCTGTTATAAAAATCAAATTTTATCAAATATTTATGTTGTCTTGATGGCATAAGATCTTCATTTGACATTAATTTTTTAGCAAATGATGTGCATAAATAAGGCCATGACAAACTGATGCATGATTAAGAATCTCAGTTCAATTCCATATATATCAACTATATAATACCATATTATAAAGAAATCATTCTACACAGCTGAAGTTTATTATGTGCTGACAGGAGTTTTGATTATGACTTCATTTATTTTAAAATTTGGAAAATAGAGGAATCACTAGGGCTTTAATTCTACTTTAGTCAAAATAAAATTTATATGATTATCATTTTAATTTTTTCTCTTAATATTCTTTACCACCTCCATAATTTTAATTAAACACCTGACTTCAAATTTTATCTAAAGGTATTAGCACATCCTGAAATATTTTAATATCTACACAGAGTATTATAATCCACTTTTGTAAGACCTAATCTATAAGCAATAAAAATGATCAGATATATATATTTCAAGAGTGAATTAAAAGAAGAAGAGAGGCAAGAGAGATGGCACAGTGGTAGAGCATTTGCCTTGCATACGCTGACCCAGGATGGACCATGCATGGTTCGATCCCCTGGTGTCCCAAATCGTCTCCCAAGCCAGGAGAAATATTTCTGAGTACAGAGCCAGGAGTAACCCCTGAGAATCACTGGATGTGGCCCAAAACCAAAATTAAAAAATAAAAGAAAAGTAGAAAAAAGAAAGAAGTAAAAAAAAGAAAAGAAAGAAAGAAAGAAAGAAAGAAAGAAAGAAAGAAAGAAAGAAAGAAGGAAGGAAGGAAGGAAGGAAGGAAGGAAGGAAGGAAGGAAGGAAGGAAGGAAGGAAGGAAGGAAGGAAGGAAGGAAGGAAGGAAGGAAGGAAGAAAGAAAGAAAGAAAGAAAGAGAAAGAGAGAAGGAAAGAGAGAGAGAGAAAGAAAGAAAGAAGGAAAGAAAGAAAGAAAGAAGAAAGAAAGAAAGAAAGAAGAAAGAAAGATGAAAAAAAGAAGAAAGAAAAATAAAGAAAAATAAAATATATATTTATTAAATGAATGTTTTTTAACTCATTTTGTAAAGAAACTCATGGAATTAACTATTTGAGAGGATGTGGTTATAAGTGTATTTCAAAATTTTTGTCAAATAGTATCATATACATTGTATAGCATAAGTTATAGTACACTACAATACAAAATAATTTTCTTTTTTTTCTTATCATTGTTTCAGTCTACAAAGTGTGCTTATAAGGGAAAGTAACAAGCTCCATAAAGATACCAGGAAATTTATTAATCATTTGTATTTCTATGAAACTTTAACTTCTTTCTCAGTATTTGTATTAAACTTTGGTTTAAATAGAAAGCACACAATATTGGAGAGTCAGAACATTTATTTAGTAATAAACATAACTAAATTACTTAGTTTTCGTAGAATAAATGGAGCTATTTTTTCATTTTAGTATTGGGTTCAACAAACATATATTTAGTAGGCCTTGATTTTTAATTTATCGAATTTTGATTAATGTTAATCCATTAAAAGTCTGTCCTCTCCCTGATGATTAGTGATGTGGAGCATTTCTTCATGTGTCTTTTGGCCATTTGTATTTCTTCTTTGTCAAAGTGTCTGTTCATTTCTTCTCCCCATTTTTTGATGGGATTAGATGTTTTTTTCTTGTAAATTTTTGTCAGTGCCTTGTATATTTTGGAGATTAGCCCCTTGTCTGATGGTTATTGGGTGAATAGATTCTCCCACCTCACACCACAGAGAATGGCACACATCACAAAGAATGAGAACAAACAGTGCTGGCGGGGATGTGGAGAGAAAGGAACCCTTATCCACTGCTGGTGGGAATGCCGTCTAGTTCAACCTTTATGGAAAGCAATATGGAGATTCCTCCAAAAACTGGAAATCGAGCTCCCATACGATCCAGCTATACCACTCCTAGGAATATACCCTAGGAACACAAAAATACAATACAAAAACCCCTTCCTTACACCTATATTCATTGCAGCTCTATTTACCATAGCAAGACTCTGGAAACAACCAAGATGCCCTTCAACAGACGAATGGCTAAAGAAACTGTGGTACATATACACAATGGAATATTATGCAGCTGTCAGGAGGGATGAAGTCATGAAACTTTCCTATACATGGATGTACACAGAATCTATTATGCTGAGTGAAATAAGTCAGAGAGAGAGAAAAACGCAGAATGGTCTCACTCATCTATGGGTTTTAAGAAAATTGAAAGACATTCTTGCAATAATAAATTTCAGACACAAAAGAGAAAAGAGCTGGAAGTTCCAGCTCACCTCATGAAGCTCACCACAAAGAGTGATGAGTTTAGTTAGGGAAATAACTACATTTTGAACTGTCCTAATATTGAGAATGTATGAGGGAAATGTAGAGCCTGTTTAGGGTACAGGCGGGGGTTGGGTGGGGAGGAGGAAGATTTGGGACTTGGGTGATGGGAATGTTGCACTGGTGATGGGTGGTGTTCCTTTTATGACTGAAACCCAAACACAATCATGTATGTAATCAAGGTGTTTAAATAAAAAAAATTATTAAAAAAAGTCTGTCCTCTCAAATGAATTAAATTAATCTATGCATGTCACTACATACATGTAATATTGTATAACTTCTCTACTCAAAGTGATGTCCCGAAAAAATATAATTTGTGAAACACTTGTTTTAATTTACATAGTTTATTTGATCCTACTCTTGCATGTAAATATAGGGTTTTATTGTTTTTTTATTTAAATAAATAAATCATCGGGTCATGTTAGCTGGTTGTTTTGGCATTGTATATGTGTGTAATATTTTAGAAAATGACAGCACAGCGGTCAAGGTGAGAGCAGGTGACTTGAGGAGTTTTAGGCGGTGGGCTGCTGTGGTGACCCCAGCCCACACCTATGCAGCTCGGGAGTGCTCTGGGAGCCCTGGGTAATAGCAAAGGGTGTTGGCAGCCCAACCAGTGCCAGGTGCAATGTTGATCATGTAGAAGGTACAGGTCCTAATGAACAAAGCAATCTGAAAAGCAATTTGTGGTTCAGAAATTGATTTGTAACCCTATGTACAATATTAATAAAGAATGAAATTGAACTGAAATGCATTGGATGACAATGCATTGATATGGAATCTCAGAATCTCCAAATCTAAAATTAGAGCACAGCAGGCAGCCATTCTGGACAATCTTCTCAACTCTCCTGAGGCCTTTTTCTTGGTCTTCCCTCGCCATTGTTCCCTGGGTGTTTTCTTCAGAGGTGAGCTGTCCTGCCCACAAACGGTGTAACCAGAGGAGCAGGGCTGCATGCATATTCTAGCCAATGAATCCCACCACAATATGGAGAAAAAATACACTAAAAGTGGGACAATGGGGAAACAATGCAGGGCAACACGGGGCAGGTAAGGTGTCTGCCTTGGGTGTGCTTGTCTAAGAGGAAGAACGATTCGATCCCCCAGTGTCCTATATGGTTCACTAAGTCAGGAATGATTTCTAGGTGCATAGCCAGGAGTAACCCCTGAGCACCACCAGGTTAGAGAAGTAAATCAGAAATAAATTAAATTAGAATTAAAATTAGAGAATGAAGATGGCAGCTCTGATGACCTGAAAACTGCCAAACACCTAGTTAGCCTTTCAGATAAAAATTTTAGAGAAGAAATATGAATGCAAAGATAATTAAAAATAAAAAGTTAACCAACATAATATACCATATCAAGAAAAAGAAAAATAAAAACCATATGATCATATCAGTAGATGTCGAGAATGCATTTTATAAGGTCCAACACCCATTCTTGATTAAAAAAAAACAAACTCTCAACAATTGGGAATGGAAGGAACTTTTCTCAATATAGTCAAGGCCATCTACCACAACCTAAATGCAAATTTTATTGAAAACAGAGATAAACTAAAAGACTTTCCTTTAAATTCTGTTACAAGACAAGATGGCCCTCTCTCTCCAATTCTGTTTTACACAGTGCTGGAAGATCTTGCCATAGTGATTAGGAAAGAAAAAGATATCAAGGTAATCAGATAGGTAGGGAAAGAAAGAAATCATGCTCTATTTGCAGATGACATGATACTATATTTAGAAAATCATACAGACACTGCCAAAAACTTCTAGAAACAATAGATTAATATAGCAAATCTATAGCCTTATTGTAACCAATAATGATAGTGAAAAAATAATCATTATGAAAACAACCCCATTCAGATGAGTGTCATACAAACTCAACTAACTTGAAATCAACTTAACCAAAGAGGTATAGGACCTATATATAAAAAAAAAAAAAACTACAAAGCACTGTTTCAAGAAATTATAGTGGACACATGAAAATGAGGCACATACCTTGCTCATGGATTGGTACGATTAACATCTTTAAAATTTCAATACTACCCAAAGTATTGTACAGATTTAATGCAATCTTTCTAAAGTTACACATGACATTCTTCAAAGAAGTGGATCAAACATTCCTGAAATTCATTTGGAACACTAATGACCCACAAATAGTTAGAGCAACCCTTGGCAAAAGGAATATTGGAGGCATCACTTTTCCCAACTTTAAATTGTATTTCAAAGCTATAATCATTAAAATAGCATGGTAAAAGACAGACCCTCATATCAGTAGAATAGACTTGAGTATTCAGAGCAAGTTCCCCAGACACACAATTAATTATCTTCTAATGAAGGGACCGAAAATGCAAAATGGAGCAAGAAAAGCCTCTTCAATAAGTGGTGTTGGCACAACTGGTCAGCCACATGCAATATAGTGAACTCAAACCTCCATCTAATACTATTCCTCAAGGTCAAATCCAAATGAATTAGAGACTTTTATCAGACTCAAAGCAACAAGATATATAAAACATATAGGTAAAACACTTTATGATATTGAGACTAAAGGCTTCTTCAGGTAGGAAACAGCACTCTCCAACCAAGTGGAAGCAGAGTTAAATCGATGGGACTATATTAAGCTGAGAAGCTTCTGCACCTCAAAGGAAATAATGCCTAGGATACAAAAGCCACCCACAGAATGAGAGAAGCTATTCACCCAATACCCATCAGACAAGGAGCTAATATCTAAGATATACAAGGTACTGACCAAACCTAACAAGAAAAAAAAAAACATCTAATCCCATCAAAAAATGGGGAGAAGAAATGAACAGACAATTCCTCAAAGAAGAATTACATATGGCCAAAAAGCACATAAAACAATGCTCACATCACTAATCATTACGGAGATGCAAATCAAATTAATAATGAGGTAAGATCTCACACCATAGAGACTGACACACATCAAAAAGAAAAAGAACATTTAGTGCTGGCAGGAATATGGGAAGAAAGGAACTCTTATTTACTGCTGGTAGGAATGCCGTCTTTTCCAGACTTTATGGAAAACAATTTGGAGATTCTTAAAAAAAAACTGGAAATTGAGATTTAGTATGATCCAGCTATATAGGGATATACCCTAGGAATTCAAAAACGCAGTACAAAAATGCCTTCCTCACACCTATATTCATTGCAGCACTATTACAATAAATAGCCAGACTCTGGAAAAAACCAAGGTGCCCTTCAACAGATGAAAAGCTATAGAAACTGTGGTACATCTACACAATGGAATATTATGTAGCCATCAGGAGAGATGAAGTCATGAAATTTTTCTACAAATGGAAGTGCATAAAATCTATTGTGCTGAGTGAAAAAAGTCAGAGGAAGAGAGAGAGACACAGAACAGTCTCACACATCTACAGTTTTTAAGAAAAATAAATACACAATAGTAATGACACCCAGAGACAATATAGATGAGGAATGACTGGCCCATATAATATGAAGCCCACCACAAAGATTGGTGAGTGCAGTTAGAGAAATAACTACACTGACAACGAGGGTGACAATTTTAATGAGTGAGAAAAGTAGAAGGCCTGTCTCAAACATAGATAGGAGAAGGAGGAGAAAATGGGGGCATTGGTAATAGAAATGTTGCACTGGTGAAAGGGGGTGTTCTTTATATGACTAAAATTCAACTACAAGCATGTCTGTAATCAAGATGCTCAAATAAATATGTTAATTAAAATATTTTCAAAAATAAGAAAAATTTGTTATATTTTCTTACAGTCATTTCCATAAGCTGAAAATATGTTTTAAACTCTTTCTTAGATATAACTCTTAAATATGACATTTCTTTTTATAACATAATTTTTATTTTAATTGTAGTGGCTTACATATCATTCACAGTAATATTCCAGGTACATATTTACATTGAATCAGGGGACTTCTCACCACCGAATTGAAATATGACATTTCTTTACTTCTTTGACCGTATATTTTATTTCAAATGTTGCTATGAAATAATTAGCTTTCTGGCAAAGACAAATTCTTAATTATATTTTTATAATTGCCTAAATTCTATAATTAATTGAGAATTACTCAATTAGGTCTTTTTCATTTTCAATTATCACAAAAACCAAAACTGGTTGTGTTGGAGAGGAGAAATGGGGACCCTTATTTCAGGTATGATGAGAATTGTCAATTCTCCAGCTTCTGGGGAAAACAATATAAAGATTCCTCAAAAAAAAAAAATTGGGTTTAAATATGACTCAGCAATTCTGATTCTGAACAGATTCCACACGGTTCCCCCAATTTTTTTTCATAAAAGACATTTTCAATCCTGTTTTAATTACAGCATAATCTTTATTCGAAAAGTCTGAAAACAACACAAGCATCTAAGACTTTATATAATGAGATACTATCAGGTTATAAGAAAAGATGGAATTATATCATTTTCTGAAATGTAGAAAAACATAGATATTTTTATGCTCACTAAATTTAATCAGAAGGGGAGAGAAATACACAAAGATGATCTCTTTTGTAAGTGCAATATAAAGAAACAAGATAGAAAAATGAATGCCCAAAAGCAAAAGAAACTAAAAACATGGCCTCAGTAGGAGGCCTCCTATGAAGATGAGGGAAGGAGGGACTTTGGTGATAGTTGGAGGAATTGGACACTCGAGGGAAAGAGTGGTGCAGAATTTAAGATGTAATTTTAATAATTTATTGGTGAATTTAGTGTGTATTTTGTTGCAAAATCAAGGAGAACAATTCCCAAGACTATTTATTAACAACATTTTCCTTCTCCCATTTCATGCTCTTGATTTCCATATGATATATTAACTGTTTATATATAAATTTTTATTAAATATAACCTAGACCATCATTTTTTACCCATTGATATGACTCTCTACTTTTATTTTAATAGCACATTTTGTCTTAGTATAGATTTAATGCAGGCATATAATATAATTTAAAGTTGGAGATGATGATATCTGCATTAATTTCTCAAAATTGCTTTAGATATTCAAAGGATTTTGTATTTTCATATAAACTTTACATTTTTAATAATAACTTTATTTGAGCATCATGATTACAAACATAATTGTAGTTGGGTTTTACTTATAAAAAACAACCCTCTTCACCTATGCAACTTACCCACCACCAATGCCCCCATCTTCCTGCTTTCCCACTTCCTGCCTGTATTCCAGACAGGCATTCTACTTCTATCAATCATTACATTATGATGGTAGTTGTTAGTGTAGTTATTTCTCTAATTGCACTGAACTCTTCACTCTTTGTGGTGATTCAGATCATGAGCTGGTCTTTCCAGCCCTCATCTCTGGGCATTATTACATTAATGCCTTTTATTTTTCTTAAAACTCACAGATTAGTGAGATTATTCTGTGTCTATCACTTTCCCTATGACTTATTTCACTCAGCATAATAGTTTCCAGGTCTATCTATGTATAGGAAAATTTCCTGACTTAATCTCTCCTAACAGCTACATAATATTCCATTGTGTATATGTACCACAGTTTTATTAGCCATTCATCTATTGAAAGGCATCTTGGTTTTCTCCAGATTCTGGCTATTGTAAGTAGTGCTGCAATGAATATAGGTGTGAGGAAGGCATTTTATGTAATGTGTTTTTGTGTTCCTAGGGTATATCCTAGGGGTGTTATAGCTGGATCATACTGGAGCTCAATTTCCAGGATTTTTTTTTTAAGAAATCTCCATATTGTTTTTTCATAAAGGCTGGACTAGATGGCATTCCCACCACTAGTGAAAGAGAGTTCCTTTCTCCCCACATTCCCAACAGCCAGATTGTTCTTGTTCTTTTTTGATGTGTGTCAGTCTCTAGCATGAGATCGTACCTCATTGTTTAGATTTGCATTACTTTTATAATTAGGGATGTGGATCATTTTTTCATATGCCTTTTGACCATTTGTATATCTTCTTTGAGGAATTGTCTGTTCATTTCTTCTCCCCATTTTTTGATGGAGATAGGTTTTTTCCTTGTTAAATTCTGTCAGTACCTTGTGTATATTTGATATTAATCCCTTATCTGATGGATATTGGATGAATAGTTTTTCCCATTTGTGGGTGGCTTTAATATTCTAGGCACTATTTTCTTTGAGATGAATAAGCTTCTCAGATTAATA
This sequence comes from Suncus etruscus, assembly GCF_024139225.1. Lineage (NCBI taxonomy): Eukaryota > Metazoa > Chordata > Mammalia > Eulipotyphla > Soricidae > Suncus > Suncus etruscus. The sequence goes on along the minus strand of NC_064859.1, from coordinate 45,093,236 downwards.
TAGTCCCATCTGTTTATCTTTACTTCCACTTTTTTGGAGAGTATTGTTTTCTTCTTGAAGATTCCTTTACTCTCAATGTCATGGAGTATTTTACTTACATATTGTTCTATATACCTTATAGTTTTAGGTCTGATATCAGAGTCTTTAATCTATTTGGATTTGTTGTTTGTGAATGGTGTTAGATTGTCTGAGTTCCTTTTCTGCAAGTGGCATATAAACTTTAATATTTTCCTATTTCCTTGGCATAATGATATTGTGCCTTTGATGATGCTGTCATTTATGGTGCTGCATTGATGGTGCTGCCATTGAATCTGCATAATGCTAGGGTAAATCATTTTAAGAATGAAAGTCCTTAAAATCCATAAGCAAAGAACCTATTCATTTCCTATGTTACAATTATTAATATATTGACATAATTTTATTTATTGTCCATTGTTTATTTCTAGATAATAAATTATTGGTGATGCAATTGAAAATTAAATTGTTATTTTGATTTATTATTTTATAGCTTATTGTTTTAACAGATTTATACATATTTTACAACAGATTTATACATATTGATTTTGTACTCTGGCATTTTACATCTTTTTATTATTTATAGTATTTTAGTTGAATCTTTATGATATTGTTTATATATAATCATTGAATCTTGATAGTTTTACTTCTTTCCAAAATTAAACAACCTTTATTTTTTTAATATATGCTATAATTAGGACTCCATATTCCAAGAGTATGCTGCATAGACTAGAGAAAGAGAAAACTTTGTCTTACACCAGACTTTAAAAAAAATATTTTAAGTTCTCACAATTGAAATTATGTTAGCTATGAATTTGTTGTATATAGACTTTACTAGATTGAGGTCAATTCTTCATTTTGCTGAGAGTGTTTATTATGAAATAATACTGAATCTTATCTGACTTCTCTACACCTATTGTTATAATCTTTTGACTATTATATTTCAAATAATTGAAGAATGTACATTACACCAATTGATTCACATATTCTGGATCATCATTATCTGTCTAGAGTAGGGGTCTCAAACTCGCGGCCCGCAGGCCATTTGCGGCCCTCCACACAACACTTTGTGGCCAGCAGCCGGCCTTCAAATATCGCAGTATTCGCGATTATTCATAAAAATCGCATTAGTAAGAAAAAACTCGAATTAAATATTAGCATACCCCGAGAAGTTCCATTTGGGGTATGCAAATGTTTAATGCGATTTTTTTTCTTACTAATGCGATTTTTTTTTTTGAGGCTGCCATGATGATGAGTCAAGTAATCATTTCTACCTGTTCGTTGTATCCCACATTAGGCTGGGATGTCCAAGGGAACAAAAGAAGTTGAAAACACTACTCCTGTCACTGGATACCCCAGTTCAACTGTAGATCTGGGACAAAGAGCCAGACAAGTAGAATTGGTTATGTTACCTCTCTTACCATTTGGCAAAGGCAGTGTGAGAACTGAGTAAGAGGACTTTCTAGACAGGACAAACTGAGCTACTTATACAACACTAGATCAAATAAGGCTAGACTTATGGGCATAACAGGAGAAAAAATAGAACAAGAGGGGGTGGAGATAGCATGGAAGGAGGGTGTTTGCCTAGCATGGGACAGTGGTTCGAATTCCGGCATCCCATATGGTCCCTAGACTAGAGCATGCCAGAAGCGATTTCTGAGCTTAGAGCCAGGAGTCACCCCTGAGCACTGCCAGGTGTGACCCAAAAACAAAAAACAAACAAACAAAAAGAATAAAAAAGATAAAATATTATGCAATAATCTCCAAAGAAATTTTGATCACTGATAATAAATTTGGTCCACAAATTATCTCGTTGGGCAATAGATAAAATAGTTATCCTATAGAATAATCATTTATAAAGTTTCTATCACATATGTTTAAATACATCATTATCTCTAATTATATATATATATATATATGGAAAAAGGAGAACTTAACATAAACCTAACCTTAGACAGCATACTCACTAGCACCATCCAGGTACCACTGAAGCTTTTCTGATCTTGGGGAAAGTTTTTTTTCCATATTTCTACCCACAAATCCAACTGAATTTGTTTAAAAAATAATAGAAAATAAATGAATACTTCATGTGATAGGGTACAGGTACAGATTGTACCTGACCTGGCTTTGATCCCAGGCATCACAATGTTGCCACAATATGACTGGATGCAGGCCTGGAGCTTCACATTCCTCCTGAGCAAAAGTACATACACCCTTGGGCTCCTACAATGAATCTACACTGAATTTGCCACCCTCAGGCTTTCTGTTCACCCATCAGCACCACCGAATAAAAAACTCCTTCATATCACTGCTCAACCTTAATAACTCTCCCATTTTGAGCACAGATAAAAAGGTCTCTTGTAACCAGCTATCCACCATTGTCACCCTCCCTCCACTTCATTCCCTCATGAGTACTGGTCTCCTATAGCTTCCTGTGTGCTTCTTATTGGTCTTTGACTCTGGTTTTGCTTCTTTTTTTTATTTAAACAACTTGATTACATACATGATTGTGTTTGGGTTTCAGTCATGTAAAGAACACCAGTGCAACATTCCCATCACCAATGTCCCAAATCTCCCTCCTCCCCACCCAACCCCTGCCTGTACTCTAGACAGGCTTTCTATTTCCCTCCTACATTCTCATTATTAGGATAGTTCGAAATTTAGTTATTTCTCTAAACTCATTCCTGTTTGTGGTGAGCTTCATGAGGTGAGCTGGAACTTCCAGCTCTTTTCTCTTTTGTGTCTGAAAGTTATTATTGCAAGAATGTCTTTCATTTTTCTTAAAACTCATAGATGAGTGAGACCTTTCTGTGTCTTTCTCTCTCTCTCTGACTTATTTTACTCAGCATAATAGATTCCATGTACATACATGTATAGAAAAATTTCATGACTTCATCTCTCCTGACAACAGCATATTATTCCATTGTGTATATGTACCACAGTTGCTTTAGCCATTTATCTGTTGAAGGGTATCTTGGCTGTTTCCAGAGTCTTGCTATGGTAAATAGTGCTGCAATGAATTTAGGTGTAAGGAAGGGATTTTTTGTATTGTATTTTTGTGTTCCTAGGGTATATTCCTAGGAGTGGTATAACTGGGTCATATGGGAGCTCGATTTCCAGTTTTTGGAGGAATCTCCATATTGCTTTCCATAAAGGTTGAACTAGATGACATTCCCACCAGCAGTGGATAATAGTTCCTTTCTCTCCACATCCCCGCCAACACTGCTTGTTCTCATTCTTTGTGATGTGTGCCAATTTCTGGGGTGTGAGGTGGTACCTCATAGTTGTTTTGATTTGCATCTCCCTGATAATTAGTGATGTGGAGCATTTTTTTCATGTGCTTTTGGCCATTTATATTTCTTTATTGCGAATATTCGGTAAGCAAAATCCCTTATTCGGCCCTGCCTCACCTCGACTTTGCCTCCAGCGGCCTCCATCAGCTTGGTGACCTTGGCAACAAAAGGGTCAATTACATTCTGATATATCCTGATTCTCTGTACCTTTTTTGGAAAGTTTAGCTATGAAAAATTAGTAAACTTATAGATATGGAATAATTTTGTGCTAAACTTATACATAGATTTTAGCTGTTTTTAAAGATTATCTTTGTTTCTCTTTTATTTTCTTAATTTATCTTTATTTGGGTATCTGCCTATTTGATGAGTAGTATTCAGAGTCCACTTGTCTGTTCTTACAAGCTTCTGATAAGTATATTTGTCTTGATTTTATAAAAATTATATCCATAGTTCTAAATGATATTCCTGTTGAAATTTAAGGCAAGCAATTACTTTCATTCTTTCTCATACTTGATGTTTTAAATGCTCTTAATTTATCTTTCCACCTTCAAGTGATTTTTCTTCAATTATATAGTGTTCCATTTATAGCCTTTTCTTTTTGGTTATATATATTATTCTAAATTTCAGTTTTCCTAAAATTAATAAATTATATATGCACTCACTTTAAATTATATGTACATGCTATGCATTTTTCCCATTCTCTAGCCTTTTAAACCTGTTGATAAGATTGTACTTGAAGTGCATTAAAATAGTATAAAGCTACATTTCTTAATGCATAACTGATCATTTAATATCTTATAATTAAGAATTTAGGTAATTTATATCTAATAATTTAGGTTTTTTTATAATTTAGGTAATTTAGATTTAAATTATGTTTTTATAGGTATATTTACTCAAAAGTACATTTTTTATCTTTTATTTTAGGTTTCTAACTGAATGCATTATATATCTATAAAATATATTTTATTGGGCCAAAATCATGCTCATAAATGTAGTTAGCATGTCTGCACCTAGAGAGCTCCATAGACTCACTATGCTCTCTAAAAGTAAAGCAAGCCATGGCCTGTGTGCCGAAAGCTGGCATCTGTGGAGGAAAGGATGAGACAAGTTCTTAAACTGCTGAAGCCACACATGCTGCACCCATCCATCACTCACTTTGCCAAAGGCTCTGCTTTACCATTTCTCTACAGCTTTCTGCAGAGACACCAATGTGACCAAAACACGAGGAATGCCAATACTCAGACTGATATCACCAGAACTTTCTTGGTGTGCGTGTTGGCACTCTCCCTGCCTTTTCAATTTTTGCAAGACATGGCAGCCAAAGATATGCCCCTCTAAAGCTGCATCGTCAACAATAGTACTTGTAATTTCTGAACTATTCAACTACATTTGTGGCCGAGAAACGTCCCTTTTTTAATTTAATACTGTCATTGTTATTGGAACACACCAATTTGAATACCAATGTGTAATTAAAGCCACATGTTTTTCAGAAAAATATGAAAAACAGAATGGTCAACTAGCAACAGGAGCTTACTAATCTTTTGTCAATGAGCTAATGACCTCATTGGAGACAATACTTTTCACAAATCTGCTTGTGGCTTTACTACTTTTATTTTCTCTCTTGCTTCTTATATTTCTTTCTTCTTTTTCTTCTTTAATAACTTTGCTCCAATTATCTGGAAACAAATGTGTTATGATCAGTATGTCACCTATGTGATACATATTCTTAATATAAACCAAAAATTTAAAACAATATATTTTAGTGGCTTTAATGATAAATATTAAATACTTAAGCATTTGTTGACATTATAAAGTTAGTATATGACTTTATATTGCATATAAATACCTATAAGTTTTCTTGCCCTTCCCCTTTTTAGGTATTATATTATTAATCTTCATACATCATAAAACAAACAAGATTTTATATATGTATAATACACATATACTGTAAAGCTAAGAGGACAAATAAAATATATATTATTAATTACAAATATATGAGGCTACAGAGAAAACACAGCCATAGAGCAATTGCCTTGCTCTATGCCAACCTTGGACAGACAGTGGTTCAATTCCCGTTTTCCCATATGGTCCCCTGAGCCTGCCAGCATGATTTCTGAGCACAGAGCCAGGAGTAAACCCTGAGTGCCTCCAGTGTGACCCAAAACCCAGAACAAACGAACAAAAAACAATTATTTATAATTTCTGTGTAAACACATTCATTTCTGAATTTTCAACTTATGTAGCCTGTAAATTATTTTAGCCATAATTTATTTTAGAGACAATCACCAGAATTTGTTTGTTTTTGGGTCACATCCAGAGATGCTCATATTTACCCCTGGTTCTGAACTCAAGAATTATTCTTGGAGGGCTTTGAAGGCCATATGAAATGCAAGGTATCAAATCTGGGTTGGTCACCTGCAAGGAAAAACTCTATTATACTATTGCTCTGGATTAACCTGAGCTTTCTTTAAAATAAGATTTCTACATTTTTCAATCAAATTTTTAGAACCTCTAATATTCATGCTTAAATTTTCTTTTATCAGTGTTTTAAGAATATATTTCTTGAATTTTCCTCCAACTTCTGTATTTCCCGATAAAAATTTGTAATAATTTTATTATTATACTTTCAGAAATAAAAATATAGAAATAAAAGTTATTTATGACTCTTATCATATTTTTAAACCATAAACCATGATAGCCTTTTTATTTTTAATATCCCTCCATCCATTGGCTTATAGAATAAAATTGTCTTGGTGTTTGGGTAATATATGTCTCTTTTTTGATAGAACTTTATCTCCACAACCAGAACTTCCCTTGATTAGTGTTGGGGAAAAGAAAAAATAAAAAAATTAAGAAGTGTGCATTCGCTCTACATCATGGTTTATAGACACTGTTTTGAGGTTCTCTGTCAAAAGAAATACTTTATTAAGAATTTTTGTTGTCTTGTAAGTTAGAATTTGATCACCACCATGTCAAATTATATAATAAAGAATAAAATAACAAAATAAATAATGAAAAACTGTAGTGTTCATCTTATCATTTGTATGCACAATTTTTCTATAAAGTTTACTTTCCCTAGAGTTTTCAGACAGTTTCATATGAATTCTTTCAAGATATTTAATTGTAATCTGTGGGAATGACTGATTTGATATTGTATAACATATTAAATAAGACACAGAAGTTAATTACAGTTTTTTAATAAAACCATTAAGACAATACAATGTTATCTGCTATCTATAATGACAGTTATAATAAATATATGATAAATATAAATTTATAATTCTCTGATGAGTTACTAAATCTAATGGCTATGAGTATAAACTCATATGTGAAAATTCAGTTTCTCGATTTATAAATAAATGTTATGTAAAAATATATAGATTACATTTATTCAAACATATATGCATATATATTATATATAAAAGACTAATTTATTTTATTTTTGTTTGGGAGATACACTTTCGTGTGTGGTGGAAAGCCTCCTCAAAGGCTTACTTCTGGCTTTATACACAGAGATTACTCCTGGTAGTCTTCATGGACCATATATAGTACAGATAGTATATACATATATATATGTACATATGTACATATATAGTATAGATAGTATAGATCAAAGCTGATTTGGCCATGTGCAAGGTAGATACATTTCACACTTTGCTACTCTACTTCCTGTATTCCAACCTTCTATGTTTATTTAATTACATATTTATATATGTCATTATGTAACTAACTTGTTATTCATATTTTAAATTGTTTAAATTTCACTTACAATCATTTTTCTTTATATTTCTGATATAATCAATTGTTTCATTTCTAAAACTTTGTATTTTTTTTTTTTTTTTGGATTTTGGGCCACACCTAGTTACGCTCAGGGGTTACACCTGGCTGTGCACTCAGAAATAACTCCTGGCTTAGGGGACCATTTGGGAAGCCTGGGGATGGAAACTAAGTCGGTCCATCCTGGGTCAGCTGCATGAAAGGCACACACCCTACCACTGCACCATCGCTCCGACCCCTCTTTGTAATTATTATTAAAATATAATTGCTTTATGTAAGCACTGTTGTTACTGAATTATTCATAGTTAGGTTTTAGTCATAGAATGTACATAACTCTTCACCAGGGAACCTTTCCCAACACCGTTGTTCTCCATTTCTTTCCCATCTCTGTCCCCTGAGAATCCTGGGCAAGCATTTGCCCCCACCTCTCTTTCTCTCTCTCATTTTCTTTCTCTCTCTCATTTTCTTTCTCTCTCTCATTTTCTTTCTCTCTCTCTCTCTCTCTCTCTCTCTCTCTCTCTCACACACACACACACAGACACATTTTGTCTCTCTTTCCCGTCTCTCTCCCCTCTCTCTATCTCTCCCCCCTCTCTCCCCTTTCTCTTCTTTCCTCTCTCTCTCTCTTTCGCCTCTCTCTCTCCTCTCCCCCCCACACGTATGTAGTTTGCACTACTGTTAATGGAGGAGTACTACGAATGTCACTGTCCCCTTTTAGCATTCAGTTCTTGTCCAGAGTGATTGGTTTCAACTATCATTGTCATCGTAGACCCTTCTATACTCTAATTGTACTCATTACTTTTTCTGGCTTTCTAAAATGGACTGTACCTGCTGACCCTCATCTCTATTGTCTCTGGATTTTACTGTCATTTTGTCTTCTATTTTTCTTAGGTTCCACAAATGATTATGATTAATTTATGCCTAAACCTCTCTCTCATTTAACTCAGCATAAAAGTTTCCATGCCCATCCATGTATAGCTAAACTTCATGACTTCTTTTTTTCCTAATGGCTGCATAGTATTCCTTTATGATAATGTACCATAGTTTCCTTAGCCATTCATCTGTGGTCAGAAACCTGTTTTTTTTTTTTTCTTCCAGATTTTGGCTATTGAAAATAATGCTGCGATCAACATAGGATTGCAGAGAGAATGTTTGTATTGTGTTTTTGTGTTCCTTGAACATATCCCTAGACGTGGTATTGCTGGATCATAAGTTTCAGTTTTTTGAGGAATATCCATATGACTTTTTGAGATAGGTTAGAGCAGTCTGCATTTCCACCACCAGGGAATGTGAATCCCTTTCCATCTGCATCCACGCCAGCACCGGTTGTTCTTGGTCTGTATGATGTGCACCAGTTTCTGTTGTGTGAGGTGATACCTTGTTGTTTTGATTTTCATCACCCTGATGATTAGCGATCTGGTACATTTTTTTTTTTCATGTGGTTTATGGCCATCTGTATTTCTTCTTTGAGGAAAGTTCATTTTTTCTCCCCATTTTTGTATATGGTTAGATTTTTTTCTAAGTTCTATCAGTGCCTATATATCTTTGATATCTGATAGGTATGTGTGAATAGTCTCTCCCATTATGTAGGTAGCTTTTGTATCCTTGTCACTGTTTCCTTTGAAGTGCAGAAACTTCTCAGTTTTATGTAGTCCTATTTGTTTATCTTTTCTTCCACTTGCTTGGACACTAGTGTTTCCTCTGAAAAGATACGGCACCTTAAGTGTAATATCATGGAGTGTTCTGCCTATATATTTTCTCTATGTATAGCTTCTTGTCTCAGGTCTGATATCATGTTCTTTAATCCATTTTGATTTTACCTTTGTGCATCATGTTAAAGAGAGGTCTGAGTTCGCTTTTTTTGCATATAATTGATCAGTTATCCCAACACCACTTGTTGAAGAAGTTTTGCTTAATATACTTATATTTCTTGCCCTTTTCTCTGTTACTTCTTCAAATTAGTAATTTCTTAATATATTTCATAAGACATTTTATAATCATGTACATTTCTACACATATGCATATTCCAATTTTTGTTATAAAAATTCAATATTCTGATACTTTTTTCTTTTGTGGGGGGAATGGAGGCCTCACCTGGCAGCACTCAGGGTTTACTCTTGTCTCTGTGCTCAGAAATCACTCCTAGCAGGGTCCTCTTTGGAATTCCAGGAACTGAACCCAGGTAGGGACAGGTAGGCCATGTTCAAAGCAAATGCCCTACCTGCTATGCTAATGCTTCTGCCCTGACATATTTTGTATTCTAACATTTTTATAAAGAATATTTTTGTATACTAATACATATTATATGTGTAAATGTTTATTATTCTTTAATCATTATAATTTAAATTATGAGCTACCTACTTATTTGGTAAGAAAATTGAATTTGAACTTATCAGCATTTATATCTGGTAAAGTGCAAACAAAAGTATGAGATCATTTGAACATTTTAGGTCCTAATAGTGTGTTTAAAAGGGGGTCATTTTAAATTTTCTCATGATGTTGTTAGTTATAGCTATTTTGTCAAGCAGAAATTCTGCAAATCAATTAATTAATTAATTATTAAAATTTATAATGGAATTGAATTTAAAATATATACTCCATAGTTTTCATCATTTCATAGATCCTCGTTAAAGATGAAATTCAACAGAAGGAAGTATAAATGTCTGACAACAAATGTCAATAGCAGTTGATTTCACAATTCCTCAGGCCATCAATGTTTAGGCTATTCCTTTAGTATATCATAGACACTAATAAAAATGTACAGCTACTCAGGACTTCTACTATATAGGGGTCACTCAAGTGAGGAAAATATATTTTCCTCCTTTTGAAGTAGAATCTTCACTAACAAGTTCGCGAGACTCAGATTATCCCAAGTTTTTAATCAAAATTTTTGGACTACTTATCCAATTTTCTCTCTGATTTTTCACAGACAGATTTGGATTGTAGTAACAATAGCCCATTTTATTTGTCTCCTTCTCTGGATATTTAACCAATTTTCATATCCTCTACGTAATTAAATTCCACCAAGTATTTGTTTAAAAAGTCTTTAGAATTCTCAAAATAAATATATTTCATAAATCTTTCTATGGATTTTAATTATTTTTATTAGTCCAATGCTCCCAATTGATTTTATGATTTTTCTATTTTTTGGTGATAGTATATTTTGCTAATTGTATATATAAGTGATGTTAAACTAAGTATTCCATTCTTATTTCTTTAAAGAAAAATGAATCAATAGATTTAAAGTATTAATGTATTATTGAAAGAAATTCAAATGTTCACAATTTTTGGTGGTTTTTTTGGGTCACACCTGGCAGTGCTCAGGGGTTTTTCCTGGCTCTGTGCTCAGAAATTGCTCCTAGCAGGCATGGGGGATCATATGGGACGCCGGGATTCGAACCGATGACCTTCTGCCTGAAAGGTAAACGCCTTACATCTATGCTATATCTCTGGCCCCAAATGTTCACATTTTTCACCTTCAACTGTACATAGTTGTCACAAAGCTTGAGCTAAAAATGTATTTATTTTTTTCTATATTTTTATTTAGGGGCCACACCCAGAAATGCTCACTGATTATTCCTAGAATTTGCATGGAACAACATGGAATGCCTAAGATCAACCCCAGATTCATCCCTTATATGCAAAACAAGAAGCATCTCACTGTATCTTGTTCTAGAAGTTTGTTTTTGTTGTTGTTGTTGTTGTTATTGTTCTTTGTTTTTAACAAAGCAAATGTGAACACAAAGACCTAATGACTTTTCCTTGGTATGTAATATTATTATTATTTGTTTTTTGTTTGTTTTGGCTTTGTTTGTTTGTTTTGGGGTCACACTTGGTGGTGTTCAGGGGTTACTCCTGGTTCTGCACTCAGAAATAGCTCCTGGCAGACTATGGGATGCCAGAGATCGAACTGGGGTCTGCATGTGCAAGGCAAACTTCCTACCCACTTTGCTATATCTCTGGCCCCCAAAATTAAATATTCTACTGATGAAATGTTGACAATAGTAGATAACCAAATGAATTGACAAACACTAATTAATAACCATTCATTTAAACAGTCTGAATTGAAAGTAACACATTTACAGTATTTCTTACATTTCCTTAAAATATCTAAATGTTTCATTATAATGATGCTGCATATATAAATAACAACATTCTTTTAACACAGGGAGAAGTTATAACTAGTTGAAATATGATGGTATCACATATAATGCTGTTATAAATGTTTATCACGATTGATAAATGTAATACTTGATTAAATCTATTTTAAAGTTTTAACAATAAAAGTTATTCATTTCTCTGTGTGTCTGCAGACTGAGTTTAAAATGTGTCTAAGCAAATAATGTATTCTCTTCTCAAACAGTACAGGGAATTATAATTTATAGTTAATAAGAAAATAAAAAAGTGTGGGAAGAGTGCTTATTTTAGATACTATATCAAGAAGTAAGAATTGATTAAGAAAACATGTAAATTCACAAAATATTGTTTTATAGCAGCTGGAACGATAGCACAGTGTAGGGCATTTGCCTCACATGTGGTCGGTCTCGGAAGGACTTTGGTTTGACCTCCCAGCTCTCATATGATCCCAGGAGCAATTTTTGAGTGCATATCCAGGAGTAACCCTGAGCGTCACTGGGTGTGGCCTGGGTGTGACCCAAAAGGCAAAAAAAAAAAAAGGCTAAAATAATTGTACTTTTGTCTCTCTATTCTTTTTTTTAGTCTCTCTATTCTTATATATCATATATTACTTTTCTTTTTTTTTCTTTTTTTTTTCTTTTTTTTTTTGGCTTTTTGGGTCACACCTGGCAGTGCTCAGGTTTTACTCCTGGCTCTGCACTTCAGACCTCACTTTGGCAGGTACAGGGGACCACATAGGATGCCTGAATTTGAATCACTGTCTTGGATCTGCTGTGTTCAGGCAAATGCCCTACCGCTGTGCTATCTCTTCTGCCCTATATATATTACATAAAAAAATTCTGATTTATAAACATTAGGAAAGTGAGGTTATTAAATCATTGTAAATTACTAAAGACTTCTAGCTAATTGGGAAAATATTTTAACTATTTAGAAGCAGAGTGACTATAACAGAAAATACCAACTGCTTTTCATAGAGACAAAATCTTGGAATTCAATGACACAAAAAAATCAATCAGTAAATAACATAAATTTGTTGAATTTCTATTAGTAGTATGAAAATCAGGAAGAAATATATGATACTTATATTTTCGACTGAAATGTAAACACTGAAAACAGCACATAAATTAATTAACTTTCTTTTTTTTTTAATGATGCTAAGCTTATGTTTATTTAATTTTTTTATAAGAAATTTTTTTTTTTTTTTTTTTTTTTTTTTGGTTTTTGGGCCACACCCGTTTGACGCTCAGGGGTTACTCCTGGCTATGTGCTCAGAAATCGCCTCTGGCTTGGGGGGACCATATGGGACGCCGGGGGATCGAACCACGGTCCTTCCTTGGCTAGCGCTTGCAAGGCAGACACCTTACCTCTAGCGCCACCTACCCGGCCCCTATAAGAAATTTTTTTATCTTTATTTAAACACCGTGATTACAAACATGATTATAGTTGTATGATTACAGTCATGTAAAGAGCACCCCCCCTTCACCGGTGCAACATTCCCACCACCAATTTCCCAGATCTCCCTCCTCCCCACCCCCCTACACCTGTACTCGAGACAGGCTTTCTACTTCCCTCATTCATTCACATTTTATGATAGTTTTCAGTGTAGTCATCTCTGCAACTGCACTCATCACTCTATGTGATGAGCTGCATGTCCTGAGCTGCACCTACCAGCCCTCATCTCTCTTGTCTCTGAGATATTGTTAAAAATGTCCTTCATTTTTCTTAAAGCCCATAGATGAGTGAAACCATTCTGCGTCTTTCTCTCTCCCTCTGACTTACTTCACTCAGCATAATAGATTCCATGTACATCCATGTATTGGAAAATTTCATGACTTCATCTCTCCTGATGGCTGCATAGTATTCCATTGTGTATATGTACCACAGTTTCTTCAGCCACTCATCTGTTGAAGGGCATCTTGGTTGTTTCCAGAGTCTGGCTATTGTAAATAGCGCTGCAATGAATATAGGAGTAAGGAAGGGTTTTTTGTATTGTATATTTGTGTTTCTTGGGTATATTCCTAGGAGTGGTATAGCTGGATCGTATGGAAGCTCAATTTCCAGTCTGTGAAGGAATCTCCATATCGCTTTCCATAAAGGTTGTACTAGACGGCATTCCCACCAGCAGTGAAAAAGAGTTCCTTTCTCTCCACATCCCCGCCAGCACTGCTTGTTTTCCTTTCTTGTGATGTGTGCCAATCTCAGTGGCATGAGGTGGTACCTCATAGTAGTTTTGATTTGCATCTCCCTGACAATTAGTGATGTTGAACATCTTTTCATGTGCCTTTTGGCCATTTGCCTTTCTTCTTTTTCAAAGTGTCTGTTCATTTCTTCTCCCCATTTTTTGATGGGGTTAGTTGTTTTTTTCTTGTATAGTTCTGTCAGTACCTTGTAAATTTTGGATATTAGCCCTTTATCTGATGTGTATTGGGTGAATAATTTCTCCCACTCAGTGGGTGGCCTTTGTATTCTGGGCACTATTTCCTTTGAGATGCAGAAGCTTTTCAGCTTAATATAGTCCCATCTGTTTATCTCTGCTTCCACTTGCTTGGAAAGTGCTGTCTCCTCCTTAAAAATGCCTTTAGTCTCAATGTCCTGGAGTGTTTCACCTACATGTTGTTCTATATACCTTATAGTTTCAGTTCTGATATCAAGGTCTTTAATCCATTTGGATTTTACCTTTGTATATGGTGTTAGCTGGGGGTCTGAGTTCGCTTTTTTGCAAATGGTTAACCAGTTGTGCCAACACCACTTGTTGAATAGGCTTTCCCTGCTCCATTTAGGATTTTTTGCTCCTTTATCAAAAACAAGGTGGTTATATGTCTGAGGAACCTTCTCTGAGTACTCAAGCCTATTCCACTGATCTGACGGTCTGTTTTTATTCCAATACCATGCTGTTTTCATAACTGTTGCTTTGTAATACAACTTAAAATTGGGGAAAGTAATGCCTCCCATATTCCTTTTCCCAAGGAGTGCTTTAGCTATTCAAGGTTGTTTGTTGTTCCAGATGAATTTCAGAAGTATTTGATCCACTTCTTTGAAAAATGTCATGGGTATCTTTAGAGGAATCGCGTTAAATCTGTACAATGCTTTTGGAAGTATTGCCATTTTAATGATGTTGATCCTGCCAATCCATGAGCATGGTATGTGTTTCCATTTCCGCGTGTCCTCTCTTATTTCTTGGAGCAGTGTTTTGTAGTTTTCTTTGTATAGATCCTTCACATCTTTAGTCAGGTTGACTCCAAGATATTTGAGTTTGTGTGGAACTAATGTGAATGGGATTGTTCTCTTAATGTCCATTTCTTCCCTATCATTATTAGTGTATAAAAAGGCCATTGATTTTTGTGTGTTAATTTTGTATCCTGCCACTTTGCTATACAAATCTATTATTTCTAGAAGCTTTTTGGTAGAGTCTTTAGGGTTTTCTAAGTAGAGTATCATGTCATCTGCAAACAGTGAGAGCTTGACTTCTTCCTTTCCTATCTGGATTCCCTTGATATCTTTTTCTTGCCTAATCGCTATAGCAAGTGCTTCCAGTGCTATGTTGAATAGGAGTGGTGAGAGAGGACAGCCTTGTCTTGTACCAGAATTTAGAGGAAAGGATTTTAGTTTTTCTCCATTGAGGATAATATTTGCCACTGGCTTCTGGTAGATGGCTTTGACTATATTGAGAAAGGTTCCTTTTATTCCTATCTTGCTGAGAGTTTTCATCAAGAATGGGTGTTGAACCTTATCAAATGCTTTTTCTGCATCTATTGATATGACCATGTGATTTTTATTTTTGTTGTTGTTTATGTTGTGTATTATATTGATAGATTTACGGATGTTAAACCAGCCTTGCATTCCTGGGATGAAACCTACTTGATCAAAGTGAATGATCTTCTTGATGAGGCACTGGATCCTGTTCGCCAGGATTTTGTTGAGGATCTTTGCATCTGTGTTCATCAGGGATATTGGTCTGTAATTTTCTTTTTTGGCAGCATCTCTATCAGGTTTTGGTATTAAGGTGATGTTGGCTTCATAAAAGCTATTTGGAAGTATTCCTGTTTTTTCGATTTCATAAAAGAGCCTGGCCAGAATTGGTAGTAGTTCCTCTTGAAAGGTTTGAAAGAATTCATTCGTGAATCCATCAGGGCCTGGGCTTTTGTTTTTGGGTAAATTTTTGATTACAGTTTTAATTTCCTCAATAGTGATGGGGGTGTTTAGATATGCTACCTCTTCTTTATTCAACCGTGGAAGGTTATATGAGTTCAGAAATTTATCCATTTCTTCCAGGTTCTCATATTTAGTAGCATAGAATTTCTCAAAGTATTCTCTGAATACCCTTTGAATCTCTGCAGTATCTGTAGTGATCTCCGCCTTTTCATTTCTAATACGCGTTATCAAGTTTCTCTCTTTCTTTTGCTTTGTGAGTTTTGCCAATGGTCTATCAATCTTGTTTATTTTTTCAAAGAACCAACTTCTGCTTTCGTTGATCTTTCGGATTGTTTTTTGGGTTTCCACTTCGTTGATTTCTGCTCTCAGCTTTGTTATTTCCTTCTGTCTCCCTATTTTTGGGTCCTTTTGTTGAGCACTTTCTAGTTCTATTAGCTGTGTCATTAAGCTACTCAGGTAAGCTCCTTCTTCCTTCCTGATGTGTGCTTGCAAAGCTATAAATTTTCCTCTCAGTACTGCTTTTGCTGTGTCCCATAAGTTCTGATAGTTTGTGTCTTTATTGTCATTTGTTTCCAGGAACCTTTTGATTTCCTCCTTGATTTCATCTCGGACCCACTGGTTATTGAGTATGAGGCTGTTTAACTTCCAGGTGTTAAATTTTTTCTTCTGTGTCCCTTTGCAGTTCACATCTAACTTCAGAGCCTTGTGGTCAGCAAAGGCAGCCTGCAAAATGTCTATCTTTTTTATTTTATGGAGGTATGTTTTATGTGCCAGCACATGATCTATCCTGGAGAATGATCCATGTACATTGGAAAAGAATGTGTATCCAGGTTTCTGAGGATAGAGTGCCCTATATATATCTACTAGGCCTCTTTCATCCATTTCTCTTTGCAGGTCTAGTATATTTTTGTTGGGTTTCCATTTGGTTGACCTATCAAGTGTTGAGAAGCCTGTGTTGAGGTCTCCCACAATTATTGTGTTATTATTGATATCCTTCTTCAGATTTGTCAACAATTGTATTAAATACTTTGCTGGACCCTCATTCGGTGCGTATATGTTTAGGAGAGTGATTTCTTCTTGCTGTACAAATCCCTTGATTAGTACATAATATCCATCTTTGTCCCTTACAACTTTTCTGAGTATAAAGTTTGTGTCATCTGATATTAGTATGGCCACCCCCGCTTTTTTAAGGGTGTTGTTTGCTTGAATGATTTTCCTCCAGCCTTTGATTTTGAGTCTATGTTTATTCTGACTATTCAGGTGAGTTTCTTGTAGACAGCAGAAGGTTGGCTTCAGTTTTTTGATCCATTTCGCCACTCTGTGCCTCTTAACTGGTGCATTTAGTCCATTGACATTGAGAGAAATAATTGTCATGTGATTTATTGCCATCTTTTTGTAGAAGTTTGGTGTGTTTTTTGTTCTGTCTTGTTTTTAGAGTAGATCTTTCAGTTTTTCTTTTAAGGCTGGTTTTGAGTCTGCAAAGATTTTGAGCTGTTGTTTATCTGTGAAGCCGTGTATACATCCGTCAAACCTGAAACTTAGTTTTGCTGGGTGCAATATTCTTGGCGAAGCATTTATTTCATTGAGTTTTGCCACTACGTCCCACCACTGCCTTCTGGCCTTGAGTGTTTCTGGTGACAGGTCTGCTGTAAATTTCAAGGATGCTCCGTGGAATGTAATTTCCCTTTTCGATCATGCTGCTTGCAGTATTCTATCTCTATCGGTGGGTTTCATCATGGTGACTAGGATGTGTCTTGGGGTGTTTCTACTGGGGTCTTTTTTTAGCTAGTACTCTTCGGGCATGCAGGATTTGGTCACATGTTTTCTTTAGCTCTGGTAGTTTCTCTGTGATGATGTTCTTAACCATTGATTCTTCCTGAAGATTTTCTTCTTGGGTCTCTGGAACTCCAATGATTCTGAAGTTGTTTCTGTTGAGCTTATCAAAGACTTCTATTTTCATCTTCTCATATTCTTTGAGTAAATTTTCCATTGTCTGATCATTTGATTTGAGGCTTTTTTCTAATCTCTTCTGCTGTGTAAAGTTGTTATGCATCTCGTCTTCTAAAGCACTAATTCTATCCTCAGCTGCTGTTAACCTGTTGGAAAACTCATCCATTATGTTCTTCAATTCGTCTATTGAGTTTTTCAGACCTGTTATCTGATCTGATATTTCAGTTTGGAGTTTTCTGATTTCTATCTTCATATTCTCTTGATTTTTATTAGTGCTCTGATTTATACTTTCTTTGATATCTGTTAGCAACCTCCATATTTCGTCTCTAAACTCCATTTCTGAAAGAATGCTTAGGTAGTTGGTCGTTGTTGGGTCATCAGAGTTTCCATCTTCATTCTCTATGGTTGAAGTTGGTCTGCGTAGTCTCTCCATTGTCTCGCTTACACTGTGGGTTTTTCTACGTGTTGTGTTGGTACTCATTGGCGCCAACAAACACTTACCTCAGCCGAGGCAAGCCGTCAGGGGATGCCTGGGGAGGCCCCCAAGTGTCTGCCAAGCAAAGGGAACCAGCACAATCCACAACTCCAACAGAAAACACAGCCTCAGCGAGACACGCCTTGAAGAGATTAATGCTGAATGAGGTCAAAGTTCCCAGGTTGATGCAGGCTGGGGGAGGTCCCAAAATGTCTGCTGGGCCTAGGGGTCCAGCAGTCAGCCTGATCCGCAACTCCGGCCCCCAAACACTCACCTCAGCCGAGGCAAGCCGTCAGGGGATGCCTGGGGAGGCTCCCAAGTGTCTGCCAAGCAAAGGGAACCAGCACAATCCACAACTCCAACAGAAAACACAGCTTCAGCGAGACATGCCTCAGCCGAGGCAAGCCGTCAGGGGATGCCTGGGGAGGCCCCCAAGTGTCTCTAATTAACTTTCTTTACGCACCCTGTCCCGCTGTAGCCACTTTAGTAAAAAGAGAAAACAACCTGCTAGTTTAGATGAATTTTAGAGTGTTATAGTTTACGTAACTGCTACTTATTAGGCACAGACATGAATTCAAATATTTGACCTCACAGTTGTTATATAAGCTTGAAAAATTAGTTGAGTTCCAAAACCTGATTCTCCAATTTTCTATTCATTTTTAAAGTATTAACATGTTACAGTATTTTAATTCAGTATCCCATTTTTCTTTGCTGTTGTCATTGTTGTTGTTGTTTTATACCTATTACTTGGGGGTTTTTTTGTACTGGTGAAGGGGGTTATATATTTTTATGACCAAGTCCCCCACTATTCTATGAACTGAATTAGGAAATGTTCCAAAAACACAGCATAAAAGCAAATAAGGAACACTTTTTGCCAAATCACATTGAGTATTTCCATATATTTCCTCTTAATTACTTTCTAGTACATGTCAACCATTTCTGCTCTAAATGATATGGTGGAAACTCAGGGGTAACTAGGTTGATTGATGAGGCTTACAATATCTAAAACAGACTATTAATGAATAAAATTATTTAATATGTTTGAGGTATATGTCAAAAACTTAAACACATTGTCACACATCATAATAAAAGTTGTATAATTCTGGTAAGTAGGGTGCAAATAAAAGTTGTATAATTCATCTATTACTAGAATCTTTACTTAGCACAACCACATTGTCTAGTTTCTCTTTTCAAAATAATTTATGAGCCAATAGATTTATCTATCCCTAGGTAAGGATTTAGAATAACTATGCTATATATTGTATAATTTTTAGTTATATTTTACATTCTTTCTGTTTTTCCAGTATAATTTGCAATAGGGGAATGAATCTTTCATTTCTAAGGCTTTTGGCTTAAATTGGCTAAATACTTTGAGATAACTTCCCAGAAACGGTCTTACTTCTTTAAATAATATAAATATGTTTATCATTACAGGTACCATTAGTATAAATTCACAGTTTCTCAGACATTCAACAGCTGAGCAAATTTCACTCTAACATACACCATAAAAAATGCAATACAACAGAAAATTAAATTTAAAAATTTAAAAATATATAAAATAGGTGATTTCTAATAGTAAAAAATCAGAAAATACAAAATTGCAATGTTAATCTCAAAATTTTGTAATAATTTTGGTATATTTTAAAGGTAGTTGAGATAATAAAAGATTATAGAAAATAGATGCTAAGCAAAAATATGTTATATAATAAACCATATTATATAATTAATATTTATATATGACACATTATATGTAATATATTATCCAATCTGTTTCATTTCATAGAATTTGAAAATATGAAATGTTTGATTCCACTAAGATTGCAAATATTTTTTCCAGAAATAATGATCATGAATATTTAGAAGTCACTAAAATTCTTTGATAGGTAAACTAAGAAATCACAAAAGATTGATATTCTATTAAAAAATACAAGTTCTTTCAATCATTATGACATTTATTCATATTTGTAAAACTAGCAGATTAAATTTAGGTTAGTCTATGTTAGTCAGTTCTTGTGACATATTTAGGAATGACTAATAAGCATAACTATTATTGATGACAATTGTAAGACTGAGTAAAAATGACCAAATTGAGGAAAAAGATCCAATTAAATAAAAAAATATGTAGAAGTAGTAAGAAAGCATTAAGTACAGTTAGTGTTGGATATCATCTTAATAGTTATAATTTATAATAGTTAAAATACAGTATTGTTATATAAATTAAAAGAACAATGGGCAAAACATCTATTAAAATCAATTGCTTTGGGTTCATGTATCACTTTCAAGTTCATGGTAAAAATGCATTCTTTTTTTTTTTTTTTTTTTTTTTTGGTTTTTGGGCCACACCCGTTTGACGCTCAGGGGTTACTCCTGGCTATGTGTTCAGAAATCGCCCCTGGCTTGGGGGGACCATATGGGACGCCGGGGGATCGAACCGAGGTCCTTCCTTGGCTAGCGCTTGCAAGGCAGACACCTTACCTCCAGCGCCACCTACCCGGCCCCAAAAATGCATTCTTAACATATATCACAACTGTCCTCTAGAGTCCATTAGACAAGCAGGGCACGGGAGTGAAGAAGATCTAGTTACATATAAAAAGTGAAGAAAAAAGAAGAAGTAGAAAAGAAGAAGAAGAAGAAAAAGAAGAAGAAGAAGAAGAAGAAGAAGAAGAAGAAGAAGAAGAAGAAGAAGAAGAAGAAGAAGAAGAAGAAGAAGAAGAAGAAGAAGAAGAAGAAGAAAAAGAAGAAGAAGAAGAAGAAAAGGAGGAAGAAAGAAAGAAGAAATTATGCTTATTAAGAGTGATTATGTTTTATGTTTAGGTGCTTAAGGACATTATATAAAGTGTTTCCTAATTTTACTGGAGGTGAGTTTTTAAGATATATATTTCTTAAAAGAAAAAAAACTTAAGTTTAAAATAATTTTTGTTTTGTTTTTATGGGTCAAACCCGGCAGCAATCAGGGGTTAGTTACTCCAGGCTCTATTCTCAGAAATTGTTCCTGGCAGACTTCGGGGACCATATGGGATGTCAGGATTCGAACCATCATCCTTCTGCATGGAAGGCAAACACCTTACCTCCATGCTATCTCTCCAGCATCAAAATAAAATATTTTTAAGGATTGTAATACACAGCAATAAATTAATAAACTGTAGTAGCTATCATCACTGAATCAAATATTTTACAAAGGAAAAAAACTATTCTTGTAGCTGGTGTCATAATCACAAAAACATTTATTTGTCTTCAAGTATTTTATACTCAGAATTGAACCCAGATTGCTGCATTTAAAGCAAGTGTCCTATCTTCTGCACTATCTCTTTAGCCTGAGAAATATTTATTCTTGAAATATGCAATGTTGTTACTACCATTGAAATCAAAATTGTTATGAATTTAATGTCTTCAAAAAAGAAATACAGGTACCATCAGGCACATGAAAAATGCTTCACATCCATAATCATCAGGAAGATGCAAAACAAAACATCAATGAAGTATCATCTCATGTCACAGGGACTGGCACATATTACAAAGAACGAAAACAACGAGTGCTGGATGGTTGTGGAGAGAAAGGAATTCTCATTCATCCTAGTAGAAATGCCATCCTGTCCAGCCACCTGAAAACAATATGAATATTCCTCAAAAATCTGGAAATTGAGCCTCCTAATGAGCCAGCAAGATTACTGCTAGGAATATACCCAGGAGCAAAAAAATATATATTAATACAGACAAATCATCTAACCCAATTAAAAAATGGGGAGAAAAATGAACAGACACTTAGCCAAAGAAGAAATACAAATAGCCAAAAGGCACATGAAAAAATGCTCCACATCACTAATCATCAGAGAGATGCAAATCAAAACAACTATGAGGTACCATTCATGCCACAGAGATTGGCGCACATCACGAAGAATGAGAACAATCCAGTGCTGGCAGGGATGTGGAGAGAAAGGAACTCTTATCACTGCTGGTGGGAATGCTGTCTAGTCCAACCTTTACGGACAGTAATATGAAGATTCCTCCGAAAACTGGAAATTGAGTTCCCATATGATCCAGCTATATCACTCCTAGGGATATACCATAGGAACACAAAAATGCAATACAAAAATCTCTTCCTCATACCTATATTCATTGCAGCATTATTTACAATAGCCATACTCTGGAAACAACCAAGATGCCCTTCAACAGATGAATGGCTAAAGAAACTGTGGTACATAACACAATGGAATATTATGAAGCCATCAGGAGAGATGAAGTCATAAAATGTTCCTATACATGGATGTACATGGAATCTATCATGCTGAGTGAAATTAATCAGAGGGGGAGAGAAAAATGCAGAATAGTCTTACTCATCTGTTGTCCTTAAGAAAAATAAAAGACATTTTTGCAATAATTCTCAGAGACAAAAGAGATGAGGGCTGGAAGGTCCAGCTCACGACATGAAACTCACCACAAAGAGTGATGTGTGCAGTTATAGAAATAACTACACTGAGAACTATCATAAGAATATGAATGAATGAAGGAGGTAGAAACCCTGTCTGGAATACAGGCGGGGGTGTGTGTGTGGCGGTGGGCAGGAGGAAAATTTGGGACATTGGTGGTGGGAATGTTGCACTGGTGAAGTGGGGTGTTCTCTACATGATTGAAACCCAACTACAGGGGCCGGAGAGATAGCATGGAGATAGCACATTTGCCTTGCATGCAGAAGAACGGTGGTTCGAATTGTGGCACCTCATATGGTCCCACGAGCCTGCCAGGAGCAAATCCTGAGCGCTGCCGGGTGTGACCCAAACCCCCCCCAAAAGAAAAGAAAAGAAAAAGAAACTCAACTACAATCATATTTGTAATGAAGGTATTTAAATAAAATTATTAATTTAAAAAATTAATAGAAAATATCCTCTGCACAGCTATGTTCATCGCAGCACTATTTATAATCACCAGAATCTGGAAGCAACTCTGGTGCCTGCGAATAGATGATTGGCTAAGGAAACAGTGGCTATACAATGAAATACTATGCAGCTGTTAAGAAAAAAATGAGGGGCTGAAGCAGTGGCATGGGGCATACGGCATCTGCCTTGCCCGCTCTAGCCTAGGACTGACCAAGGTTCCATCCCTCACCATCCCATATGTTCCCCCGAGCCAGGAGCTATTTCTGAGTGCATAGCCAGGAGTAACCCCTGAGCATCACGGGATGTGGCCGAGAAACAAAAACAAACAAACAGAAACAGTGAAATAATGAGTCCTGAAATTTGCCTATACATAGATGAACATGGGGACTATTATGCTGATTGAACTGGAAAGCCTGTCTGGAGTATAGGTGGGGGTGGGGTGGGATGGAGGGAGATTTGGGACATTGGTGGTGGGAACGTTGCACTGGTGAAGGGGGTGTTCTTTACATGACTGAAACCTAATCACAATCATTTATGTAATCAAGATGTTTAAATAAAGAAAAAAATGAAAAAAAAAAACAAAATAATAGTGAAAATGTTGAAAGAAATATTAGCCTTTAATATAAATCAGAGAAGCTGTTCTATAAAAAAAAAGAAATGGGTCAGAGGTAGATAGACACAAAATAGTTTCACTTATTTGTGGTTATATGAAAAATAAAAGACAATATAGTAATAATACCCAGAGACAAAAGTCCAGCCCATGATATGAAGTTTATGACAAAGAATAGTGAGAGCAGTTAGATAAATAATTGCACTGACAAATACGATGACAATGATACAGAGAAAAATAGAAAGCCTGTCCTGAAGATAGGTAGGGGTCAGGGATATGGGGGTAATTTGTGGTGACCATATTGCACTCTTAAGGGGGGGCTTACATTCTAAGACTGAAACACAACTATGAACATTTTTGTAGCCACAGAACTCAAAAAAATTCTTTAAAAAAACTGAAAACAGGGGCCGGCATGGTGGCACTAGAGGTAAGGTGTTTGCTTTGCAAGCGCTAGCCTAGGATGGACCTCAGTTCTATCCCCCGTCCCCATATGGTCCACCAAGCCAGGAGCGACTTCTGAGCGCATAGCCAGGAGTAACCTCTGAGCGTTACCGGGTGTGCCCCCCCCCCCCAAAAAAAAACCCTGAAAACAAACAAAACTGTTATACAGGAATGGTATTCATTTTTATCTGTTTCTGAAATAATTACCCTTGAGTTATAGGCAAAAGTTTGCATGCCTATAAGAAACATACCTAGTTATAAGGTATTCATAACTTTTAATTGTATGCTTCATAGATCAGCAAAAACTCAAATGGGAAACACATAAGAAATTATTGTTCACATTTTTATCCTCTATATGAGAATATATAAATTGAGGACTTTATATATATAAATCCTGAGATTTGCTTGAAAAACAAAAAAGTAGAAAAGAGGGCCAGAGAGATAGCACAGTGCTAGGGTATTTGCCTTGCACGCGACTGACTCAGAATGGACCTCGGTTTGATTGAAAGAAGTAAAAAACATACTTTTAATGAAAGCTTTAAAATATGATATGAATTTATTAAACTCCAGCCATAAGTTGCTTTTCTCTCCCGTTTCATTTCAACTAATTAACAGATGTTCTCTTTAACTGCCTGTCTGTATATTCCTTATCTGCCAAGTTATAGAACCTCCCTGCGGCCTCCCTGCTTCCCGCAGCTTTCCTATCCCCTGTGTGACCCACCCGTCCTTGAGTTCCTGTATGACCCACCTGCCCTCGAGCTCCTGTGTGACCCACCCACCCTCGAGATTTGAAAATGCTGCCACCCTGCCCCCTGGCCTCCCTGCTTCTAGCTCCTGTGTGGCCCACCCGCCCTAAAATCTTGAAATTTGAAGTCACCTTTATCTCACAACCCCAGGTGTAGCTCTCCTACGTCAGTGCTCATTCCTGTTTCTTTTAAGATTGTGCTTTGATAGTAAGAATGAATCAACCTGTCTAAATTCTGTATAAAAAGAGACTGGTTTAAGATTTCATGGTCCGTAAACCTCTACCACGAGTACGTTTCGGACCTCTGACCGGTCAGATAATATACGGAACTTGATTGCATCATTGCTGGGCTCGAGTCTTTTTCATTACTCTGCGCCGGGCAGCTGGAAATCGGGTTTTCCGGACCCTGCAGATCTCCAGCATCCCATATGGTCCCCCAAGCCAGGAGTGATTTCTGGGCACATAGCCAGGAGTAACCCCTGAGAATCATTGGATGTGCCCCCCAACCCCCCAAAAAAAGTAACAAAGAACCCTACAATACACTTATAAATATAATCAATAAAAATCATTAATTTCACTGTCTACAATTAGCCATCAAGATAATCAAATATATTTTCATACATCTAAAATTTTAATTTCCTAAAACTCTTCAAATACATTTTAGTTTTATTTTCAACTTCCATAGCAAACTAATATTACATGAAGTTTTTGATAAAATCTTTAAGAATTTTCCCAAATACCTGTGTATTTTTGCCACAGTGCAAAAATTGTATGCACTCATAAATTATATGTCCTCTCCATAATATTAGTCAGAGAAAATGAAGCTAATAGCTAGACAACAACTGAAACATTAACATATTTAAAAATTATTAGCACCATACACAAATGTAAATTTAGAGACATTACCTTTTATTCCATTTCTTTTGTTTTGCTCATTCCTCATCTTTGCCAACACCAGGGCATCACAGCCTTAAAGAAAAAGAGTTGTTTCATTTATCCTTTCAACGTTGCTTTGCACAAATGATAAAATAGAGGTGCCTATTTTTATTTTTCCTGATATGCATTGTTTGAAGCTGACTTACTCATCACAATAGTTACATTTTGAAATTCTATTCAGAGCACCTGAAAACATGACTGTCTTTGAAAAACTCTGGCTAACAAAGGGTTCATTATGGTTACATGAAGTGTTTAGAGTGGACTTTAGTATAATCTAATAAATGTTCCTGTAAAGAGAGAATACAAGAAGAAACATCAGGGATTGGTACAAGTAGAGAAGCACCGTGTGAGGCCACAGAATGAAGTTATGTACTCTGCAAGCATAGAAGAATATCCTAAAGACCAAAGCTGCCATCATTTAGATCTTGAACAACCTGCCTTCTCAGAAATGTGAGAATGCAAATTTCTACAGTTTTTGTCACATAATCTTTTCTGTTTTGTTATGACATCCTTAGCAAATAAATACATAGTTATAAAGCACTTATTATGTGTCTTTCTACAGAAATGAATCATTTAGACTTGCAAATAATAGTAATTATCAGGCATCATTTAATTGTTAATCCCAACAGGCAATCTAAATATATATTAAAATAATTGCTATTAAATTATATTACAGCCAGAAGACATTGTTTTATATTGCTATTATTAAAAATAGCTTAGATGAATAATCATAAAATGCTTATCACCCTCTGTGCTAATTACTCTAAAAACTTTATTTGAAATAGCATGTACTCACATAACAGCAAAAAAATTTCAAGGGCTATGCCAAGTTACTACCTCTAGCCTCAACCCTATAGGCAGCCAGAAAAACTGCTTTCTGTCATTTTCTATCAAAGTTTTATGAAAACCCTATTATGACTTTTCTTGCCACTGAGGAAAGAAGACTATGACAACGCAGAGATGAGAGGGGACAAAGAATAAAAGCAAGAAGTTAATCATGAGACTGAATTTTTATAAAAAGAACTGATGCATGGTTGCCTTAAATACTTCATAAAATAAACCATACAATGTGTCTTTATATAGTTTAATGGTGGATATGGAATAAAGTGTAGTTAATATTGTATTTTAATACTATAGTCATTTCAATAACACTAATTACTGAACAATTAGAAAATATTTTTTTGTTTTCAACAGACCGGGTGTGATAGTGATATTATTATCTATTTCTTGTTGATTTAACTACTGTCATTTTAGCTCTTACTAATTTCAAAATATTAACTGGTCTCATAGTCTTACAAACAATGGAAGATTGAAAAAGAACTTTTCTGAATATAACAGAAGTTCAAAGATAAAAGTAAAAGTTAAATGGAATGGTTGAAATTTCAATGAATGAACAGAAAAATCTTAAAAAACAAAGCAGGCCTTTTTTTGGCTAAAGAAATTGGAAAGTCACAGCAGTATTCAGTTTAAGTTCCAACCTCAGTTTGGTTTGTCTCTCCACTTCTAAAAGAAAGGGGGGGCATTGTCAAATTGAATAATTTGAGAAGAGTGTAATGAAGAGGCTTTTTCATGTATGTAAGGACCTCTATAAAACAATTAAGAGAAAACTCTTTCATGAAAAAAAGAGTTGTGAGAGAATTTGTCACTTCACCATCGGAATTGGTGAGAGGAAAGGAGAGTTATTAGGGAACTGGAAAGAAAGGGTCATGTATAAAGAGTATAATTGACAGGATCTGTGAAATCTAAGATAATGCAGTCAGTTGGAAGCCAAGGAGCTAATTTTTCTGACCTCATGCTTCACTCTTCCTCAGCTGTGAATAAATAAAACTAGATGTCAGATAGAGTGAAGGCTAATTTTACGTGTCAAATAGGCTTTGCTACATTACCCAATTGGAGGCGAAATATCAGTTTGTTGTCAGAGTATTTTTAGATGTAATTAACTATTTAAAGCAGTAGAACGAAAATAATGTGGATTTGGCCCACTCCTCACATAATCATCCAAATACTTCCCTTGAAAAAAGGGCTGGGCTTTTCCTAGTTTCTTGATCAGCATTTGGAGATTTTGAACTTGATAAATTTGTAATCATGTCAACTCATTGCTTAAAAGTTTCTATCCAGGCGCCGAAGCGATAACACAGCGGTAGGGTCTTTGCCTTGCAAGCGACTAACCCAGGATGGACCTCAGTTCGATCCTTGGTGTCCCATATGGTCCCCCACCACCAGAGGCAATTTCTGAGTGCATAGCCAGGGGTAACCCCTGAGTGTTTCTGGCTGTAGCCCAAAAAGTTTCTCTCTGTCCCTCCCACATATGTCCTTAAAACCTCATTTTCAATTATACCTATAACTGAGTATTTATATAAATCCTACATTTTAAACTATATTGGCTGGCCATCCAGTCCATAGTTTTGTTGGTCAAACACTTTTCCAGCAAAACAAAACAAAGAACAATTTTTTGTGCCATAATTGGGATTGATGGACCATATTGAGTTTACTAAGAACAATTTTCCATAGGGGTTGGACCAGACAATATTTCTAACAGAAGTAGATGAGAGTTCCTTTCTTACAGCAGTTCCACCAACATAAATTGTTCTCATTTTTATATACGCCATCCTGACTGGAGTAAGATATTTCATTGTTGTCTTGATTTGAATTTCCTAATGAGGAATGATAGTGAGCATTTTTTATGTGCCTGTTGACCATCTGTGGGACTTACTCAGAGAAGTATCTATTCATTTCCTCTCCCCAAATTTTTTTTATTTTATTTTTTTTTTGGGTCACACCCAGCAGCGCTCAGGGGTTCCTCTTGGCTCTATGCTCAGAAATCGCTCCTGCAGGCTCAGGGGACCATATGGGATGCTGGGATTCAAACCACCATCCTTCTGCATGCAAGGCAAATGCCTTACCTCCATGCTATCTCTTCGTCCCCTCCTCTCCAAAATTTTAGTGAGGTTTTTAGAGTCTGTACTTTGTATATTCTAGATATCAAACTTTAACCTAATGAGTTGGGTGCAACTTTTTGTCTCCCACTCAATTATTTGTCTTCTGGTGTTAGCCCATATTTCTTTTGCCATACAGAAATTTTTATTTTGATGTAGTCCAATGTATTCATATTTGATTCTATAGTCCTTACCATTTTCATCCTATAATTAAAGATTCTTTGAGGTCTAAGTCTTGAGTGCTCTGCCTGTTTCCCTCAATAAAGTTTATGGATTTAGGTTTAATCCCATGGACCTTAATCCACTTTGAATTGACTTTTCTATAAAGTGTGAGATATGGATCAACCTTTAATTTCTTACATGTGATTATCGAATTGTTCTAACACCATTTGTTGAAAAGACTGTCTCTATTTCCACTTCAAGTTCTTGGCGTTTTGTCAAAGATTAATTGAGCATATACTTTGGGCTTTGTCACTAGATATTTTGGTCTGAAAGTCTGTCTATGTTTCATTATAATGCTTTTTTGATCACTATGACTTTGTAGTAGAGTTTCAATTTAGGTAAGGATATGCCTCTCTGTTTCTTGTTTCTCAATATGGATTCGGCTATTTTAGGTCTTTTCTGGTTCCCCACAAACTTTGTAATTGATTTTTCTAAGTCTACGAAGAGTGCTATATGAATTTGGATAGGTGTTGCATTCAATCTAAATGTTAATTTAGATGTTTATTTTGATAATATTGATTCTTACAACCCATGAACATCTAATGTTTTTCTATATCTTTAAATCTTCTTTAATTTCTTTCTTAAGTATTTTGAAGTTTTCATGGTATAGGTCTCTCACCTTCCTTGTGAGGTTGATTCCTAGGTACTTGATACTTTGGGACACTACTTTTAATAGGATAGACTCTTTGATCTCTTTCTCCTCTGAGTCACTATTAATATAAAGGAATGTCACTGATTTTTGTGTATTGGCTTTGTAGATATCCACTTTGCTGTATTGGTTTATTGTTTTTAGGAGCTTTATGTGACTTTTTAGGGTCTTTGATATATAATGTTATTTGCAAATATAGATAGTTTGACTTCTTCTTCAATTTGGATTTCTTTGGTTTCTTTGAGAGTGGAGACAGTAGACATCCTTACCCTTAGTGGAATTGCTTTTAGTTTTTCACCATTAAGAACAATATTGGCTATGGGCTTTTTATAGATACCTGTTACTATCTTGAAGAAGGTTCCTTCCACACATTATTTTGCTGAGGGTTTTCATCAAGAATGAGTGTTGGATTTTGTTAAATGCATACTCTGCATCGATTGATATGATCATGCGGTTTTTTTACTTCTTTTTTCTGATATGGTGTATGATGTTGATTTATTTGCATATATTGAACCATCTCTCGGCTGAAACTCACTTGATTTTTATGTGTTCTTGAATTCACTTTGCTAAGATTTTTGTTAAGGATTTGAAGCAATGTTCATCAGTGAGATTGTCTGTAGTATTCTTCCTTGGTTGTATCTCTGTCAGCTTTGAAAATAAACATGCTGTTAGTTTATAGAAAGTATTAGGGAGGATTCCCATCTCTGATATTTTGGAAGAGTCTAAGGATTAATTGTTGTAACTCTTGTCTGTTTGATAAAACTCACCAGTAAATCCATGCATAAATTTAACAAAAATCAATAACAAACTCAATTATTGGGACAAAGAATATGTTTTTGTTATGTCATCCATTAGAAGTCCAACATAAAAAAGATAAGTCTTTAAGTATTATACACTAATATTTTTTTTTGTTTTTTGGGCCACACCCGTTTGACGCTCAGGGGTTACTCCTGGCTTTGTGCTCAGAAATCGCCCCTGGCTTGGGGGGACCATATGGGACGCTGGGGGATCAAACCGCGGTCTTTCCTTGGCTAGCGCTTGCAAGGCAGACACCTTACCTCCAGCGCCACCTACCCGGCCCCTATACACTAATAATTTTAAGTTGGTTAAAATTTAACTTTTAGTAAAATCTTTCAGTGATATATCTATAGGAAAAGGAGATGCATGGTTACTAGAGTATCACATATTTTATCTATTGTATAATATTAAATGTAAAAATATTTATAGAGAACATCTTAAAATAAAAATAAAGATATTCATCAGCTTATATTTGAAAACAGTGGTTGGAAATGCTTCTATAGCTCTCTCAACATTCCTATTTACAACCAATATTCAGCAAGATGACCTTATACTGGACTAACCTGACCTTTTAAATAAGAGTTACTATATTATTCTCATTTATTGATTTAGCTAGTGTTGTGAAATTCATATATTGAGTTTATCAAATGTTTTGATAAACATCAACAAATATGATACCTAAATGATAATGATATTATATATTATATATCATTGACAGAATACCTTTAAACATTTATTTAATTTTCTTTTTAAAAATTCAGGATATTATTTTATAAATTTATGAAATATAATACTCTTAAATACATAATTTGTGTATTTGTTTATGAAATCTCTAAAGATTTTTGGGGCCAAAGCAGTGGTGCAGCAGTAGGGCATTTGCCTTGTACATGACTAACCTAGAACAGAGCATGGGTCAATCCCTCTGCATCCCATATGGCCCCCCAAGCCAGGAGCAATTTCTGAGTGCATAGCCAGGAGTAACCCCTGAGTGTCTCTGGTGTGGCCCACAAACCAAAACCAAAAAAGAATCTCTAAGATTTTAAATTATAATCATTTAAACTTATATAATGTCTTCTATATAATTACATTGAATATTTGAGATCAATATGGAATACTTTTTGCCATTCTGGATATCACAAAGTATAATATTTATTAACATAAGTTTCAGGATGTATCCCTTATACACAGAGCAATATACCCAATCGCTAAACATACAACTAAAAGAAGTATAACAGTATTATCAGTAAAATGTCTCACCTATTTCCAAAATTAAACAGGATAAAATATTTCTCTAATGTTCCTATGTATATAAATATACATTTTAATTTCATGTAAAACACTGTCCTGATTTCTGCTATAACTAACAATCATTAATATTTTGTATTTATTTTATTTTATTGATTGATTGATTTATCAACTGATAGGTTTCTGAGCCACACATGACTAGACTCAGGAGTTACTCCTGGGCCTGCACAGCCTCCCCTGGCAGACTCAGGGACCATATGGGATGATGAGAATCGAACCAGGTCCTTCCCATGTTGGCTGCATGCAAGGCAAACAGCTACTGTTTTTTCTCCCTACTGCTATCTCCCTGGTCCCTGTTTTGTTTTGTTTTATTTTGTTTTATTTTTTACTTATATTGTCTCTTAGCTTTTTCAATCATAAGTGTTATTTATCTCAATTCATACTCAATTCATCTATGTATTTTATAAAACTTCAGTAATTCACCTGAAAGTAGTATATTATCTTCTTGCATATATTTTTCAATAACTTGGTCAATTCTGCAGAAGATGTATTTAAGAGTGTTATTGCTTTATGGTTGCTAGTAATTGCAGAATAGAATATTCATGAATAACAATGACATGAACAATTTGTTCAATTTCTTGGAACACATGTAAATGCAGTTCACTTAAGTTTATTTTGGACAGTGGAGTTAGAAGTGTCAGAAGATCAATGTGTAAGCATTTTAATAAATAAAATAGAAATTTTACTTCTTGCAATTTATATTATTATAAGCAGTTTATGTGAGAAGTTCTACCTCATATTTTCTTGCTAGCCATACAACTGTCAATATATATAATTTCACTTTTTGAAAGACACTCAGGGCTCACTCCTAACTCTGTGCTATGGAATAATTCCTGCAGGAACTCAGAGGACTATTAGAGGAGCCTGGGACTGAACTCAGGTCAGACACATGCAAGGCAAGCACCTAATCTGCTGTGCAGTCACTCTGGCACACAATATATAGCATTTGGGGGGAGGGGTTCACACCCAGTGGCGCTCGGGGTTACTCCTGGCTCTGGGCTCAGAAATCGCTTCTCACAGGCACTGTTGAAGATATGGGATGCCGGGATTGAACCACCATTCGTCCTGAATTGGCTGAGTGCAAGGCAAATGCCGTACCGCTGTGCTATCTCCCAAGCCCCATTATATAGCATTTTTATTACTCTAAAGATGACTGTTGCAACTCATTGCAAAAAAAAAAAAAAAAAAAAAAAACCAAAACAAAACAGAAAAACAAAAACTGTGCTTTTCTGACTTCTAGTTTTCTTGACAATTTTTGTATGTTATTGAACTTTATACATTTTCTCTGATAAGATTTTTAGTAAATAAGATCACTGCCTTTAATTACTTTAAAAATATAAATAAACATACACCAGAAAGATAAAATATTTCATAAGTGATAATTACTTTTTATTTATTTCTTTAATAGATGTTGTGAATCTACTTCATCCTGTTAAAATATGTTTTAAAAAATAAATTTCTTATTTTAAATCTTAGTTTAATATCTATGAACAGTACTCTATGTATTATGTTTAAAAATATTGACAATATATAGTAATAAAGTGTTCTTTTCTGTTCATCTATTCAAGAAGCATTAGTATGCTCTTTATATTAAAATAGAATCACAAAAAATTTTAATTCTTGTACATTTTAAATAATAGACTCAACTAACACTTTGTTTTTTATTAAAAGAGAAAAACTTCACAGCAAATTAAACAGACAATTTTTTTTTCTTTTTATACAGACACATTACTGGTAATAATAGTTCAAATCATCCAATAGTCCAAAAATATATCAACTACCAAAGTGTTGGTTTTTTGGAAAGGGCCACACCCGGTGACACACAGGTGTTACTCCTGGCTATCTGCCCAGAAATTGCTCCTGGCTTGGGGACCATATGGGACACCAGGGGATCGGACCACAGTATGTCCTAGGCTAGCACCGGCAAGCCAGACACCTTACCGCTTGAGTCACCACTCCAGCACCTGGTTTTTCTTATCTATTACCTCAAGGTACTCTCCCACTACTCCCCCATGTGTGCCCTGGCAACACAATTTTATAGGAATATATTGTAAGAAATAAAAATAAATGGCCATTTGTTTATTCCTTACTATGTTTTATATGCCAAACATGAGAGAGATCATTTTATTTTTTATATTTCTCACGTGATATGTTTTAATTAAAATTATATATCCTCAAAGTGCATGATTTTATCTTTGTTTATAGTGAGTAATATTCCATTGTGTATACACACCACAGTTTCTTTATCCAGTCACCTGATTTAAGTATGTGCATACATGGGCTATTGTAACTATTATTACTGTAAATAAAAGAGTTCAAATGTCTTCCCAAAATCAAAAGTAGATGCCAAAAAATAGAATTAGAATTGTTGGTTTATTGGTAGAATGTTATTCAATTCTAAATTTTTTCCAAAAATTTTTATCAATCTTAACTATCATTTGCCATAATTTAATATAAAAAATCAATAGTTGATGAGGAATACAGAGGAAAAATTTTTGTGTATATTTGCTTTACTTTTTTAATTAGCCAAATGATATACATGCTAATACAAATTATATACATGTTTAATTTAAAAACATATTTAGGGTCCAGACAAATAGCACAGCAGGGAGGGTATTAACCTTGCATTGCCGCCAACCTGGGTTGGTTACTGGCATCTCATATGTTCCTCAGGCCTGCTAGGAGTAATTTCTGAGTGCAGAGCCAGGAGTAAACCCTGAGGACCCTGGATGTGGCCAATCAATCATATATACATTTCATCTTATGAATGATGCTCATTACATTATCCACTTTTCTCTAGTACAGGTCATATAACCTGCAAATGGGCATATTTTTAAAGATAGTTTAAAAAACATAATTAAACAGCTATAATGATCTCTTATGTAAGTAAAGGGGTAACAACTGCTTGCTTTTTTTAATTGATATAAACAAAGTTTTCTTAGTACTAAAAATAATCTTTGTGAAATTACCCAGTCATTTGGAGTACTATAAAAGAGCTGCTGTCAATAAACTTGTGATCATTACTATGGTTCCATTCCATTTCTTTAGTAATTAGTTATTATCATTATTTATTACTTTATTTTATGGTTATTGCTTGCAATTTCAGATTTTAAATACTGAAAGCATAAACAGTGGTAATTTAATTATGTTATTGGAACTTTGAAAACTTCATGCAGAGTTGATTATTAATAAGTATATTTTATATGAATATTCTACAAACAATTTGCATTTTTTATTTTCTTGCTCATCATAATTTTGGACAAATTAAAATATATATTATAATTCTGTAGTGCAGATATAAGTTTAATTTTAATGGGGCTATTAGACACTGAATTTCATCATATATTTTCTGGTTAATTAGAATATAATATAAAATTAAAGAAATATTATTTCATAAATTAGTTTATACATTCTTTAATAAATCTTTGAGAAGAGCCATAAAGTCTTAGAAAGAACATAATGTACACATTATTTAAAAATAATGACATCTACACCATCTTTTATTTGTTTATGCTTTGATAAGTAATATGATCTCTAATAAGCTTAAGATAGGAGTTTTTAATTGTGTGTATGTTTTCCAATTTTGAGAATCTGATTAAAGTTTCTATTAGCTATAACTCCAACCATTCAGATTATTTATCAAAACATCAGTTATTTGCATCAAAAGGATACTAAATCGGGGCTGGAGAGATAGCACAGCAGTAAGGCGTTTGCCTTAGATGCAGAAGAATGGTGATTCAAATCCCAGCATCCCATATGGTCCCCCGAGCCTGCCAGGAGTGATTTCTGAGCATAGAGCCAGGAGTAACACCTGAGCACTGCCAGATGTGACCCAAAACACAAAAAGCAAAAAGTGTAATATGTTGAACTAATCAATTATATGTGAGCAAATAAAATTCATCTTTGAAAAATATACATTCTTTATATGCTACTTAGGTGTGTTGAAAATATTGTATATAAAATGTGGAAATAAATACAAAAGAATAAAAATACAAATTGTGTTTCAATATTTAAGACCACATCCTAATCAAATCATAGATTATTTTCTATATTTCTTTGCAGAATCTGAAAAATCAACAAATTAATGTACATACATAAATGTATATATGTCATGTTTGCATATGTGTATTCACAGATATAGAAAATAACTATTCAGGGAAACTGAGACTAGATAAAGCAAGGTAGAGATATTTTGGTAGAAAATGGAATGATTCAATGACCGACCTCATATTTTTAAGGAAAAACTTACACAGAAATGTACTATGTCCTGTAAGTTAAATCAAGTGAGCAAGGGATATGGGCAGATAATTATTTCCCATAGAGAAACCATTAGAATCTTAGAGCTACAATTAGAGAAGCCTTACAGGGAGGCTATTTGGTAAGTATGTGTATACACTCAAAAATATACTTTTGTGTATGTATATATATATGTATATATACACAAACCAAGAGTTGATTCTTTGCACAAATAAACATGTCATATATATGCTTTTTGTGTATATGTATAATTTTGTGTGTATAAATATATATGTATATATACTTTAGTGTATATATATATGTATATAGACATAAAACCAAAAGCTGAATCATTACACATATAATTGCATGTGTATTTATATACAGGCATATGTAATTGTACATATAAATTTGTGCATATATACATACATGTTTTATTAATGTATATATACATGTGTGTATACACAGATACATATACATCTATAAATGCATTTATACATACTGTATTTTCCAGTGTATAAGACAACTGGGCATGTAAGATGACCTCTACTTTTCATGTTAAAATATATAATTTGGGCTATATTCACTGTATAAGACTACCTCCCTTCTAATGCACAGCAAATGGAAATTATAAAATGTAAGAGAAAAAGAGTAGAACACTCAAAGGTTAATAGAATATGTTTAATTTCGCTAAAATTTGGAGTGCCAACAATCATTTCACATTTGTCATTTTTAGTGAGTGACTGTGACTTTTTAATTGTGATCTACTTTGAGAGCAGCGAGAGGGGGCTCCTCAAAGAGCAGTTGGCTGGAGTGCAGTTATTAATAGGACATCTTGAGGGAGACAAAGCACCTACTCTATGTCCCATAAAAGCTGAACAGAGGACTGAATACTGGAAGGCAGCATACCTGGTGGCTGGATGAGATGCAGCAGAAAGCTGCATACCAGCGATGACAATGGGCAGCTGAATAGGATACAGTATTCGGTAACTCAGCTCCTCTGCATGCTTTAAAAGTTTAATCATGACAAGCAGAGGACTGAGTAATGAAACCTGGCAGCTGGATGAGATGCAGTGGTAAGAGGGGGGCGGTGGATCACTTGTCCCTGAATCCGGAGTAAGTTTCAGCATGCTGTATACTGGCATATAAGGTGACACCCGACTTTTAAGAACGTTTTTTGGGCTAAAAAATTCGCCTTATATGCTGAAAAATATGCTATATATAAATAGTGTATATTCTTGTATATATAAAATCTATATTTATATATAATATTATACATTTCTGTTATTTATACACATATGTTTTATGTGTGGATATCCTGGCATGTGGAGTGTTCTGAGCCCAGCCAAGCCTCTGTAGTTTTTGGATGCCTAGGGAGGAATTTCTCACCCCCTCCCCCCAGGGCCCGATTAACCAGGCGTGGCCCTGAAGACCCGCCTGGTGTGGGGGAAATCATGCTCGCCTGGACTAAGTGGTCAGCCCAGGGGTCCTATGGCTAACTGTCCTGCCCAGAGCCCCCAACATACCAGGCAAACACACCAAGAAATCCTGGCATGCGGAGTATTCTGAGCCCAGCCGAACCTCTGTAGTTTTTGGATGCGTAGGGAGAAATTTCTCACCCCCTCCCCCCAGGGCCCGATTAACCAGGCGTGGCCTTGAAGACTCGCCTGGTGTGGGGGGGGATCTTGTTCCCCTGGAGTATGTGGTCAGCCCAGGAGGCCTATGGCTAGCTGTCCTGCCCAAAGCCCCCAACATACCAGGCAAAGGCACCGGAAATCCTGGCATGTGGAGTATTCTGAGCCCAGCCGAGCCTCTGTAGTTTTTGGATGCATAGGGAGGAATTTCTCACTCCCTCCCCCCAGGGCCCGATTAACCAGGCGTGGCCCTGAAGACCCGCCTGGTGTGGGGGGGATCTTGTTCCCCTGGACTATGTGGTCAGCCCAGGAGGCCTATGGCTAGCTGTCCTTCCCAAAGCCCCCAACATACCAGGCAAAGGAACCAGAAATCATGGCATGCGGAGTGTTCTGAGCCCAGCCGAGCCTCTGTAGTTTTTGGATGCATAGGGAGAAATTTCTCACCCCTCCCCCAGGGCTCGATTAACCAGGCGTGGCCCTGAAGACCCGCCTGGTGTGGGGGGGATCTTGTTCCCCTGGACTATGTGGTCTGCCCAGGAGGCCTATGGCTAGCTGTCCTGCCCAAAGCCCCCAACATAAAAAGTCCTATTCTCAATTCTTCTCAGTCTCTCTCAGAATGTTGATGGAACAAGAATACCCCCAAAACAGTTTATATGAGGCAAACTCCATCCTGATAATCAAGCCAGAGATATAGTAAAACAAACAAACAAACAAACAAAAGACTGAAGATATATACCTGATGAACAAATATGTTAAGATATTCAACAAACCCAGCAATATCAAAAAGATCAAACCATGAACAAGTAAGGTTTATCCTGAGATGTAAGGATGGTTTAATCAGTGCAATACACCATATCAATACAAAGGAAATTAAAATTTTATGAATGGGGGCAGGATAAATGTGTTGGAAAATTGATCATCACAGTTGAATCAACAGTACTGATACAGGTCTCAACACCATCAACAGTACTGATACAGGTCTCTTATCTATTTGTTTACACTTTTAAAAGAGGAAGCCTGAGTTAATTTTTGTTATTGTTTTGTTTTAATTAATTTTTTAATTTTAGTTTGTTTTAATTAATTTAATGTGATGGACCAGTTTTTCAACACCATTTCTTAAAGAAATTTTTCTTGTTCTACTTCATACTCATTGTCCCTTTGTCAAAGATTTCTTTGTTCATATTCCCTGGACTCTGACTTTAGTGCCTTAATTCTATTCCATTAGTTTGAGAGTCTGCCCTTTTTCCAATATTTTAATTTTTAGAGCTCTAAAATAGAGTTTAAACTTGGGAAAAGAGAAGACTCCCATCTTTGTTTTTGTTTTTGTTTTGTTGAGGATTTCTTTGCCTATTTGGGAGAGTTTATTATTTTAATAAAAAGGTCAACAGTACTTTAAGTCTTTGAAAAATGCCACTTATCCATTTTCAGCATCCAGTTCTTGTCCAGAGTGGTATGTTCCAACTATCAATGTCATAGTATACCTTTCTCTATTCTAACTGAACTCACCACTTTTTATGCCAAGCTTCCTATCATGGACTAGTCCTCCTGTCCCTCATCCCTATTTTCCCTAGATATTATTACCATATTGCCATTTATTATTTTACATGCCACAAATGATTATTCTGTGTCTACATCTCTTCTTCTGACTCATTTCACTCAGAATAATAATCTGATGTGTTGATGTATGTAGAGATGATGCACTTTGCATGGCTCAGTGTTTTTTTTTTTTTTTGTAGTCACAAGAAACAGAAATTGCACACCCATGCATTGTATCCACTCATTGCATGATAGGCTGGATTCAAAAAAAAAAAAAAACTCCCTGCTGAACTAAACTCTGTGACAGATGACACAGTAAAGATAATTTGTGAAATTCACAATTGCAATCAAATCCAGGCTATTCACCACCCTGGGTGATAGTATGGACGCCCACTACTAGCATCTTCCCCATGAAGAAGTGAAGTGGCTGTTCAGAGGAAGGGTGCTCTCTTGCCTTGTTGGCAAGAGGGAAGGAGTAGTGCATTCCTGTGAGAGCAGAACTCTGACTTTGTACAGCCCCAGTTGGACAAGGAATGGGTAGTTAAGTTTATGTATTTGGCAGACATTGTTCATTTTCTCTATGAATTTAATATTTCTCTGCAGGGGAGTGTCACAAGTAGTTTTTACAGTGAGACATAAGATGGATGTGTCCAAAAAAGAATCTGATTCTGGGATAGCTGTGTTTAAGAAGGCGATATTGAAATGTTTCCACTCTTGCAAAAAAATTTTTGTTTGGCACTTATATTATGCAGAAAGTCATAATCAATATAAAAAACAGCATTTAAGGGCATTAGCTCACAAATTTAACCATAAGTACTCTGAACATGAGAATCCACGAAAAAGAAAACTCTGGGTTGAGAATCCCTTCATGGAAGATGCCCACTCTTGTGCAAAATAAAATATGTGTTTTAAGATCATTCCAGGTACTGTATTTCTAAACCTCACCCAACCTGGTCTGAAGAAGCAGGGTAGCAGGAAAGAAATAATAAACCAAGCTAGCCAGGAAAGGATGATTATGGAGTCCATGGCCTTTTACCTTGTACTCTGCCTTGAGCCCAAAAAGCTAGAATGCCTCTTTCTTTATTAAAACCAATTCCTAATACCAGGAAGCTTCAGGTCGAGAGAGAGCCAAAAGTACATATTCAGTGGACTTTTACATATCAAAGAAAGAGGTTTAAGAAAGGATGACATTGGGGAAACACCTTTGTTTAGGGTTGATACTGGGTATTATCTTACACTCTTGGAGCCGGCTGCCTGAGCTTCACACAGGGTGCACCCTGACAGAGGCTAGGAGCAGAGTCCTGAGTCCTGACTCCTGGAGCGGCCACCACCCAGCACATAAAAGAGCCAAATTAAGTGTAAAGACCACATGTGGCTCGTGAGAGGCAGGTTGCAGATCACTGGCCTAGGAGATACAGGGTTTCTCCCCTACCCTGAAGTGTACTGTCATGGGATTAACTTAGACTTTTTGCATGATCATTTATTCTCTCCAGTGTTTTTGTGGTGTATGGAAGATTTCTGCTTCATCATGGATGGTAAAATCAGACCTCTGTATCTAGAGATCTTGATGACTGTGCAGCTCAAGGAATGGAGCTTATGATGAAGTCTTTCTTAGTGGTTCTAGCTGTTCTGCTTCTTCAGTGTCGTTTTAATCCATCTCCTGTAGTTGGTGGTCTTGGTCATTATGTTACTCCTAGGATGGAGCCTGAGATAATGTCTTTCGTTATGTTTCCGGAAGAACCGTTCAGTTGCAGTTGTCTCAGTCAGACCTCTGGAATTGGAGCTCTTGTTTGTTGAACAGATCATAGACCAAAAGCTAGGCTAGAGCTTTTTTGTTGCTGTTGTTGTTGTTGTTAGTCCCTGGATGTGTACTGTCCCATCCTGGTTGTAACATCCAGTCATCTGTATATAGCAATCTTGGCTTTTGCATGGATCAAAGGGTGACATGTTTTCTGAAAATCAGTTTTTTTTTTCATTTGGCTTTTTAAAATTTACAAATTTTTTAAAATTATCTTTAAACACCATGATTACAAATATGATTGTAGTTGTATGATTACAGTCATGTAAAGAACACCCCCTTCACCAGTGCAAGATTCCCACCCACACCTTTACTCGAGACAGGCTTTCTATTTTCTTCATTCATTCACATTGTTATGATAGTTTTCAGTGTAGTTATTTCTGTAACTGCACTCATCATCCTATGTGGTGAGATTCATGTCATGAGCTGCACCTACATGGGTAAATGGGGGAAATGATGATTGGGACTGAGGCAGTAAAAGATTAGAAATGAGCTTTGTAGGGCAGTATCAAGATCACAATACAAGATGGATATTATGCATATATAAACTACATGCATATAATACTATCAATATATATTGTACGAGTGGGGGCACTAACCCCCGCATGATTTTTTAAATAGAGACCAAGTAGAAAAAATTTTCAGTGACTGTCCCAACATACACTAGTGCTAAAACAGCCCACCCTCCTCTCAAAGTGAATTCCTACTGTGTAGAGAGAGGTAGGGGGAAAGCCTGATGACTCTTGTAGAGTCCATCTGGACTGGTGCCCAGGGAAGGCTTGGAGTTAAGGGGAGAAAGAGGGGAATGGCTGGGCATCTGCCAAGCCTCCCAGTATTCCCCAGGCTAGGTAGAAGGCCTCTGGCATGCGGCCTCCCCAAACCCCATACCTGGCAAGAGCTGACCTCCAGAATCAAACAGGAAACTGGAAGCCAGATATCTTCCAAAACTCCTCCCCATGCAACTCCCTGCTGGAGTTATGGAGGGAGGGAGAAAGCCTGAGGACCCCTAAAAGTCCACCTGAACCTACGTCTGGCCATCTGAGCTGGCACCTAGGGAAGGCCTGGAGTCCAGGTGAGAAAGAGGGGAACGTCTGGGGGCCTGCCAAGCCTCCCAGCACTCCCCAGGCTAGGGAGAAAGTCTCCAGCATGGGGACTCCCCAAATCCCATACCTGGCAAGAGCTGGCCTATAGAATCAAAGAGG
Source organism: Suncus etruscus (assembly GCF_024139225.1). Classification (NCBI taxonomy): domain Eukaryota; kingdom Metazoa; phylum Chordata; class Mammalia; order Eulipotyphla; family Soricidae; genus Suncus; species Suncus etruscus. Next base: position 45,051,515 of record NC_064859.1, on the reverse strand, counting down.
AAACCAGAAGCCAGATATCTGCCCGCCCTCCTCCCATGCACCATAGCCCTGGAGTACGGAGGGTGGGGGGAAGACTGAGTACCCCTAAGAGTCCACGTGAACCCACTTCTGGCCATCTGAGCTGGCACACAGGGAAGGCCTGGAGTCCAAGGTAGAATGAGGGGGATGGCTCTGGGTCTGCAAAGCCTCCCAGCACTTCCCAGGCTAGGGAGTGGGCCTCTGGCATTGTGAAAATTTACAAATTTTTAAGCATCTTAAAATTATTTAATTTTGTGACATTTTATTACAATCTGATTCAATAAAAATAGGCAAAAATGTATAATTTCTTTATTCATTTGTTTTTACTTTCACTGCAAGTAAGAGTATTGCATTTCTTTGCTCTGTGAGCATTAAGATTAGCCATGATATTCAACTTGGCAAGTGAAATTTGAGTAGGAATGACATATTATTCCCAGTTCTGAGAATAATTTTGTAGCATTATGTTCCTATGGGCATGAGATCATCTTACCCTAAAGGAATTGTATTGCTTCTTAAGACATTCTCCTTCTCTTTGAGTTTTAGGGAAAATGTGAGGATACTCTGTTGCATTCCCTGATGCCTTGATGAGTACTTCGTTTCTCTCCTTTTGTTTCTCCTGTCACTGTCTCTTTTTTTTTCAGCCTTTGAAATAAAATTAGTATTAGAATATATATTTATATCACTATATATATATATATATATATATATCAGAATGTATCTTTTTGTAGAAAACAACATTGCCATGATTATTGGTTATGTGATTTAACAGTAGAGTACACTGTAACAGTTTTTTGTTTGGGGCAACACCTGGTGGTGTTCAGGGGTATCAGAAGTATCTGGCTTTCTACTCAGAAATCACTCCTGGCAGCCTAAGGGGACCATATGGGATGCTGAGGATTGAACCAAGGTTGGCCATGTGCAAGGCAAATGCCCTACCCACTGTGCTATTGCTTAGGCCATTCTAAGTAACTTTTAACCTCATTTATAAAACACCAAAATAACATGTTGAAGAAAACTTAACATCTAGATAAAGTCATTTGTATAGTTTCAGAAACATCTAACTAAAAATATAAAAGTTTATAATTGAAATATTTTTGTTTTGTTTTAACTCACTCAATTTTATTGGACTACATTGAGAGCAGATTCATATTACTAATCTTTTTATTTCTCAAGGTCCTTAGTTTATTTTTATTAAAGCTATTTATGTATATCAGCTGGAAAAATATTTTTGTGCAGAGCTTTAAATTAATACCCAATTCTAGCAAAGTGACAATGAAATTTTGATAACCTGTCTTCTCATCTCTTTGTGAGCAAAATTGATTAAGGACCAGGTCCAAAGACAACTGAAGAAACTCATGCACTTGTGTCTTTTCCTTCTTCCAGAGTAGGAATCTGCAAGGGCTCAAGGAAAAAGTTACTATATAAAGGGGCAGTAGCTCTTTCACATAATGAACTCCCTGCTGGAACCTTACTACAGATATTTTTTTTTTTTTTGGTTTTTGGGCCACACCCTGTGACGCTCAGGGGTTACTCCTGGCTATGCGCTCAGAAGTTGCTCCTGGCTTCCTGAGGGACCATATGGGATGCCGGGGGATTGAACCGCGGTCCGTCCTAGGCTAGGGCAGGCAAGGCAGGCACCTTACCTCCAGCACCACCGCCCGGCCCCACTACAGATATTCTTATGGAACATTTTTCTGTGAGAGTTTAGCCCTTATGGTGAATACCAACTGCTTGTCAACTTTACAATTCTTACACAGTATATTAGCCAGGTCAGAGCCCAATATACCATTTATACTCGAGTATAATAAGAGCTTTTCAGCACAAAATTTGTGGAGAAAACCCTGAACTAGATTTATACTCGAATCATATAGGTTATTCAGTGTGCATGCACTGAATCAAACACATGTAATCTTTAGTCGTCTTCTACCATCTGCTGGAGGGGGTGGTGTCTCAGCTAAGTCCACAAGTCTCAGCTGAGCTGAAGAGGTAGGTGACTGAACTGGATTGAATGCCACTGAACTAAATTATTTAACCCACAATATTCTGCGCTTTGCATGTGACCGACGGCAGTGATGATGATGTCTGCAAACTCAGTGATGATGACAATGTCTATGCTGATACCCTCACATCAGATATAGCTAGCTGCTCTATTTGGACATATAGATGAGGATGAGGAGGAATCCAGTTTTAAAAGATTTTAATCTTTGTTATTTAGCTTGACTATCTGTTAAGAAATGTTTTTCTGTACTTTATTTAAGATTTTATAGTTAGTGTTGGAGCAGGAGTGGAGTTGCAAGTGGTAAGGCATCTGCCTTGCCTGCACTAGCCTAGGACAGACCACAGTTAGATTCCCCAGCATCCCAGATGATCCCCCAAGCCAGGAGTAATTTTTGAGCGCATGGCTAGGAGTAACCCCTGAGCGTCAGTGGGTGTGGCTCAAAAACCAAAATATATATATATATATATATATATATATATATATTGTTCCTACTTTGCAGTTTTTCTCTAGCAATAAATATTGAAAAACATTTAACCTACTGATTCTTCAATTATTTTAATTGTTTTGGGTATATACTTTTATTTTTGAAATGTACCGGTGGCTACATTTTTCACCCTGGCTTATACTCGAGTCACTAAGTTTCCCAGTTTTTAGAATAAATTTTGATGGGTTGGCCTATAGTCGAGTTGGCTTATACTCAAGTATATTTAGTATGTGAGTCCTTGTATCAATAATACAGAGCATCTAGGGCCTGACTTGAGTGTTGGTGTGTCCCTCTTCTTAATGCACATATTCTCTAGTTTATTTTTATTAAACATTCAGATTTTAATTTTTCTTTGTTAACACAAACACTGCCACAATAAAAATAATAAAAAAATCTCATTCAAATTAACAAAATGAACTAACATTTATTTTTTTTTAATGACTCTCCTTTGAGCTCTTTGAGCTTTTAATTTCACCTTGATGTGTAACTACTTATCCGTGTCTTGTAGATTTTAGTTAGGGTCATAAGATAAGCTTACTTTCAGTCATTTAAATAAGATATTTTAAAGGATGTCATCTCATTAAAATTCAAATTTATTTAATCTAGCAATCATTTCCTTTTTTTATTTCCTCTTTCCAGAGTAGGCCTACTTCAGCAAGAGTATACTGCAGGTAGAGACATATTTACTTTTTGTTTTGTTTTTATTTAAAATAAAATTACATTTCATTTAATAACTCCAGCTTGGAGTCTTTTTGGTTTGTGATACTGAATAAAGCAGAAAGATAAGGCAGTATCTTAGTTGGTAAAGATATAAAAAAGTGTTTATTTTTTAATAATTTAAAGGATGATTAAGAATTTTATATGATAAAATTTTAAACTGATACTATTGGACATAATACTAAAAATTCTCTTCAAATGTATTTATCTCAGTTTCTTTAATAGTATTCAGCTCACAGTACTGAGATACTGCTTCATCTGTCATATTTTATCATGGATCACACAATAAAAATATCATAAAACTGTAATGTAAAGTATCTCTCAAATTTGGAGTTTATACACATTCAAATCATTGGTAAATATTTTCTGAGAATTCAAGTGTGGGCTTTATGGAGTCAAAATCTGTCCCAGAGAATATTTTCATGCTTCTAAAGTAGGTATATAGCCTCATTTCTTTTCCTTCTCATAAAAAAGAGACAGCTACAATGAAAACATCATCTCTGTCAGAACTAATACAGACACTGGACACTACTTCCCTTAAACTACACAATATTCATGTATAAAGTTTATTTGAAAGTGTAACCCTTTAGCTTGAGAAATTTTTTTTGGGCCACACCCATTTGATGCTCAGGGGTTGGTTACTCCTGGCTAAGCGCTCAGAAATTGCCCCTGGCTTGAGGGGACTATATGGTATGCCGGGGATCAAACCAAGGTCCTTCCTTGGCTAGCGCTTGCAAGACGTAGTCTAGCGCCACCTCGCCAGCCCCTTGAGAAATTTCTTTTTTTGTTGTTGGTTTTTATTTATTTATTTATTTTTGAATCTTAAATATATTTTTTATTTAAGTAACATGATCATATTTGGGTTACAGTCATAACCAGAACACCCCCCTTCACCAGTGCTACATTACTCCCTCCCCCCCTTCCTACTTCTCTCATGTCAAGAAAATTCAAAGTTTAGTAGAATATTAAAGTTTTCTCAAATTGTCTCTGAAATTACCCTCATTATTTATCTCCAGAACCAGTCAATAAAATCCTCTCTACTCAGAAGAAAAAGTAATAGGTTCAAAAGAATTGATCTCACATCTTGCAGTATGTTTAGGCTAGGCTGTGAAATAAGTAACATCGGGTAAATACTCTTTTGAATAGAATATATAATATGAAAATATTTCACTTAAAAATTTCCTCAGGGTATACATTCACATATTATTTGCATGTGGGTAGATGTTTTTCCAGAAGTGCATTGCTCTATGAAAAAGAAAGTACACTTTTAAATTAACTGCCTTATTAGCCTCCAATGACACCACTATTTCAAGAATTTTTAATTATTATTTTTGTTCTTTCAGTATAAGAAGACTACAAAACAGTAATTTCAAACTCCTTCAATGCAATTAAAATATTTTTAAAAGTTAGAGCACAATATTATTATACATACACAATTCCACATGTCTATATAATCCTTATGTAATGGAACCTTGTGTGATATAATACTTAAAACATTCATAGACCATAGAACATGCATGTGAAATTTTATTTACTTTTTATTATTCATAACATTTATTTTGCAATGGTGTGATAGTTTAAATTAAGATATTATTATACATAAGTCAAAAATCTATATTAATCATATAGTTATATTATTTTCAAATGTAGTATAACTACTATTCGGTTTACTGTTGAATTATATAATGAGATAAATGTTTTATTGATGTTGAATATTTTGGGTGATCCAAGAGAGTGGTGGAAGTCTAGGGGAACATCTCCAGTAGTACTCAAGTGATGTTTTTTGTTTGTTTGTTCGTTTGTTTTTGTTATTTTATTTTTGGGCCACACACGATGCTGCTCAGAGGTTACTCCTGACTATGCACTCAGAAATCACTCCTGGCATGGGGGCCCATATGGGACACCACGGAATGGAAACAAAGTTCATCCTGGGTCAGCCATGTGTAAGGTAAATGCCCTACTACTTGCACTACCACTCCAGCCCCTCAGTCATCATGTTGTACCAGGTATCAGAGCTAGGACATCGATAAGTAAATCAAATACTTCAGATTTTTGGTATATCTCCAACATTGATGGTTCTTCCTTTTTTTTTCCTATAGATTATGCCATTGTCACTTTAGAACATGATTATATGTGATTCAAATATACATTTGTATAAGTTAGGTTGTTTTTGGGTGATGTTATATTAAAATAAAGCAATGCAATAAATTAAAATAATGGTTTGTCATATTAAAAATAGAAATTACTGGGCCCGGAGAGATAGCACAGCGGCGTTTGCCTTGCAAGCAGCCGATCCAGGACCAAAGGTGCTTGGTTCGAATCCCGGTGTCCCATATGGTCCCCCTTGCCTGCCAGGAGCTATTTCTGAGCAGATAGCCAGGAGTAACCCCTGAGCACCGCCAGGTGTGGCCCAAAAACAAAAAAAAAAAATAGAAATTACTGTGGGCTGGAGATATAGCATGCTGATAAGGCGTTTGCCTTGCGAACAAAAGGTCGGTGGTTCGAATCCCAGCAAAACATATGGTCCCCTGAGCCTGCCAGGCGCAATTTCTGAGCGAGGAGCCATGTGTGGCCCCTGAGCGCTGCCAGGTGTGACACAAAAAACAAACAAAAAAATAGAAATTACTATGCAAGACAGATGTTGGATATGAATAATGAATTTATTTATTTTGTAGTCATAAAGTTAATACCAAAACTATATTTTCTAAACTGTTCAATTAGGTTAATTTCAGGTTTTCCATATAGCAAAGTTAAGTCTGTTTTGTCCTATTTGTCTGTTTTGGGCCATATTGGAAAATGGAAGATGTTGTGTCTGCAGTATTACTCTCTTATGAGCATTGACAGGTTTCATTATGTTGTCTGTAATAATGTTCCACGACCATAGAAGAGTCTTATAAAATTTAATATTTGAAACATAAAAAAACTGATAAGATAAACTAGCTCTGGAGGAAAAAATATTTTTGAGGAGTAAGATAAAAGCAAGTGATTTAAAAATAGATGTCAAAAGCTCAGTAATTCTCTTATATCAAGTTTGATCTTGATTATATCTTTAAAAGGTTAACGTTCCCTGTGGGAGGCTCCCATTTTGGGTAAAAACATTCTATTTTAGAATTACCCATGGTGAAAACCTACATGTGCCCCAGAGAAAAACTGCTTCTGAGATATTTAAGTAAGCTATTATTTGGAGAAATCTTCAAAATAGAACCTTTCTTGAAGGTGCAATGAATGTTCAGAAAAAATTATTTTAACTGCTGCTTTTCAATTTTACCATGAAATAATATAGTCTATAAAAAAGATCCTGAAGCAAAACTTAGAAGTATGGAGGAGGATGTGTATTGTTTAACCAGCTGTGATAAATTTAATGTGGTAACATTATTGTCACACAGAATTTTATTGATTTTTTTCCAAGTTACTTATCTATGCCTGTATTATGTCAGTCCTCAAATTTGTTTTTCCTTGATTCTCGTAAGAACATATTAATTTACCACTATTTTAAATGGAAACAAAAATACGATTCAATTTGAATAGAGATTTAACAGAAGTATTGTGCAGACATATAAATGTTTTATTATTGCTTGACTATAAAAAATGTCATTTAATTTGAAATTTATTTTATCAACATATGTGGCATAATTCTCCTAGAAAAGAATTTTTAGTTTCATTTCTGTTGTAGTGTATATTCATCAAAATTGCCAATGCAAATAATAACACTAGTGCCATTCAAATATATAGATACTATTGGGAGATTAAAATCTTGCTGGGGGTTAACCCCAACTCTGTGCTCAGTGGTCACTCCCAGGAGTAATGAGGGACAACAAAGCACCAGTCATCAAACTTAAACTTTTCTCATGCAAAGAATGAGCTCTAGCCATTTGAGCTATTTTCTGTTCAATACTATGAATTAATATAAAAGTTGTTTATTTTTACCATCCCCTTTTATTTTATTTTTAATATAAGAAAAAAGCATATGTCCCTTGTTTTATTTTTAATATAACAAGAAAAAGCATATGTGGCATGACACCATGCATATGATACTTCACCTATAGAAATATCCTTCATTAAAACTTTATTCTCAGGGCTGGAGAGATAGCACAGTGGAAGGCCATTTGCCTTGCACACAGCCGATCTTGAGAGGACAGTGACTCAAATCTCAGCATCCCATATGGTCACGTGAGCCTGACAGGAGCAATTTCTGAGCACAAAGCCAGGAGTAATTCCTTATTGTTGCCAGGTGTGAACCCAAAACCAAAAAAAAAAAAAAAAAAAGAAAAGAAAAAAAGACCTTATTCTACTGTTTTATCACAGGGAATTGAAATCATTAGAATTAATTTATTTAAAGAAATTGAATGATGAAGTTTTGTTTTCTTAGTTTATACACTGATGTTTGGTTTGAATTTGGGGATGATTCTAAATCCCCAAACATTTTCATTCCTGAGGATATCATCTTTTATACAATTTCTAGGACTAGGAATGGATATGAGAGTTCAGATAATCTTGAACTTTAGAATCCAGGGAATTACTGGTATGACATTAATTCTTGAGATATATTATTGAAATTTCTGGTTTTTTTACAACTATATAAGAAAGTTAGCTAAATAAAATCTGCATTATTTACTATGCCAAACAAACATTATAACACCTTATTTATAACGTGATACTTAGAACAAAATTTATCTGTTATTGTTTCTATACCATACTTTAAATTATCAGTAGCAGGACATCATTTTTTGTGGAGGATATTTTTTGATATGCATAATATCATTAGTGAGTCATATGATAGAGACAGATAGGCCTTGGGTTGTCAATGAGAAACATATGTGTCTGTCCCATCATATCCTAGCTCTAGACCATATGATTTTGAGGCCCCCTATAGTTTTTGGGACATACATTTAATTTAATTAAATATTTAATGGAATAGAATAAATATGATATTTAAATTTTTTATTCAGGAGATACAAAAGACAATAAATAATATCTCTTCTTTCAATTAGTTACTACTTAAATTATGATAAGAGACAAAAACTATTCATGGACCTCAATCTTACAGTTAGCTAATCTATGGTGGACTGAACTCATGGCTCCATTTTACACTTTGATTTTCCTGAGATTAGCTAGGGAAGGATATGACACAGCAGTGTTTATTTCATGAGCTGCACCTACATGGGTAAATGGGGGGAATAATGGTTGGGACTGAGGCAGTAAAAGATTAGAAATGAGCTTTGTAGGGCAGTATAAAGGTTACAATATAAGATGGATATTAGGCATATATAAATTATATGCATATAATATTATCAATATATATTGTACCTGTGGGGGCACTAGCCCCCACATGGTTTTTGAAATGGAAACCAAGGAGAAAAAATTTCCAGTGACTGTCCCAACATATACCAGTACTAAAACAGCCTGCCCTCCTCCCAAAGCATATTTCCATTAGTGTAGGGAGAGGTAGGGGGAAAGCCTGATGACCCCTATAGAGTCCACCTGGACCAGTGCCCAGGAAAGCCCTGGAGTCCAGGGAAGAAAGAGGGGGATGGCTGGGGGTCTGCCAAGGCTCCCAGCGCTCCCCAGGCTAGAAAGAAAGTCTCCAGCATGGGGTCTCCCCAACCCCATACCTGTAAAGAGCAGGCCTCCAGAATCAAAGGGGAAACCAGATATCTGCCCACCCTCCTTTCCATGCACCTCCCCCCTGGAGTACAGAGGGAGGGGGGAAGACTGCAGAACCCTGAATTCACCCTCTGGCCCCATGACTAATTGTTTTATATAAACATGTACCTAATATTTCATAGAGATATATAAAATAATTTTAATATTTACATCCAACAAGAAGTGTCCCGATTTCTGTAATAATCTTCTGTAGTATATATCAATCTATTGTTCATTGTATCCTTTGTGAAAATGGAACTATTCTCTCTTCTTAAATATGGTTGCTTCTAGAATATTTTCTCTCATAAATAAAACAAACCAAAGAGAAAACTGCCAATACAATAAATATATTTCCTTAGTAAACACTTCACTTTTCCCTGCTAATTATAAGCAATTATATAACCTATATCAAAATTATTAAAAATTATTTAAAATCAAGGTTAAAGTATAGAATTAGCCACTGATTTTACTTGATTTTATTATCCTAGAGGACAAGTTGTGTATTACCACTACAATTTGTGAAAGCTCTAACTTTTGCCCTGAATCTACAGGGGTTTGGAGACAAGATTGTTCCTTCTCTTTCCCAAGCAGAGGATTATTATCGTCTCGAATCAACTAACATTTCATTGGCATCAGATAAGGTACTGAGGTCCAAATAGTAAAGGTCAGTTAATGGTGTGTTCTTCTACTGGCACTACTGAGAGATCCATCAAAACCATTGCTGGTCACTCTGTTATTCTTAGGTGTTTTGTTGTTGTTGTATTTGTTTTGTTTTATTTTGGTTTTTGGGGTTTGTGGAGGTCCCATGCCAGAGGCCTTCTCCCTAGTCTGAGGAGTGCTGGGAGGCTTGGCAGGCCCCAAGCCATCCTCCTTTTTCTCCCCTGGACTCCAGGACTTCCCTGGGTGCCGGCACAGATGGACAGAAGTGGGTTCAGGTGGACTCTTAGGGGTCCTCAGGCTTCCTCCCTCCTACCATAATCCAGGTGGGAGGTGCATAATGATTCTTTAGCTAAAATTGTATATGATTATAACATATTTTGTAACACTATAATTTCTGTACTCAAGTCTAAAATAAATTCATATGATCAGCTTATTTAGAATATTCATCATCACTCAGCTACTATAAAATGAGTTTTAAAAATATATTTTGAGAATAAAAAAATAGATTCTATAGAGTGCTATTGTTAGTGATTTTCATATTTACTCGTTATTATGGACATACATTATTCTAAATTATTTTTAATCCTCTTCTTTAAAATATAAAGATGGTATCAATGGATTTATTTGGATTAATATATGATATAAGTATCAGTCATTCTATAAAATGGGGAAATAATGACAAAAAACGTCTCCATAAAATTTTATTTTGCATTTAAAACCTTATGCAGTTTTCCAGAGGTAAATTATGTTTTAATTAAAATACAGATAAGTGAGGGAAGTAGAAAGCCTGTCTCAAATACAGACGGGGAAGAGGAGGGAGATGTGAAGCATTCATTGGTGATGGGAATGTTGCACTGGTAAGTGGACTGTTCTTTCTATGACAAACTCAATTACAATCATGTTTGTAATCATGGTGCTTAAATAAAGACATTATTTTTTAAAAAGTTAGAAAAAGCAAGTTAAATTACATAAATACTACCCCATTCCCCATTCAAGTTTGAACCCAATTTAGTTGATAGTCACTGGAAATTCTACACCAGTAAAGTCAGTGTCCTTTTCTAGGGACAATTAGAAGAGAACTTTGTCAATAGGATGTCAAAAAAATAAAAAAAAGAAAAAGAGAGAGAAAGAAGAAAGGAAAAAATTCAAAATCTCTATCAAAAATGAGGAGAGGAAATGAACACTTTTCAAAGGAAGACAAGCAGAATACCATTAATTATATGAAAAAGAGTTCAGCATTCCCTATCATTTAAAAAATTAAATCAAGATGAAAGTGAGATATTATCTCACACTAATGATAATAGTAAAAATGAAAAATAGTAGGAACAAGTTGTGGTGGTAGGGATGTGATGAAAAAAAAACTCTCCTCCATTGTTGGTGGGTATGCACTCTAGTTCAATCCCTATAGAAAATAGTATGGAGAGGGGCTGGAGAGATAGCTTAGCAGTAGGGCATTTGCACTGCACGCAGCCTATCTAAGGACTGACAGTGATTTGAATTCGGGCATCCCATATGGTTCCGGTGTGTGCCAGAGGCGATTTCTGAGTGCAGAGCCAGGAGTAACTCCTGAGTGCCACTAGGTGTGACCCAAAAACCAAAAAAAAAAAAAAGCAAACAAACCTGTATATTTAGAATTGAGCTGCTATATGACTCATTCACTTCACTTTTGGGTGTCTTCCCCCAGATCTTAAAAACATTCATTCAGGGGCCAGAGAGATAGCAGAGCAGTAGGGCATTTGCCTTGCATGCAACAGATCCAGGGTGGACGGTAGTCTAATCCAGCATCCCATATGGTCCCCCGAGCCTGCCAGGAACAACTTCTGAGCGCAGAGCCAGGAGTAACCCCTAAACACCACAGGGTATGACAAAAAAAAAAAACAACAAAATATTCATTCATGAGAATATGTGCACACTATTACTTATTGTTGCACTTATTTCAATAGCTAAGATAGGGAATTAATTCATGTGTCCAACAACAGATGAATGAGTGGCATATATACACAAAGGGATACTATGCATATGTAAGTAGCAATGAAAGGATGCAATTTACTGTAACCTTGTTGGGAACTGAAAGCTATTCTGTTAAGTCAGAAGAAGAAAATCAAACAGGATGGACTAACTTATCTGTGGTATATAGAATAATGAGATGGGGAAAGATAATGCAGTAAAGGGCTATGTGTGCTTAGATCACTTTGACCTCAATGCTTTGGGAAAAGGAAAAAGAAGGAAAGAAGTCAAGTGGAGAAGGAAGAAGATGAGAAAAGAAAGTAATTTGAGAACACAGCTCAGGGTTTTGGTTATATCTGTGATGGGGGAGATTGTTAAATACAATATATATTATATTATATATTTATATACAGATTCAACAACACTGAAAACATGAGATCTAAGCTGCAACCACTGAAATTGGTAACATTCCTATCAAGGTGTGTGTGTGTGTGTGTGTGTGTGTGTGTGTGTGTGTGTGTGTGTGAAATAAAGTTAGGGAACTCTAGTGGAGGCAATTTTGAAATGGTGGTGCGATTGGTGTTGAAATTTTATGAGCTTAAAACTCAATAACTTTCTAATCACAGTTCTTTAATTTCTTAAAATAAAACTTTATTAAAAACCAAAAACATAAAATAATAAAAAATAAAATATATATGCACATATATATCTGTTTTGAACATACATTTTTATTTTTATTTTTATTTTATCTTATTTATATCTTCCTCTTTTACATCAGCTTCATCCTCCATACGTTGAAATTGCATAGTGTTTACAAAGAAATGTTCTTTTTGCTCATTATGAAGTCTAGTCATGAAGCAAATCATCAATACAAAAAAAAAGGTAAAGTTGGAAAGATGCCTTTAGCTTCAAATTTACTGAAACATTATGCAGAGTAGATAAGATATAAAACTAATTACAAATCACTCCATGAATAAAGAAACTATGGCATGTATCTATACATCAGCTATATTTTCAAGCCTGTTTCTGACAAAATGGATAAATCTAGGGGATATTAAACCACATAAAATTCAGACACAGAAAGACAAATGCTATGTAATCTTAGGATTTTTTTGTTTGTTGTTTTGTTGGGTTTCTTGGGAAGGCCTACACCCAATAATGCATGTGATTACTCCTGGCTACTCGCTCAGAAATTGCTCCTGGTTCGGGGACCATATGGGACACCGGGAGATCAAACCGTGTCTGTTCTACCTAGATTAGCCACGTGCAAGGTGAAAGCCCAACTGCTGAGCCACCAGGGCATTTACAATGCTGCTCTGACACCAACATGCGCCAGTTCTAAATTGATAACCTGACAATGAGGAAATGGGAACAACTTGATCTGAGAGCAAATTGTCCTTCCTCATCAGCTATCGATAAGACAAAATCAGAAAACATGTCACCCTTTGATCAGTGCAAAAAAACAAGATCGGTATATACAGATGACTGGTTGTTGCAACCAAGACTGGGCAGTACGCATCCAGGGACCAACAACAACAGCAACAGCAACAAAAAACTCTAGCCTATCTTTTGGTCTACGATCTGTTCAACAAACAAGATCTCAAATTCCAGAGGTCTGACTGAGACAACCGCAACTGAACAGGTCTTCTGGAAACATAACGAAAGACTTTATCTCAGGCTCCATCCTTCAAGCAACATAATGACCAAGACCACCAACTACAGGAGATAGATTAAAACGACACCGAAGAAGCATAACTGCTAGAACCACAAAGAAAGACTTCATAAGCTCCATTCCTTGAGCTGCACAGCCACCAAGATCTCTAGATACAGAGATCTGAGTTTACCATCCAAGACAAAGCAGAAATCTTCCATACATCACGAAAGCAACAAAGGGAGAGTAAATGATTATGCAAGGAGTCTATAGTTAATCCCATGACAGTATACTTCAGGGGTGGATAAACCCTATATCTCCCAGTCCAAGGGAATTCCCTCTATAATATCCCTAATAGTTACTGTGCCTATGTAGAGGGATAAAGAAAAGAAAAAGAAAGCACAAAACAATCATTTTTCCACATATTTATCGATTGATCGATTATTTTGGTGTAGAGATTGAAGTTGATGTCTCCAATATTATTTTATTTTATTTTATCTTATCTTTCTCTTCCTTTTAGCACTCGAGCATGATTTGACTTTAGAACCGAGACTATTGTGTGGTGCTTGTCTTTATTGCTGTAGTGCTCACTGGTTATTTAATTTGATATTTTTTTCTGTATTGTTGTGGTGTTTCAATTACCTTTTTCACATCCTCTCTCAAACTGACGTTGGAAGCCTGTACTCTGCCCATTTTCAGCGTATTTGACTTCTTTTTTTTTCTTATTTTGTACCCCAATCTATTGCTTTTCTTTCCTTCAAACAAAACCACATAACTCTATTTATCTAGCTCTTCCTCTTAAGTAGAGGGGGAAACAAGAGAGGGTTCCAGGACCAAACAGATATATTATCACTAATATTAAGCCAGACAAAGAGGGGCCAACCTACTCTAGCAGCCCAGGGGGTGATGGTGGGGTATATGGGTTGTAGAAAGGGAACTGGGATGGGGGGAGGACATATTTGGTGATGGGTATTCTCCTGATTCAATGTTAATATGTACCTAAAATACTACTGTGAAAGATATGTAAGCCATTATGAAAAAAAATTTGTGTTTTAATCAGAAACTTTCTTTGACTTACATGTATTATTATATTATATTAATTATATTATATGCTATGTAATGTTACTATATTATGTTATTTTAGCTTACCTCATTATGTTAATCATTTTTTTCTTGAATAAATTCTTACAATAAAAAAACTACATGGAGGTAAGTTTGTACTAATGAACATAATAATGATACTAGACTGAAGGCTAAATTGGCCGCTTTAAATAAGTGAACATTTCTTCAAAAATGCAAAACAATTTTTTTAAAAAATTAAGCATGAAAAATAACAAAGACAAATTTTAAATTAGGACTAAATTGAATTGATATTCCTACCCTCCGTTTCCTTCAGACACCAAATGGAACCAGGCAGCTTTGTTATCTGTAGTTTTTAATGCCAAATTTACTCCTGTCTGCACTTCAGCAAAGCAAGTGCAATTCTTTCAGAAAAGAAAAATAAAATAAAGTTCTTTCACAAAAGAAATATTTCAAACCTTTTTTCACTAGAAAGTGTAACCATCTCCCACAGTAAAAAAAAAAAAAACAAACTATCCTGTTATATGTAAATGGTAAATGTGAAGCCTGTGTGTGTGTTACCAAAGCACGCACCAAAGCTAATCTGTGTTCAATTTCTGATCATAGCAACATAACAATGGAAGAAAGAAGGAGAGGGAAATAATAAAGGCAAAACAAGGCGCTGGGGGGTGGGTATGGAGAAACAGCATGGCTGGTAGACCTTTTGCCTTGCAGGAGCCTGACCTGGGTTCTATCCCTGTCAACCCATATGTTCCCTGGAGCCTGCCTCAGAGCATACCTGGAGAGATTTCTGAGTGCAGAGCCAGAAGTATCCTCTGAGTGCTGATGGATGTGGCCCCAAACAAACAAATAAAAAACAAAGAACCATAGAGATAGTATAACAAGTAGAGTGTTTACCTTGTGTGTAGTTGACACATGTGTGCTCCTGGCATCATATATAGTGCCCAAGCCCTAAAAAGAGTGAGCCATGAAATCAGGGCTGCAATAAGCCCTGAGCACAACACCAAAAACAAATTAAATGGGTAGAAAAAAGAAATGGTTATTTCCCCAAATAAACATGTTAACAGACATGTATAAGAATAGTTTTTCCTGAGAATGCAAATCAAAATAACCATGATATGTCAACGCATAGCTCACATTCTCTGTGAAATGTCACACAATAAATGAACAAACTATTGTAAACATTCTATCTAAACTATAAATAAAAATATATTTTCAAGTATATTTTTATACTTCATTTTATACTTCATTTATAAAAGACACTATCTCTTAGGTTTCTTAGATTATCTAATGAGGGAACTGAGGAATTGATATAGGATCAAGGCACACACAAATATAATACACAATCCTGTTTCATCTTAAGCACTGCAAAGTTTCCAAGCATCACTGTTGTGTTCTATCAGGGCTCAAGCACTGTCATTTCTGTTCTTGAAGTCCCCAGCACTGCCAAGGTGCCAGTTGGTTCCACGTACCATAAGGCTTTTGTAGAATTTCAATACCCTTATGTTCTGACATTGAACTCTTCAAACCACTGGCCAAGAATCAACAGGATGATTCCTTGACAACCTAAGCAACACATTGGAGCCAAAATCACCTCACCTTCAAGATATATATATATATATATATATATATATATATATATATATATATATATATATATTCAAATAAAAAGTTTTCATCTCATATCATGAAAACCAATCCATAGTGTATAATAATCCTATTTTCTGCAATGGTTTATTAATTTCAGGAATTTGTTGATTTGGGAAGATTTTCTGTGTAGATAACCTTGCCACAGATTTTATAAACAGTTTTCCTAGTAATAGGATGCTAGGCCACACCCTGCTATTACCCAAAATAAAGGCATTCCCCCAATTTCCTCTTTCTTTTATCCAAATCTTTTGACTTGTAAAACTCCACTTAGGTCCTTTTGTCTTTCCCTGGATCTTCTCACTCCTGGTATATTTGTACTGGTTTGATAAAGAAAGGTCAGTCTGACTTGGAGTTCAGAGAAAACACAAAGTGTGAAGCACTGACTCTATGACTGGTTTGGTTTATTAATTCTTCTTGATATGTGCTTCAGGCCTGTTGACCTGAGGTTAGAAATAAGGTGTGTGAGGTGACTTCACAACATAAACTAATTTTACAATCCTCAAAGTACTTCATTATTAAATTATCAGGGATTTTCTAAATAATGTCTAAGAATTTGTTCTTGAGTTAACCCTGATTTTATGCTACCCTGATTTTCTTATTATGTGTGGAGTACTAACATATCATGTGCCAGATCACAGATTATATGACCTTGATTTTTGAAGGACCCATGATGTCTGTATTATTATCTTTATTTTATAAATAAATAACAAAAAGAAACAACATAATGTTTAATCATTTCAATTGGTCATATGAAACTAATATCCATGAATTATTAATGATAAAATAGCACTCCCAAACAATAATGTTATTTTTATTGCGGAAAACTTTCATTTTTCCCCATTATTCCAAGTGCACAAGCTGGAATTGTTTTCTTAGTATTTATAATTCTATAATATATTCTAAAATCCATTTTATGACTGAATAAGCATCTAGAGCCAGTTTTAATTTTTAAAATAGTATTTTGCTGCTTTTTTAAAATATTGTCTTACTAGCACAGAAAATCACACATTTTTTATCCATCATAATCATATCACATAAAATAAAAATAAAACTATGCCTTTATAAGGACAATATTAATGAAATCCTACTTTAGGGTATGTCAAAAAATGTGATCAAGATGCAAAACATAGATATTAAAATTACAAATAACATTTTCTTCCTCATCAATTTTTCATTACTTTTACGTGTATCTATGCAATGATTAAAAACACAGGTAAAAGTTTATAAAGACTGTGTTATTTTTAATATTTAATGAATTGATCATGGGTTTGTATTTTCTCTCTTGTTTTATTTTATCTTATACCCATATTTTCTTTTATGAAAATTTGTAACAAGTACAATATAAACCAAGAAAAAATTGCTTTATGTTTTAATATGATCCTTGCTTTACTTCTCAAGCCAACAAGGAAACAGCTATCTCCCCTTGTTTTCAAAATTATACATTAAATAAAGCATTGTAAGTCTTATTTGAATAAATCTTTGGTGATGGAATTAAAAGCATCATAAAGGCAAATGACATTAGACATTTGGTTACAATATCATGTGCTTATTCAGGTCCTGGTCAGTTGATTTTAAAGCAGAAAACAGAAATCTGGGGCACATAGTTCACACTCCGGGGGATCCTTAGAGTCTTGCAGCTGTTGCCTATTTGAGAGAAAGCCCCTCCTGGAATTATTTAACATTGGCAACAGTTGGTGTGATTAAGGAGGAATCAATATTTCTTCTGGCTTTTTATACAAACCTTTGTAAAATCCTCTCCCATTAGGTTTAAATGTGAATTTTTAAAGCATTTCTTCTATAAAACACAAGAAGTTGTGATTATAGTTGGCAAAGTTTGTCCTACTTATGAACCAAATAGTAAATTTAATTCTATGTATGCTAGTTGAAATACATCAATCCATAATATCGTGATGCAGAAACTTTTTAATTGAAGATATGTCTTGAATGAGATTAGTGGGAAAATATTTTTATGGAATCTTTAAAAATTATTTATCAGTGTGTTATTTTTGTTAAAAATTCTGCTGTGAGAATTTTTATGAAAAATAAATACAAGGTTAGTTTCTTGGTTTTGTTTTTCATTAGGACTTTTTGGGGACCAGTAACATAATTATTCTGCTACTTTATTATTTTATGCTCTTGTGGTTTGTACATTGTGTACATGTTTCAAAGTTTCTAAAGAATTATATTAAAATAATTTTCTTTTGTTTCTGAAGCAAGATAGTTTTAATTGAAACTTAGATATAAGGGGAGAGAAAGTGATAAAGTGTTTACTAGAGAAAACAGGCTTCTCTAAAAGGGATAAAGCAGAGACAATGAGAAAATCAAGCAAGACACATGACATATGTTCAAGGGACAACATAGACATGAAGAATAAATATAGCTGAAAATAGTCATAAATGTAAAAAAATATAGCTCTTGGGCCTGAGCGGTGGTATAAGCAATACGGCATTTGACTTGCCCGCGCTAACCTAGGACAGACCACAGTTCAAACCCCCGGTGTCCTATATGATCTCCCAAGCCAGGAGCAATTTCTGAGGGTATAACCAGAACTAACTACCTGAGCATCACCAGGTGTGGCCCAAAAACTAAAAAAAAAAATATATATATATATATAGTTCTTTAATTTGCATATATTCTAATGTGTATATTATATTTCTACATATA
Organism: Suncus etruscus; assembly: GCF_024139225.1. Classification (NCBI taxonomy): domain Eukaryota; kingdom Metazoa; phylum Chordata; class Mammalia; order Eulipotyphla; family Soricidae; genus Suncus; species Suncus etruscus. Next base: position 45,033,002 of record NC_064859.1, on the reverse strand, counting down.
TATTCATATATAATATATATTCATATCTTTGTTTCCCTTGAATACATTTACTTATTATTAATATCTTTGGGGAAACTTACCTCTTCTTCTTTTGATATGTTCAGTTATGCTCTATTCCACATGATTTGGTATCTTCATTAATGTGGATAAATCCAAAATCTATCCTAAAAAGTAACTGAGGCTGCTGACTGAAAAAAAATTGAGAAATATAGAGGTTGGAGCAATAGCATAGCAGGGAGCATTTGTCTTTGGACATGGCTGACCTGGATTTTCTCCCCAATATCCCATATCCTCAGGACTGCCAGGAATAATTTCATTTTTTACTAATAATTTTTATTTTGACCAAAGTGGATTACAAATCTTTCACAGTAATATTTTAGGTACATAGTGCCAAGAATAATTTTTTTGTGCAGAGCCACGAGTAACCTCTGAGTCTTTCTGGGTGTAGTCCTTAAAAAAAAAGAAGAAAGAAAGAAAGAAATGAAAATGAGAAATATTACTGATATGTAAACAAACTGTCGTTTCCATGGGAAATTCATGTGTAGACAGGTATTTTTGGTCTTATGTGATTTGCTTTTAGTATTGATCTTTCCCTTAGTATTTCCTCTTAGGAATTATCATAACCCCACAATTAATTTACTGACTGACAAATTTTACCCACACTGGATTTTTATCACAAACTTATAAAATCTGTTTTAAAAGTCCTTTTAAAAGTGTAATTATTTTCTGAAAATTAACTCAACGTTGTGTTCCTCATTTTATTTCTTGATTGATTTTATGGAAACTCAATTAAGATTTAAAATAAAAAAATGAATAACTATTTAGTGAGACATAATAAAGTCTTAAGACAGCTATAGTTTCATCTTTAATAACATTTTATTTCACAATACTTCTAACAGATAATTCTATATAAATATAAAGCTCACAGCAATAAATGATAGAAAAACACTTAATTTCAAATTTTCTAATGAGCATTTATTCTCAATTGGATTTAAAGTATTGACAAAGTATTCTTTAAAAAATAAGGAATGTATATTTGGTAATTTATTATATTTGTTAAAGTACAGGGTTTAATAATTTTGAGAGGAAAAGTTTCTCATTTAGTTTATCCTCTAATAAAGATAACTGTTAATGGTGAATATCTGAAAAACTTATATTCAAGAAAATAGAAAGAGGCATTAAAGACTTTCTAGAAAAAGCAAAAATAAGGAAATTGATCACCATTATATTTTCTTAGAACCTAGAACATAACTCAAGTGATACATGTGTTTACATTGTCAAAACCCTGAAGTAGAGGCCAAGTACTTGAAGGCCCCAGAACATCCCGCACTGGGTTCTCTGCTTTAAGAAAAAAAAAAGCTTAAGGGCTGGAGCAGGGGCACAGTGCTAGGGCGTTTACCTTGTACTTGTCTGACCTAGGATGGACCGAAGTTCAATACCCCAGTGTCCCATATGGTCCTTCAAGCCAGGAGTGATTTTTGAGTGCATAGCCAGAAGTAACTTTTTCTGGGAGTGGGTGTGGCCCAAAAAAACAAAACAAAAAGAAAAAGAAGAAAAGAAAGAAAGAAAGAAAGAAAGAAAGAAAGAAAGAAAGAAAGAAAGAAAGAAAGAAAGAAAGAAAGAAAGAAAGAAAGAAAGAAAGAAAGAAAGAAAGAAAGAAAGAAAGAAAGAAAGAAAGAAAGAAAGAAAGAAAGAAAGAAAGAAAGAAAGAAAGAAAGAAAGAAAGAAAGAAAGAAAGAAAGAAAGAAAGAAAGAAAGAAAGAAGAAAGAAAGAAAGAAAGAAAGAAAGAAAGAAAGAAAGAAAGAAAGAAAGAAAGAAAGAAAGAAAGAAAGAAAGAAAGAAAGAAAGAAAGAAAGAAAGAAAGAAAGAAAAAGAAGAGAGGCTTAAAACCCATATCAAGCTGAACTGAAAGTTAATTCCAAATTGAAATCAAATAAAAATATTAATCTCAGGTAAAAGTTCTCATATTCTAAAGTGTAAACAAACAAAAATTTATAACATTTGGAAAAGACAATAGTCAAACTATTATTTTATATGTTGCTAGGCACTTAGCTATAATATGAAGGATAGGGGATAAGTGGTTCAAAAGTAACTATAGCTATTTTAATTTGTAATATGTACAAAATATATCCATTCAATGTAAAAAAATTTAGAGTAACCAGAATGTAATTACCACGCTTCTCCAGCCACAGACAAGACCTAATTAATATGGATTGAATTTATCCTCTATAGAGTTAATAAAATGTGGGAACATATTTAATGCAAATTAATTTTATTCTATAGTAATATTTTCAATAATAGCTTAAGCACATAATCTTATGTATACAAAAAACTTACGAGTACTACTTTGTACTAATTTACTCCAGCTATTCTTAAACATAAGGGAATATCAAGATTTCCTTTTTACCTTGTCATTTAATTAAATATCCATGCATGCTTTCTAGGTAGAGACATAGAAATTTAAAAATTATAAGAGAGCTTAAATATTTTAAAATTTATAACCAATACTCTATTAAATTTCTGTAGCTGTTGTCTGATAATAGCAGTACCCTAGTTTTGATTTTAGTTGCTGTAATTTTTTTCATTTTTTTAATATTTATATTGTCCACGATGTGATGCTGTCTTACCAGAAAAGCTTTCATATATTCTGAAACTTTTTTTACTCTTATAAAAGTTAACGATTCTGTTCAATTTCATTGTTTGATTTCTCAAGGACAATATTCAAAGTTAATTGTCATCATTGTCATTTTTTATATAATTTGCTGCATCCAATCTTTTTTAGCCCCTGGCATTAAGATCATCACATAAAGCATGGCTGGTCTACTTTTTATTAGACATTAGGATGCACCTGGATGCAATTGTTTTTGTTTTCTCCAAGGCCTCCAGCCTATAATTTACCTCTTTACTACATCTTCATTTTAATCTCAAACATGTTCATCCCCAGACTCAGAAAAATATAGTTGTCTTACACATAATCATTTTAGTTGGAATTTTGCTTACCCAGAGTAATTTTACCTAGATAGAACCAAAGTTTTATTGAATTTGTCTTCTAATTTTCAAGTCTATTGTCACTTATCCATATTTTAATGCTTAAAACTAAAACTGCATTAAGACAGTAGATTGAGTCCAATATGCATATATAAAACAACCCACAAAGCATTACAATCTGATGTTCTTTTTACTTTTTTTGGGTCACACCCAGTGTCACTAAGGGGTTACTTCTGACTATGCACACAGAAATTGCTCATGGTAGGCACAGGGAACCATATGGGATTCGAACTACTATCTGTCTTAGATCAGCTGCATGCAAGGCAAACGCAATACTGCTGTGCTATTTCTCTAGCCCACAATCTGCTTTTCAATTATAACCTACAAAGAAACCTTGAAAAAGAACTTTGAACCTTGATAGATTGTTCAGCAAAATGGGAATAAATACATAACAGAGATGAGATAATTAAAGAAAACTATATTTTTTAATTTTAATTTATTTTTGTTTGTTTAGAATGCTTTCTTTCATCTTCCTGGCAAAATTCCACTAATTAGTTAGATCCCAGTTTATTATCACTTTATTTGGAAAATATTTCTCGGTACTTCAAGCAACATTAATTGCTGCTGCTTCTAGTTCCCACAGCACTTTATTCGTAAGGACTTATCGCATTATTAGCTAATTTCCAGATTGCTGTGAGCTAACATCAGATTGTAGGCTCCTTATCAAATGATCAATAATAGAATCTACTTATCTTTTAAAAAATCTAGCAACTTTTACTTTGTCTACAAAGACAGACATTAAAATGATTTGATTTAATTATATCTTCCATAAAAGTATCCAAATAGCTGTCCATTTATTTCCACAAAGTTGTACAACTTTAATTAAGAAATAAGAAATAAAATGATAGCATCAAATTACTTTTCTAGACCTTCTGGTTTTCTTCCATGGACATGTCTACAGTTGGGTCACATATTCTGGCACACATTTCAGCAGAATTCTTCTGTTTCTTCAAGTTGGAAATATATGGAGAATATATTCCAATTAACTTTTTTTTGTTTGTTTGTTTTTGAGCCACACCCAGTGAGGCTCAGGGGTTACTCTTGGCTATGTGCTCAGAAAACACTCTTGGCTTGGGGGACCGTATGGGACTCAAACCATGTTTCCATCCTAGGTCAGTGCATGCAAGGCAAACCCTCTATCTCTGTGCCACAGCTCAGCCTCCCCCCCATTTTTTTCTTTTGTTTTGAAGGTGTCCCTGAATGCCACCCAAAGTTTAATATTGCCTATGCACTCATGACTATGGGTCATGCCTGAAAGAGATGGAGGGAATTTATGTGGTGCCAGGTATCAAAACTGGGTCTACATTTCTATACTATTTCTTTGGGGCCAATATTTGTTAACTTGTATCATTTTATTATTTCATATTTCAGATTATAATTCTTATATACAACTCACTTTAATTCCTCCAAATCAATAAATTGGCAAGATGCTTTTGCCAAAAGATGATTTCACAGTGAGATTTTTTCTACATCTGTGATAATCCATGCAAATATCATTAGTTCCACCCCAAAAAGAATAATGAAATAGTGCTTCTGTTGATAAACATTTTGCTTATGCTATATAGTAGATTAAAGACTGGGCTGCTATTATATTTTAGTTTTTCATAATTGGTACTAGGATATATATAAACTCAACTCTCTCAGACTCACCTAATTTCTCTTAAACATGTGGCTGCAATCTGCAATCTGATTACTATAAGAGCATAAAAAGTATTGAATTTGGTATACACAATTTTTGTACTTCCATCACTACCAAAATGTTGAAAGTCTCTATCATTGTTTTAAGTTACTTCCTTTCGGTTTGCTTTTCTAACATATGCCTTCCATACAATCACACCATTACTCTGGCTTTAGTTGTCTGAGACTAGAGATTTGTTTTCAGTAGATACAGTCCATTTCTTTACTTTGTTTCTTTATAAAATATGAGTGAGATAATATCTAATTTATTTCACTTAAGCCAGACTCTATAGTTCCTTTCAAGATGAAGCAAATGGCTACATTTCATTGTGTATACATCCCACATATTTTTTAATCCACTCCCCTCTTGTGGGCTGTTTTGAAATTTTGGCTAATGTAAATGAAGCTACAATGAATGAATAATCTTTGAAATTATTGTGTTCTTGATATAGATGCCAATGAATATATTCACTGAATAATACAGGAGAGCTTTCTTTTAAAAATAAAAATATATGGGGCCGATGAGGTGGTGCTAGAGGTAAGGTGTCTGCCTTGCAAGCACTAGCCAAGGAAGGACCGCGGTTCGATCCCCAGGTGTCCCAAATGGTCCCCCCAAGCCAGGGGCGATTTCTGAGCACTTAGCCAGGAGTAACCCCTGAGCATCAAACAGGTGTGGCCCCCAAAAAAACAAATAAACAAATATATTTGGTTTTTGGGTCACACCTGGCAGTGCTCAGGGTCTACTCCTGGCTCTAAGCTCAGAAATCGTCCCCGGCAGGCTCGGGTCCTGCTGCATAAAAGGCCTTACCTCCATACTATCTCTCCGGCTCCCCCCACCCCCCAAAAAAAACAAATCTTTGATAAGTATTCATAGTGCTTTCCATGGGTGCTTAGCCAACCAAATATATCACCAATAATTAAGATAGTAACTATTTTATAGTACTTTTATAGTATTTTATAGATAGTAACTGATTTTATATAACACTGATTGTTTTTATATATATACTTTTTATATATATTGTATATATATTTATATATATTGTATATATATTTATATATATTGTATATATATTTATATATATTGTTTTTATATATAATACTTTTATAGTATTTTATAGATAATAACTGATTTTATATAACACTGATTGTTTGCAGCATTTTTGAGATAGGCCTTTCACTACTGTGAAATGATATATTGCTGTATTTTTGACACTTATTTCTTTTATACTAAGTGATGTTAGCACTTTTTTCTCTGTTGTCCATCTTTATGTGTTCTTTGTTTTTATTTTGTTTTGGGCCAAACCTGGCCGCACTTGAGTGTTACTCCTGGCTCTGAACTCAGAAGTTGCTCCTGGCAACTCCTGGCTACATTCAAGGTTGTGCTATTGCTTCAGTCGCTTCGTGAGTTCTTTGATGAAACTCCCTTCCAATTTTTTGATGTGGTTGTGTGTATTTATGTATGTGCTATCATATTAACATTTTGGCAAACACATTTTGCCAAATCAATAAGTTTCTGTCATTTTTATAAACTCATAGCATTTCATTTTATATATTTGTACTATTTCTCATTTAAAATAACAATCTGAATTTGCAGTTCCAAATAAAGGATATTATCTGGAAAATGCCATCTTTTGAGAACTAAGATCAAGTGATTTTCTTTTTAATGGGCATGCATCAATCTAGAAAGTAGTTCTGTCCTTAAAAGTAATATATTTTGGTTATTATCTGACAAAGTGAACATAGTGTGCATCTACATAGTAAATATGAGGAAAAATGATACTAAAAATTAATTTTATATAACTTGAGGTAAAATGATTGAATCAGAGTAGATAATCATATCTCCCTCTCTTATTTCAATTTGATAAGAAGTTGAGCAGAGAAAGGCCTCTGTTTCAGGCTTCAATTTACAAGAAGTTAAAGAGTGAATATTACTTAGGACTTAAGATTTCCATCAAAATATGGTAAATTAGAGGACTGAATTCTTGGCCAAAATTTATTCAAGAAACACCAATAAATCTGGAATACATCAAATTTTATGTGAACTATGCAATCTTTCCCCTGTAAGATATAGCAAACATAGACTTTGTAAATGCTTATATTAGGCTTCAAGGATTACATATAGCATTTTGGCCAAAAGCTAGACTCAAACAAGACATGTCATATAAAGTTAATATTTGTATTTTACAAGGCAGCAATCATACTCACATATGCATGTGTTTGTATAAAACACACAAAAGACATACAAACTTAAGTATGGCATCATATAATGGCACCTGTTTACAAAATTATCATGCTTTCTGTCAGCAGAAAATATTTTGGAGTCTAACAGCCTTCCTCTACTTTGTATTCTCTTTTATTTTTTCAGTCCAAGCTGGCAGTGTTTTCTGCTGACAACAAATCTCAGAGCTTTGTGGGGTTTTTATATGTGATATAGATGCAGTTTATTAGATATGGAGCTCATCCACATGTCCTTCCAAGACAAGATCATCTCATTTTTATTTTCTCTGAAAGGACTGAGGCCAATGCACTCCCACTGTTTTAAGAACCATAGTTTTAAGAGTTTGGTGGCCAACATCTTTAATACCTTACAATGGGTTATTTTAAGTTTTTAATTTTAGTTTTAAGGGAAAGATGCACATGGTGATTTAGATGTTCTGCTATGTTATTCAAATCTTTTGAAACCCTTGCTAAGTTAACTTACGTTTTTTAAGAATCTACAGTTCTACTAACAATTGTCTTAAGAAACTTGGGGGCTTTTTTGTTTGCTTTTTTAATATTACACATGGAAATTTTCCAATCTTGCCTGCAGCCCTTTCTAAATGCCAGTTGCACATTTTTAATTAAAGCTTATTAAAAAAAACTCCACTTCTGGTGGCCAAAGTCAGAATTACTTCTCTATTGCAAGCACAATAAATACCATTAATTTGAAACATTAAGAGAACAGAACTTAAAATTTTCAATTATGTAGAACATACACAGGGGTAGTTTTTATATCAGTATCAACAAAAACTCTCATGGCTCTGGAAGAATCGAATTTTAATAGTTATTTAAATTGTGGACAGAATTTAAATCCTTACTATTGGAGATTGACATCCTTATTTCCTTGCTGATGTGACTTATGTTCAAAATAACTTTTTACAGTTAATCTCACAGTTTAAACTAGCAATGGTGATTCCAATATTAACATTCCTTTCTTTAGCACCTCTCTACTTTCAGTAAGAGAAATATATATGTGCTCTTAAAAATCATGTGACCAAATTGTGATGGTCCATCTGGACAGTCTAGAATAATCTCCCTACTTAATGACCCTAGCTATGATAATATATACCGTGGCAGGTCCTGTGGGTGTATGCATGGACATTTATAATGAGATACTATTCTGCCTACCTCATTAAATAGTGGTGCATCTATAGACTGAAAATTATCCACAGAAAGATATAAATAATATTGTAGTAAATAAGGATGATAAACTTTAATTCAAGTACTTCACTAATTTTTTGTTAACATTTTGTGCTATGGATTAAGCAATTTAAGTGGAACGTGTTGTAAAAGTAAATTGCCCATAGACTATTGAACATCCTGCAAATGAAAAATAAATTGTAGTAAGCCTTTTTATATTCATTATGAAATTCAAGATACAAATGGAATTGGGCAGTGTTATTTACCTACTCAAGATTTTTTTCCTAATTTGGAACCACATTCAGTGATGTTCTGCACTCAAGGATTACTCCAATATTGCTCTGGGAACCATATGGGTTGACAAAGACTAACCATTTCAGCATCACTAGAGGCAAGTACTCTCTTTGCTGTACTATACTTCCACCCTAAAGTTAAGTGAACATATTATTCAGTGGGCTGTTTTCTTAAAGTTTTTATAATTATGATTTCTGGAGAACAATATAGTAAGAGAAAACTTCAATAAAATAGTATTTTCAAGTGTCATATCTCAAAAAAGTGTTTGGAGAAATAGTAATTGAATAGACTAACTTCAAAACCAATGGCTTAGATTAGTTTCATAACTGGAAGTGACAGCATTTTTTTTAAAAACTAGAGGAATAAGATTTGTTTTTACTTTGTTCTACAAGACAGGAATTCATCTGAACTACCAATTCCCCAGAGGAATTTCAAGGCTAGTTTATTATTATCAGGAGAAAACATTTGAGATCTCTCAAGAAAAGTAAGTTGTTCAGGTATAGCATTGTAATTTGAGTAAGTAATCACCTTTAATAAATTATATTGTTCTTTTTTTGTGTGTGTGTGGTTTTTGGGTCACACCCGGCAGTGCTCAGGGGTTACTCCTGGCTCCATGCTCAGAAATTGCTCCTGGCAGGCACAGGGGACCATATGGGACGCCGGGATTCGAACCGATGACCTTCTGCATGAAAGGCAAACACCTTACCTCCATGCTATCTCTCCGGCCCCTATATTGTTCTTTAAAATAATATTTTATGTTTAGAATAAGATTTCTTTCTATACGTTGCATTTATAACACTTTCTCTAATAACCTAACACTTAGTCTTCACACATAAGATAAATATAGAGGGAGATGACAAATGGAGTGTTAAACATTATTCAAAAGAGTGATGGAGTTATATACATTAATTTTTATTTCACCTCTTGGTCAATATAATTTTACTTCATAAAACTCATGTTATATGGATGATATATATATCAGTCATATCTTTGATAGGTATCTCAAATTAGATACTTTATCCATTTAATGAGAACTCTATTCTATATACTATACTGGGGTGCCTTTCAACAGTAAAGCCTATTCATTCTATTCTGTCCCTAATTTCACCATTTATGAATCATACAGAGATAATGATGAAGAAAGTGTTGAAGGAGAGGGTTTATACTATTGTACTGTTTTATGGGAAAATTGCAACATAAATTTTCTAAGCAAGAGCAATAAAGGAAAGAATTCTCATTGTAGTTTATGCTGAAAGCATTAACTCTTATTTCTATGCTATTTTAGTATATTAAAGAGCAAGGTTTAGAGTTAGAAGTAACAGTTTGTAGTAGCAGCCTTGCAAAATTTAAGGAATGCTGAGAAACAAACAAACAAAAAATTCTTCCAAGAATATGCTCATCAACTTAGCTCCCAACTTAATTTCCAGAAAGCAATTTACAACTATCTAGTTAAGAATTCATGAAAACCTAAATTGTGAAGTTTGAAAAATCGTTCTGGAGAAATTATTCATATATAAAAAGTAAATGAAAACATGTCCTTTCATTTTTCTAGAACATTGCCTAAAACTGTTTACACTACCTTCATTACATTAAACTCAAGGTTAATTATACATAAATTTTAATTTCTTTTAATCATACTTTAATGATTATGGTTATAGGGTCAAGATAAAAGCTACTTCCACAAAGATGTTTCTGATTCAGATTTATTTTTAAGTGATGAAAATCAAACAACCTTTTCCTTCTGCTTTATCCATTCATATGGAGTCTGCAACATGTATCAATTTTTGTTACTATTGTGGGATATGGAACTAAAGTTATAATCAGGTTTAAACCACTATACATTCAATATTTTCCCATTGAACTTGTGGTTTATGTTGCTTATCATACATGAAGATGGCATATGACTACACTTGCCTTTAATGTTAATACCTCTTTACATTCTGTTACTTTTAAGTCAGCTTCAGTAGCTGTCTTCCATAACTGAACTACATGATTATTCCTGGCATATAAATGTTGAAATCATTGTAACAATAATTTTTAAACTAATTTAACTAATTTTAAACTATGTTCATTAATCTTGTTTAGATGTACTTTAGGTACAATTCCTATCACTGTATATGTCACATAAGCACAGGGCTAAGAGTAAACTCTATTATTCAGTCAGATGTGGCCCCAAACAAAAAAACATGTTTCTGTCAAAAAAAAACAAAAAACAGTCTTTGGCATGCCTAATTTTTGTTTCCCTACACTTGGTAGGGAAACAGTATTTATAGCTAAATACACAGAGCCTAACAGAGCATACATCCTGTGTTTCTCCATCCTGATCTCTCCTAGCAGACAATATTTCTGTTTTTCCCTTAAACAGAGCACTTATCCTGTTTTTCTCCTTTTGCTGTTTTCCTCCTAACATGACTTGCTGGAACACATTATAAATATTCCATCCCTACCTAAAATAAAGGTTGTTGGAGAAATCATTTCCCCAGAAGTGGCTTGTGGATGGTTTTTTCAATCTGTAAACTCTCTACATCACCAGCCTCAACCAGTATTCTTTAAGCATGAGGGTGACAGCATGGAAAACATTCTCTTTCTTCAGGGTCCCCCAAGGGAATCTGATCAGGTATACTTAAGTGTGGATAATTTGAAAACACAAATTGAGTCCAGCAATTCCCTTGGTGATTGCCCGTAGGTGCTGAACTCAGCACCACGATGTACAAGATTCATTGATCTGCATATAACAGAGCTTACAGAAGAAGGCTCCAAAGACAATGCACTGCCAGTGTTGCATGCCTAATGGATATTAATCTTGCAGCTTTCCAATAAAATGGTTGGTTTGCTCATTACTGCCACCCAAGAAAGTTATATAACAGACTAACTTTCTTTTTTTTTTTTGGTTTTTGGGTCACACCAGGCAGTGCTCAGGGGTTATTCCTGGATCCAGGCTCAGAAATTGCTCCTGGCAGGCATGGGGGACCATATGGGACGCCAGGATTCGAACCGATGACCTCCTGCATGAAAGGCAAACGCTTTACCTCCATGCTATCTCTCCGGCCCCACAGACTAACTTTCTAATACACAAGCACTACGGTTAGGATTTCCCCTCTGCCGTGCTATGGAAGAGCACAAATTTGCTTGCTTTTGCCCTGAAAAATTTGTAGGTTGGAAGAGTGGCATATGTTAGAAAAATTGTTTAACAGGCTCTGAGAAATTAGTAAGTTGGTTTTCTTATCTAATTGAATAATTCAGCCCTTATTCTGTCTTACAAACATTGATTCATTCAGTGTACTTTTATCAAATTGAGGTGCAATTTCATAATTATAACCAACTAAAACATTAGAATGTTTAATTTTCCTGAATACCCAAGATATTTAAATATATTGATCCAACATTATTAGCATTGTCTCATCACTGCTTAGTCAACTGGTAAAATTAAAAAAATTGGCATGGTGTTGAGCTTTCCCTTAAAGAAATGAAATAAATGTAAAGATGATATTGATATCAATATGTAGCATTGAGACTGAAAATTTGGGACTTGCTACCATCATAAATAACCCAGCAGGGGAGCATTGTGGTATTCTGAATACCAAATGAGAAGATGAAGGCTTATTTTTTAACTCAATTCATACTATAGGATGTTCATTATATCTCTTCCCTATTCATAAGTTGATCAGTATTTTTAATACTAAAATTTGAGGGTTCATCAGTTATAACTTTATCTGGAATGGCTACTACCATTCAGAAATTCAATGGCAGATCCATTTAACATTCAAATGAAGCACAGATCCTATTAGCTTGGCTTCTATTTTCAATTCTCTCTGAAGTGAAAGGAAATGTGTTCAGTGTAGAAACAGCTTTGCAGAAAGAAAAAATTAGGTGGTTTGACTAATTTGTGTAGAGCAAAGGAAAACATGCATTTCATAGTTTAACCAACCAGAAAACAATCAAAATCCCAAATCTAGGGACCCCCATATTACTAGTAAGTGATGAAGAATATATTTAAAATATTTTTTATTTTTCTTTGTTCAAAACCCATCAATACTCAGAGATAATACCTGGTTCTGTATGTAGAAATCACATTGGTAGAGTTCAATAGATGTGATCAGCTCTGGTTGATCAAACCTAGATCAGCCTGTGCAAGGCATGCCCAGTACCTGATATATTTTTGTTATGGTCTTCATGTGAAATATTCATGTCAGCTTTAGAGAGCTTTTTTTTTTTATTCTTCATGTTTGAAATCCTGTATTAGAGCTCTCCAGGCCAAAAACAAAGACAAACAATTAGTCAATTGATCTTATTAAACATGATTAGAAGAGACTCTGAATAAAACAATATTGTCTTTGATTAATCTGTGTGGGATTATGTTAAGAAAGAAGGTCAGAAAAAGAGACAAGCAGTAAAGGATAAAGTTTACTACAATTTGTGTATATATGTACTTGTGCATAGTCTAAATTTCAATTATTTGTTATATATTTTGTTGATAAGGTTTCTGAAATATATGAAGTTAGGAACTGACATTTAAATTTTCTCAAGCTATTTCAGCTAGCTGAAAAATTTCAATATGTGAACAATATCTGACATATCCTTTTAAAGCAAGAACAAGATGTGACATTACAGCTACATTGTTTTTCAGTGCCCTTTGCTATATGGAGAATTACTGAATGACTAAATTATAAGCAAAATTTCTTTAATAACTTTAATCATTTGGATTGACACCTAGCTGGATATTGATATGCTAAATTGTATAAAAATGTGATATTACCCACAAACAACTAATATTTATTGTATAGATTATAACTATATTTTGGTCACCAATAATATATTTAACAAAAGTTAACAATCAAAGAAAGTGGTATTGGTTCAAAATTTTTTTTCATAATAATATCCAACAATATATCTTTAAGCTGTTAGATATATTTATGGGTCTTGATATTACAAAAATATCTTGATTAACATGAAATACCATGAAACCTCGCCTAACTCATGTTTTTTTAGTTACCTGGAATAAGTTATTTAACCTTTTACTAACAAGTTCTACTATTAGGAGAATTTCTAAACATTGCCAACACTTAGATTTCTAGACGGTCCACTAAAATTTTTCTTGTTTCTACATCTAAAAAAAAAATTCTTGGCATAGCTATTATATCTTGGATTCTATTAAAGCTGTACAGTCAGCATCTTATAACTTACCGGCATACTAGTTATTAAACATTCAAACATTGCCTCTTTTCCTAAGTTCTCAGAATCTGAATTCACCAGGATAGTTGAGAATATCAAATTCAAGTGATTAAAGCAGATTAACACTTTGTTGTCTTTGAATATGTTGATAGTGAAAGCCACAGTTTTGGAAAACTGATCTGAAATACATACAGTAATATAGTTAAAATAAGTTAATTTGTGTTAAGTAATTTTACATCAAAACAGTATTCTTATAAGTTTCAAGAAGGACAGTGAAGCAGTAATGAAAGAAAGGCAGCAAAAGAGATTAGGACTTCACTATAGTTGTCTCAAATGCCGATTGATGGACTGGCACAGATTGCTAGACTGCTCTGGTTAGCATATCCCTTCTGGATGTCAAATAAGATAGAAAAAAAAGAGCAGACAGCTGGGTCTGCACACAGGGATCTTGTCTTGGGAGCCATTACCACTTAGATAGCATATGGGCAAGACAAAAGAAAAACCTGAAAAAAATTCTAGACCTGAGTTAGACTTTAGATAATAGAAACATAATGATGATAGAGAAAGGAGAAAAAAACACAGAGGAAAAGAGAGTGTGAGATAGCTATCTCTGTGTACACCTTCTCTCAGGACACTTACCTACCAACATGGAAATCATCAATATACTCTATGTTACTCAGCCTGGTTTTACAAAAATGGTTTTCCTTGCATCTTAAGAATCTATCATGCTGAGTGAAATATGTCAGAAGGAGAGAGTCGCAGAATAGTCTCACTCATCTATGGGTTTTAAGAAAAATAAAAGTCATTTTTGTAACAATCCTCAGAGACAATGAGAGGAGGGCTGGAACACCAGCTCACTCCATGAAGCTCACCACAAAGAGTGGTGAGTACAGCTATAGAAATAACTACACAGAGAACTACCATAATCAAGTGAATGAATGAGGGAACTGGACAGCCTGTCTGGAGTACAGGTGGGGGTGGGGTGGGATGGAGGGAGATTTGGGACATTGGTGGCAGGAATGTTGCACTGGTGAAGGGGGGTATTCTTTACATGACTGAAACCTAATCACAATCATTTATGTAATCAAGATATTCAAATAAAGAGAAAAAAAGAAAAAGAATGTAAACTTACCCACATCTAGAAAATATTGCTGGGATAATAAATGTACTGTTTTCACAGATATTTCTTATGCTTTTGAACATTGTTATTGTAAACTTGTTTTTGCTTAATGCAGAACGGTGCAGATGAGAGTATAAGGAGAAAGGGAGTAAGATTTGGCAAGAAAATGAAAAAAGTATAACGAGAATCTTATTCCAATTCTTATTTTAGATGGAAATTTTGTTTCCTCCATAATACTTTTATTGAAAGTTTTCAAATAAGTGAAAAACTAGAATTTCTTCTTTATATAGAATCAGAGTGAAAATCATTAGCTAGAACATTCTATGGAAATGAGTTTTAGTGCCTGTCATATCCATCATTACTAGAAAGACACATTTTCTGTCAGTTTCAAAACATTCACCTTTGTTTGTCTGAGCACTATATCCTCTGGAGAGAGTTCAAGACATACTGATAAATATATACTTCAAGAAAATTTCCTTATGTAACTGATTTATTGTTCAGAGAGTTTTGTACATTAAACTTTCTTTAATTTTAACCAGGTTTAAGATTACCTGGTATTTGTCTTGATTAGACTTATGCATATAGTTCACCTATTTTCAGAAAATATATTAGAATGAAAATTTCTAGAAAAAACAAATTAACTTCAGTAGTGCTGATTTTCGATGTTTATTTGTCAATTGTTGTTCTTATAGACAAACTCTGAAGGAAACTTACTGTGTATATATTCCAAACAAATCACTGTTTGATTAAACTCATGGAAATTTTAAAAGTGTAGTCTTACTAGTAAATGTTTATACTGTTAATTTTTTATATCAGATCTTAGTGATTTACCATGCTCATTTGTCATATATTGGTACCAGTCACTATTTCTTCTAGTTTACTCCAATTGTATATTTCTTATCAATATTCCCTTAGTTTAAATTCTTACCTGAACTGACTTTCTCTTTGCCTCAGATTCAGCAATTTGCTTTTATATGATTTCAGAATACAAAAAGATAACCATAGTGAGAAGTGGAGATTTCTGAATTCTTAATTGATTTATATTCCCAACCCCTTGACCTTAACCTTGACCTCTTTCAGCCCTGAGTTCAAAGAATTGTCTAGAATTGGTGCATTCTGAACTCTTGAAATAAAATATCTTACTCCATTATGCAAATTCAGCCTTAGATTTCTCACATATTTCTGCTCACTACATCTGTATCTTAACTACCTTACCAAGAACTTCAATCTACTGCTTCACAAATACCTTCACATTTAGCACTCTTCTCCCCAAAGTCTGCTACTATATTGTCTATTCCCTCTATTTTCAAAATTCTATCTTGTCTCATTTTAATTATTCTCTTGCCAGCATCCTCAAATTTCCCTTATTTGCATTTCTATTACATGCTCTCAGTAAAACGGCAATTTTGCAAAAGTTTAAATAATGGTTTTTAGCATTTCCACCCTGCTTTTAAATACTGCTGGAAGAGAAAACCACATCTTTACATAGATTGAGGGAATCCTATTGCATATGAATGAATCCCTATTCTCCTACTCACAGAAACAGATTGAAATATCCTATAATTTCTTCAAATAACTGACTCCATCATATATTCATTTATTCAAAGTAATAGGATAAATAAATTCTTCCCAGAACTATCAATAACTTTTTCTGACCACAGCATTAATCTGTTTTCTCCTGGTAAAAACATGTCAATAGCATTTCTATCATATATTTTTATTATACACATTGATACCCATGGATGGTTAAACATGTGTGAGAGTTTCAACTATTTATTATATTTCTAATTGTATACATTTTGAACCCACATTTGGTTATACTAGTGGTTTTTTTTTCAAAGTCTACTGTGCTCAGGGTCACTTCTGGCAGTGTTCAGGAGATTATGTATGCCAGGAATTTAACTACAGTTGGCTATAGCAAAGCAAACACCTTCGACACTTTTCTGCAACCCAAATTTCACAATTTAAAAGTCTGTTTTTAGAATTCTGGTTTTCCCAATGTAATAAGCAGAAAGAAGACAAATTTTTTTTTAAATTCCCACTAGTAAGAAGCTTAGATCGTTTTCCATATTTGTTGTGTTTGACTTTTTACAATCTGTACTGTTATTAAAAGAAATATGAACTATTGCATCACTGAAACTGTTCTTGTCTAATTCACACATGGTATATTTATTCTAATAAAATTTAAAAATATATCACATTGCAGTTTTCTAAAGCATTTAATCTTGTGAATTTCATGGACTTTAAGGATTTTTCCCCATTGATTTATATCATGATATATCTGCCTGATTTTTCCCAATGCTTAATTTTTTCCTGAATTCTTTTTAGATTAGCTTATATTATGGGTTATTTAAATATTGCTATTTTACTGTATTTCTAACTGGTTTTCTGAGATTTTTTTTTGGTCTTGTTTTGTTTTGAGAAGTTCACACCTGTTGGTACTCATGGCCTCCTTCCAGCTCTATAGTTGGGAGACCATAATAGACCTAGGAATGAAACTGGTCTCCTTTATTTAATTCAGCCTGTTAAGAGATCTCTCCAACCTTTATTTCTGTATTTAAAATATTTGTATGTTTTCTGAGCAATATCAGCTTAAATAAAGATAAAATCAAATATATTCACATAATTAAAAATTGATTTTAATAGTATTTACCTTTTACTACAAAAGTTTCCCCAGTTTCCAGAGAGATATTTCTGGGGCTATGATACTTGCCTTGTAGAGTCTTCTCAACCCACCAATGAATTCAGAATCCTCAGTGGTGTTAATATAGGAATATTTTATATCATAAGTTATTAGCATGAAGTTGCTGTGGGCAGAATTTATTTATATTTTATTATTAACACCAGGTTCATAGATTGAAACACTTGTTTGACATATATTTTTGCCCTGGTATTCCTTGATACTTAAAAAAATTTTTTGTAAAGTACAAATGTCATCATTCCTTTTCTCCTAGATTATCTGAATAATGTATGGCATAGTGGCTACAATTAAGAACTAACAACACTTGCATAATAAAGATATACAGAACATGAAAAGTAGTAAAATAATTCCAAGACCACAGAAATATCAGGTCCAAATATCTTGGACTGTATACTTTTAAAATAGTAAAAGGGACCTTTAATCAGAAATTAAATTAAGAATTTTAAGGATGAACGATTGAATTTCAAGGGCCTTTATAAAACATAGGTAAGAGAATCAAGAAGGAGATGGAAATGTTATGTTAGAAGTAGGGTTGAGAAAAAAAAGAAGGGAGTAAGGAGAGGGGAAGGAGAAATTACTATTTGTGATCTATGGAAATAGAACAGAGGATGTGATCCAAAGAGCCTATGTGGTCTTAGCAATGGAAAAAAATAGGAAATTAATTGCTTTTATGGTGTCCAGAAAGCAAATAGTACTTCTAGAAATTTAAATTTAGAATCACTTCTAATTTCCAACTTCTAATTTCCAAAACGATGCAATCGGGAACTTTGTTTTTAGCCACACCAAAAAGTTCATGGTAATGTATTGCAGCAGCATCTCATCAGTAGCATGGACATTAAACAATATGACCCAATTGCCAAGTGCTTACCGAAAGTAACTCTTGGGTTAAACTGAGCATTATTTTGAAGGTCTCCTTACCAAGTCCCCCCAAAAGCAGAACTACACAGCCTTCAAGAAATAGATCCTTCAAAGAACATGTGGCCATGTTCGATTCAGACAAGCTCCATAAACTCACTCTTGTCTAGAATGAGATATAAATTGAACTGTAAAAGATTATGGCTACCCCAGCACATGCAGCACAAAGCTGGCCATTTAAGGAGAAGAGGGTTTACCAAGCCCCACCCCACAGAAGCCATACTTGCTTACTCCATCACCTAGAATCACTTTTTCCCTGATGGCCTGCAATATTATTGACCCTCTATGATTCCCTGCAGGACATTGATCTGACCAAACTTCAGGTATGCCAGTCATTGAGCTAATATCACCAGGGCTTTTTCTTTGGAGCAAGAGCAGGCATCTTCCCCCATATCTTTCTTCTGGAAAAATCTGGGAGCTGTAACCATGCCCACAAAGACAGTCACTGTGTTCAAACCGGGCCTTTTTCCAATAAGCTGATTATAGACCTTAAAGTCATAGTATCGTAGCTTTGAGTTTTTAGACAATTTCATTTGTTTGATGCTGACATCTCTAAAGAAATACCCATATTTAACAAACTGGACATAAAAAAAAAAAAAAACAAGAGCATACTAACCTTTTGCATTGTATTTTTTTCTGCCATTGTATTAATGACTTCATTGCTGATACAATAATTTTCACAAATGAGCTTGACTCTTTTTACATTTTTAGTTTATTTCTCCTCCAATATTTTTCCAAGTTTTAATAGCTTTGATTTCACATATGGAGACAAATTTATTATGATCAACTATGTCATCTATGTGATTAATTTTCTTTAAATAAATAACCTTTGTAAATAAAATACAAAACTAGGAGTTACTGCACCTCAAGGAAACAGCGACTTGGACAAAAAGGTCACACATGGAATGGGAGAAAATATTCACCCAAACCCATCAGATAAGGGGCTAATATCTAAGATGTACAGGGTACTAACAGACCTAAAGAGGAAAAAAAACACCTAGTCCCATCAAAAAAATGGGGAGAAGAAATAAACAAACATTTTTTCAAGGAAGAAAAACAGATGGCCAAATGGAACATGAAAAAATGCTCCACATCACTAATAATCTGGGGGTTGCTAATCCAAACAACAATGAGATATCATCTCATGCCACAGAAACTGGCACACATCACAAAGATGTGTGGTAGAAATAACTCTCATTTACTGCTGGTGTTAATGCCATATAGTCTAGCCTTTCTGGGAAACAATACGGATATTCCTTAAAACACTGAATATTAAGCCCCCATATGATCCAGCAAAACCACTACTAGGGTTATACTCTAGTACTACAATAACACAATACAATAATGTCCTCTATACTTCTATGTTCATAGCAGTGCTCTTTGAAATAACCATAATGGGACAACCCAGATACAAGACAACAGATGAGTGACTAAAGAAACTGTGGTACATTTACACAATAGAATGCTACTCAGCTATTAGAAGAAATTAAATCACAAAATTTGCCATATATGAATGGATATGGAGACTATTGTTTTGAGTGAAATGAGTCAGAGGGAGAGAGATACACACAGAATAGTCTCATTCATCTCTGGGATTTATAAAAAAAGAATACAATATGCTAATAAAATCCAGAGACAATAGAGATGAGGGTATGAAGGACTAGCCCATGATATGAAGCTTACTGCAAAGAGTGGTAGTGGGGTTAGATAAATAACTTCACTAATAACTACCATGACAATTATATATATAGAAATAGAACACCTGTCTCAAAAAACAGGTACGGTATATGGGAGGAGGGAAATGGGAGACATTGGTGGCAGGAAAGTTGTACTGGTAGTGTGGGGTGAGCATTGTATAGCTGAAACGCAATTACAAATAAGTTTGTTACTATGATAATTAAGTGAAGAAATTATTTTAAAAAGAACAATAAATAAATAAAGTAAAAAAAGGAAAGCATAATTCAACAACCATATTCAATAACATATTTTGGATGTATATAAATATTGACAATAATTTTCATTATAGACAAACCATAAAAATGATCTGATACTCATGAGCAGTAGTTAAAATTTCTATGGATGATTCTGAGAATACATTTTATTTGTGGTTAGGAAACAAAGTGTCATATATATCATAATTTTTCTTTTTTAGTTATCATTTTTGTATTTCATGAAAGTTTTTTTGCATCTCATGAAAGTTTTTCAATATACTTGCACATTCCAATAAAAATAAAATATAAAATAGAAGGTATAAAAATAGAAAGTTTTGGGAAAATAGTATATGACCAGCAAATGACCATATATATATGTGTGTGTATGTGTGTATTTATATATATATATATACATATATATATGTATATATATATATAATCTAGCAATTTGCACAATATATCATGATCTTCCAGAAGGCAGGTGAGCTCTATTTCTTTCAATGGTTATCAAAGAGGAAAGAGGATCTGGACTCCACTTTTCTACCAGTCAGTAGACATAATCTGTATATGTGGACTACACATTGTCACATTTAGGAAACAACATCTTCATTTACTCCTGAAATATCAAAAATATGCATATGGCATAAAATATAAAATGTCATAAAATAGGGGCCGGAGAGATAGTATACGGTAGGGCATTGACCTTGCACGCAGTCAACTCAGGACCGAAGGTGGTTTGAGTACTGGCATCTCATATGGTCCTCAGTGCCTGCCTGGAGCTATTTCTGAGCACAAACACAGGAGTAATCCCTGAGTGTGCCACTGGGTGTGACCCAGAAAAGGGAAAAAAATAAAAATGTTATAATATATATTTTATGAAAATACACTGCTACTAAGTCAGAGCAGTAACTGGCTATTGTAACAACCACTTTCACCCATACCTCTTACACTGTAAGCCAAAACAAGAGTAAGACAAAACTAAGAGCAGACATAAATAAAGAAATGCATTTTATTTGCACATCTATTTATTGACAGGTAATAACTTCAGAAAAGTTTCACTATAGTTCTGCTAATTACAAAGTTTTAATAAATATATTTAAGCACTTTATGCTAAAATTCTTCATTGATCAAAGAAAAAAGACTTTTGACTACTAAGCTTCTTTCTATTCTACAATTAACTGCAAGTCTTTAATCTCTGAGTCTTTTATTTTATCTTTCTGACTTGGATATTAACTTATTTAGTCTTCCTGTACTGAGTTTGTGTAGCAATATAAAGTTTTCTCAACATGTAGACAATTAAAAGGAAGTGTAATTGGGTTTCTCTAGGTGGGAAGAAAATAAATGCCTTCAACATCAGCATAAACACATTAACTGTATGCAAAGATTTAAACCATATAATTTTCATAATGAACATTTTATGCCACATTATTTGCACCTGGTTTAGAAATTTACTGAGCTTTTCACAATAATTATCAATGATCATATCAAAATGTCAGTTGCTTTAAGTGACATTTTGCTGGGCAGTTATCAGAAAGAATTGTTTTCCCTTTGATATTTGTTGACAGTCTGATTTGAAGCAATTTATTACTTAAAATATTGAAAATACACTTTCTAAATATGGTCAAGTATATAATAAAAACATTATAAAGTTTGAGACATCTTAAAATCACATTTAATATTTTGGTGTAGAGGAACATGTATATCATTTAAAATATATTTATTTAAAATAGATAGTTAAAATGTGCATAAACAACATATATATAATTTATACACTAAATAAAAATTTATAAAAATAGTTTCTAAATGTGTAATTCTAAGCACTGTGTGTTGCCTCCAAAATGCATTGTATTTTAGAATTTCTTAAAAATACAAAGTAATTAACAAAACTTACTGTTTTTTAAATTTCTACTTTTGGTTCTCACTAGATAATGAAATAAATACTTGCAGTTAAATATTTTCGGTTAACAACTATTTATATAACAAATTATTATATAGTATTGTAAGTTATAGAAGACAATCTTTTTAGATAATTATGTTATTCCTAATGTTGTGGCTTAATCAAGGAAGTGCTGGACATAATTTATAATTTAATCATACCAGAGTTGATTTCCTTAATGAATTCTTTGTTCATAATTTATTTTACTAAATCCAATTTAATAAATATTGTTGAATGTGTTTTATTATTTAAAAAGACAATATACTCTAAAATATACAAGGTTTTGACCGTGTGTGTGTGCTTTTTATTTTATTTATCCATATTATTAATTCTATAGTACTAGTAAATGTACACTAAGTACATATATATTCAGAAGTGTTATTAAATAGTCAAATGTATTATTGAAACATTTGTAATAAATCATGTCAGAGGAATATATTTAATATGAAAGCTCTTTAGTAATTTTACAAATATCTTAGATAATTAGTGGGGAAATGGTTACCTTGTGTTAAACAGAATAAGTTTAAGACTGAAAAGATGAAACAAGAGGTTTTTGGTGAGCATAGGAATAGGAGAGGAATTTCTCACATATGTATTTTGAGATATTTCTGATATAAAAAAATGGCAGACAGTGGTTACACTTACTATTGGTTATGTAGCTCAAGAATCTAGAGCAGACACATTTCTGAAACGTTTCTTACTCCAGAAAATCGGCCTATATTTAAAGATTTCCATCCTCACACTGTTGTGAGGATGAGGGAGAGTTTTGAGTAACGTGGCTCTATCCCCACAAGCTTACTTTATAATTATTTTTGTGGCTCATATTAAAATCATAGGAAACTATATAGGCCAGATCTAAAGAGGATGAACTGCATGCAGTTGTTATTTCTGTTTATAGACCACCAAACCTAGAAATATCTCTGAGTTAGGAATGCTTAACTTTTATCTTTATGTTCACTTTTAATTTTCAGGTAGTTATTACAGTTTTTCAGAAGACCATAAAATATGAAAAATGTAAAAGTATGTAAAAACCATTTTCTCATTTTCCTATTGTCTAAATATTAATATGTGAGATCCGTCAGAGTATGTTAGGAAAGCAATTGTTTAATGCTTTTAAATACAGACATATTCAAAACTTTAAAATTAATATTTTGTAAAATAAAGATAATAATGAGGTTTTTTTATTTTTACGAATCTTCAAAATAGTATTTAAGGTATATAGTGACATTGACTTAGGGGTATTTCTACCACCAATGTTGTCCTCCCTCCACCCCTGTTCCCAGAACCCCCTCTTTTGCCCCCCCCCCCCCCCGCCAGACTGCTAGTATAACGGTCCCCTCTGTGTATAGCTTATTGTAGATTGGGTATCAATTTTGTTATTGTTGACTTTGGATTTGGTTCTAAATCTGATCATTTTTTATTTCTACTCAATGTTGATACGACTGTTTGGTCCTGGTACCATCCAACTTTTTCCTATCAATTATTTTTCTCAATTTATGAGGCAGAACAAGACGATTCAAATTGTGTGGTTCTGTTAAAAAAAGAAAAAAGAAAGAAACTAACAAACAAACAAAACCTGGGAGGAGTCCTTCTAGAGGTTATAAATATCAATTTAAAAGAAAAAAAGGAAAAAAAGAAGATAAACAAATATAAAAACAAACAACAACAAAAAGAAAATAAAAAAGAAAGAAAAATGAAACAAAAAACCGAAACCAGCAACTACAAACAAACAAAAAAACAAAAAACCATCAACAAATACAACAACCAAACAACCACAAGACCAAAAAAAAAAAAAAAGAAAGAAAAAGAAAAAAAGTTATAAAGGAAGGAGGGCTGGTGTGGTGATTTTTTGTGCTTCTTCTTTATCTTTTTCTTTTTTTTCTTTTTTTTCTTTTTTTTGCATAGGCACAGTAAATATTGGGGAAATTAGAAAAAGAGGGGGGCATTGATAATGGGAATGTTGCACTGTTGAAGGGGGTTATTCTTATTCTATTTATGACTGAAATGCAACTACAACATGTTTGTAATCATGGTGCTTAAATAAAGATATACATATACATACATATATTAAAAAAAGAAAAAGAAAAAGGGGAATTCCCTTGGCCTAAGAGATACAGGATTTCTCTGTTCTTGGAGCATACTGTCATGGGAATAACTACAGGAGCTCATTTTCACACCCCAAGGACTTTCCTCTCAGTTGAGGATGATATAATTAGGCCTCTAACTAGAGATCTTGGTATTTGCACAAGTCATAGGATGAAGCCTATGATAGTGTCTTTCTTTACAGTTCTAGCAGTTCTGTTCCATCACTGTTATTGTAATCAGTCTTTTGTAATTGGTGGTCTTGGTTTTTGCACAGGTCCTAGAATAGAGTCTTTCATTATGTTTCCAGAAGTTCTGCTCAGTCTTAGTACTCAAAGTCAGACCTCTGGAATTAGAGATCTTGGTTAATGTACAAATCTGAGGCCATAGCCTAGGGTAGGGTCTTTCTTATTGGTCGCAGGATAAGTTCTGCTCAGTCATGGTTGTCAAAGTCAGTCTTCTGTAGTTGGGGATCTTGATTCTTGTACAAATCAAAGGATGACATGTCTTCTGATTTCATCTTACTGTTAGGTGATGAGATAGGAAAACGAGCTCTTAGATCAAGTTGTTGCTATTTCCTCGTTGTAAGGATGTCATATCAAAACTGGAGTAAGTTGGTGCTAGAGCAGTATTAGGAATTTTTCAGTGGTAGTTTGGTTCCTGGTGTTCCTGGTGCTATTGCAGGGAACTGTGTCTGTTCTATGTCTGGGATCTAGTGCTAAGAATTGGACGGTTGCTGTCTGATTACATGGAGTCAATGTTGGGTCCACATGACACATGCTCAGGGTGGGAGGCACCCCTGTATTATAAAATGTATGGGTTCTTATCCCTAGTAGATAAGAGCTTGTTTCTATACATAAAATTTCCCCTTTTTTAGTATGCCTCCCCCCGCCAAATGGTGCCATATTATACTGTTGGTGCATTTGGGGGTCAGAATGTCAGGCTACCCAATCTCTGTGCCCAGGTTTTAACCTGAGCTTTTATCCCAGGCAAGACTTTTTCTTGTAGGTTTTCTTACCAAGCAGAACCAAAACAGGTGAAATTAAAGGAAAAAAATATATAATAGAGGCTATAAATAAAAATTAATTTAAATAATAATTGAAGAAAACAGTGATGTAAGAGGCTACCTTACATTTGGGAATAAATAGACTAAGAGTTATTATTGTAATAATGGGTTATTTTTAAACAAGATTTTAAAATATACAAAATAAATAACAAATATATGTACCATCATACAGATTGGCTTATTTAAGTATAGTAACTATTTACTGACCACCTGTATTTCTGCCTTTTTATTCTGATCTTTTGCTAAAGTTATATTCTTAGGATAATACAACTCTATTAACAGGTGACAAAAGTCAACTTTTAAACTCAAAAGACCGGGAATAAAAATATGCTTAGAACCACTTTCTATGGAAAAATTATATACTCATAAATATATTACGTAAACTGAAAAATAATTGAGAGTTTTAAACTATAGTATAATTAATGAATGACTTTCTAATTATTTAATAACTGATTTTTCTGAATATTAATATTTATATAAAACTCACTTATTTTATAGCTGATTCAGAGCTTGTGATTGTGCTATTGATCTTAACATTGATTTGCTGTCTGGCACTAACAAAGGCATTTAATAGCTGTCAGTAAGTATTTCTGAAAAAATGTGAAGCTGAATGTGTTCATGATAGTGTTTTGACAATTTAGTGGTGAAATGTCAAAATAATCAGAAATCAACATATTTTAATAATGTCACTTTCATGTATTGCTAACATAAATGCCAATGTGTAGTCACATTTTAAAAACTGCTAATTTATCCCCTCGTCTGTGATGCCCATCAGTTCACAGCTGATATGTGTAGAATTTTCACATCTACAACAAAAATATATTTGAGACAAAATTTAAAATATATTCAGGTTTAGTATTCTAAGCTTTGTGCGAATAATAGAAAAAATAGCTAAAGAACATGTTGTGAGATATAGTATTTGTTTCTGTGAAACTGTGGCTATGAAACTAATCATTGAGCAAATTAGAGGATACTAAACAATTTAAACTCAGTTATGATGATAAAGATCAGAGTTATAAAAAAGCATAGAGTTTGCAATGCACATTCACGATCACACTCCATCGTTGGATTCAATATTTTCAGCTGTATTAGATATTTGACATAATAAATTGAGAAAGAAAGAATATTTCAGCAAAAAAAGTTATAGTAAACAAAAAATATTATCCTCTCTGTGATTTATTAATTGAAAGAAAGAAATCACAACTAAGAGTGACACACGTGCATTTAACATCTGTATGAGTCAAGCCTTAATTAAAGTTAGCTTTTGTCTTTAAGAATTATCTGAAGCGGGGCTGGAGCGATAGAACAGCGGGTAGGGCGCTTGCCTTGCACGCGTCGACCTGAGTTCAGTCACCGGCATCCCACATGGCCCCCCGTGCATGCCAGGAAGGCGTCCTGAGCAAAGCTAGGAATAGCCCCTGAGCATAGCCGGGTGTGGTTAAAAAAAGACAAAAAAAAAAAAAAAGAATTATCTGAAGCATTTATTCCCTAAAATGAGATGATAAAACAGTTAAATTTATTGAGTGGATATAGAAAAAAATAAAGAGTTGGACTACAAACAATTCCTATTTAAGTGATGAGTTTAAACTCAAAACAAACAAAAAAAATAATACATTGTAGTCAAATAGAATTAAATGCAGTACACAAAGATCTGTGCTAAAATGTTTGTTAGTTATTTGCTTCATAAAATATGAACCCCAATGAAGGTAGAACTTGATTCTAGCTAATGATCAATGATTATTGATGAGGTTTTTGTCATAAACAGGCTGAAAGAAATAATCACATTGGCTAAATTTTGTTTTTATTTAACACTTTTCATTGTTGTTATTTTAAAATATCACTCTCTACTTAACAGTTACTTACTAGATGCTACAAAACAAACCAGGTTTTATTCACTTTATTGCTATTTTTTTGATAAAATAATACTGAAGGTCAGTACTGAAGTTTTTTACCTCTAGATAATCTTTTAGACCTAGTCTATTAAATGGGGGTGAGAAATATTTAAAATGGTAATATTGAGAATTACAAACACAAATTACATATTGATATAAATATCATAATGACATCCTGCCATACTACTTTTACAGAGGATGTAAATATATAAATATATTGTTATATAAATAGAAATACCCAAAATTCCAAAATGGTAGCACTGTCAATTTGTAGAAGGTGATTCTGCAGCATTCTATATTTAAGACCTATATTAGCATGCTAAAAATTATAGGACAACTTAAAGTACTTGCAAAGAACTGTCAACTCCAAAGCACCATAGGCACAGGTCATGAACAGATAATGTGTGATCCCAAACCCAAAACAAAAGGCAATCAAGTAAAAATCACAGACAAATCAAGTACACTATTAATTTGCCTGTGTCTGACCCAAATAAATAGTAATAATCAATAATGGAAGAACGGCAGATAGCAGGCAAATTCCTATCTATTGCTAACCAAGCTTAACAGAGGTTTTCCATCTCAAAGTGGGGTATGCATGGAAGAGGAATCTAATGTAAAAGTGTCTGTTGATGATCTTCCTCCAGGGAAGGTATCAGGGCAAAAAGAGTGACTAAAAGACTACCATTCACTGGGTGTTTTGGGTTTGTTGGCATTCTAAGGATTGAAGAATCAAGAGTCATTATCACCTTTTATTCTTCCCCATCCCCTCAGACTATCAACTTGATAGCTAATAAGTTTTTGTTGTTGTTTTTTGTGTTGTTGTTGTTGTTGTTTTGGGGCCTCACCCAGTGACGCTCAGAAATCAATCCTGGCTTGGGGAACCATATGGGACTCCGGGTGATCAAACCAAGGTCCGTCCTAGGTCAGCCGTGTACAAGGCAAACACCATACGCTGCACTACCACTCTGGCCCTGATTGTTCCTGAATAATAAATGTCCTATGTCGAGGACTGTCAGCTCTCTCAGTTCATGAAATTGGGAGCCTCTGACACATGCTGTTCTCTATTATGTCTTTTGTTTTGTTTTTGATACTTGGGTCACACCCTGGGTGCTCAGGGATTACTCCTGGCTCTGCTCTAAGAGGTCGCTCCTGGCAGGCTCAAGGGACCAAATGAAATGCCGAGAAATGAAATGGGTCCCTCCCAGGTCAGCTGTATGCAAAAGATACACCTTACTGCTGTGCTATGGCTCTGGCCCCTGACTTTTTATAATATTCACAGCACTCATGCTTCAGGCCTATTTACCTGGGCTAGACTCCAGAATATTTATATACTCGTCTTGCAGTTGATGAAAAAGAAGATTCTATACATTAACTCCAGTTCATACAGTATATTAGGGAGGTATTATTCGTTAATATTTATTCCTTTATACTATACATATAATGTGAAAAAAATTTAAATCAGTTCTATTTTAAATATAGAACAAAATCTTCCTAATACTAGCACTTCTCAGACATAATGGACTTTAATGTTCATATTTGACAGAAGAGGTGGAATAGAAGCTAGAAAGAGATGAGAATTGAATATTCCAAGAAATCCAAATAAATAAAATGGTATACAATCAATTATGCATCAAAATCTCCAAGAGGCTGCAATTTTATAGCCTCCTTTGCCATATATTCTGTTTCTGTTCATTAGATTGAGAAATCCAAATATTATACATAATTTGTGTCTTTGCTCATATTCTTTCTGCTAACTAGAAAGCTTTTATGCATTGCTTTGATGAGCAATGTGTAGTTTAATGATGTTTATTCTAAGGGTGGCTAGTGTAAATTGGATTCCAGGAACTTAATTATAGATCATCTGGGTGTCTCCTTCCAGGAGTCTAACAGAGAAGCTAATTTGATAGCTAGTTGCAGGATTTCATTGAAGAAACTTCCCCAAATAGGACCTTTTGCCAATTGCTTTCTACTTCTATTTATGCAGGTAAGTCAGTGTTATTAAATGTCAAGGGTCACAATTTATTTTTTCTTAATTTGGTTCTAATTATTTTTTCTTTATCAAGATTGTAAAAAGGTTTAGCCAACAACCACAATAAAAACATTATTTAAATTAAAGATATATAGTCTCTTTCAGATAAGAGAAAGCAGTTCTCCATCAATAAAATATATTTCCTTTTTTTCTTTTTTTGGGGGGAGGGGGTTGGATCACACATGCTCAGGGATTACTCCTAGCTATGAGCTCAGAAATTACTCCTGGCTTGGGGGACCATGTGGGACACTGGAGGATCGAACCAGGGCCCATCCTAGGCTAGCTCGGGCAAGGCAAACACCTTAAAACTTGTGCCACTGCTCCGGCCCCAATAAATATATTTTCAATAAATTTTTCAAAAATATTTATTGTCATGTATGGGAAAAGTTTTATAATCTTATGAAAGTAAATGTTATAAGACTATCCAAAGTTTTGTGAAACTTTGTATATTTTGTCTTTTTATAATTATTGGGTCACACCTTACCATGCTCAGGGCTTTGCTCTTAACTTTAC
This sequence comes from Suncus etruscus, assembly GCF_024139225.1. Classification (NCBI taxonomy): domain Eukaryota; kingdom Metazoa; phylum Chordata; class Mammalia; order Eulipotyphla; family Soricidae; genus Suncus; species Suncus etruscus. The sequence goes on along the minus strand of NC_064859.1, from coordinate 45,003,226 downwards.
ATTTAGGGATCACTTCTGCCTTCTGTCAGAGGACCATATGGAATACCAGAGATGAAACTTAGGTTTGACTGCAAGCAACACAATTATTCTACTCTATTATCACACCTAATGTCTATAATGTATAACACCATTACAAACCAATAATATTTAGTTTATTTTTTTAGATATGGAACAAAGAAGAAAAACATTACTTGAGCAGTATGCAAAGCTTATTGTAAAGAAAATAGGCTTCAGAAAGTTCGAGAAACATATTCAAATGAATTCTTTTTTTTTTTTTTTTTTTTTTTTGGTTTTTGGGTCATACCCGGCTGCGCTCAGGGGTTACTCCTGGCTGTCTGCTCAGAAATAGCTCCTGGCAGGCACGGGGGACCATATGGGACACCGGGATTTGAACCAACCACCTTTGGTCCTGGATCGGCTGCTTGCAAGGCAAACACCTCTGTGCTATCTCTCCGGGCCCTCAAATGAATTCTTGAGGAGGTATTTTTCAGAGTTGTCCCTCTGCCCCATTTTGCTGATTCTTAATTCCCATTCTAAGAAAACAATAAAGTATTAAGAATAATGGGCCGGAGTGATAGCATGGAGGTAAGGTGTTTGCCTTGCATGCAGAAGGATGGTGGTTCGAATCCCGGCATCCCATATAGTTCCCTGAGCCTGCCAGGAGCAATTTCTGAGCATAGAGCCAGGAGTAACCCCTGAGTACTGCCGGGTGTGACCCAAAAACCAAAAAAAAAAAAGGATAACAGGATGATAATAAAACAGGATGATAATAAAAACAAGATCGTAACATGATGACAAGTATTTATTTAGAAGAATAACCAACTAAATTAATCACACTAGAGGAAAAAATTGAAATTCTTAAGCAATAGCAAAAAGAGACAATTAAACTTATTATATTTTTATTTTCTTTAATTATTTTTTCATTTAAGTTATAATGTGTACACTAAGAACTCAAAGCAAAAATACTTAGGTGTACTTCCCCCTGCAAAGGCATACTAAGTAAAGGGGAAATCTTACATATAAAAAAAAAACAGAGCTCCTATCTACTAGAGATAGGAACTCATAGTTGTTTACAATATAGGGATATCTCCTGCCTTGAAAATATGTCATGTGGAATCAACCTAGACCTCAGGTGATTAGATACCATTCATCCAGCCTTGAACCCTTGATCCCCGACATAGAAACGGCACAGCTCTTCACAACAGCTGCAGGAAACAAACTCCATCCGGGACAGCCTAGATACGGCGGGACCAACAACAAGGCCCAGCTCTAACATGATATCCTGACAACGAGGAAAATGCGAACATCTTGACCTTAGAGCAGATTAGCCTACCTTACCAACTAAGGACAAGACAAAACCAGAAGTCTTGGCACCCTTTGGTAGGTCCAAAAACCAAGATCGGGATTTGCAGATGACTGGCTGCTAGAACCACGACCAGACTGTATACATCTTGGGACCAATAAAAAAGCCCTAGTTTAGGGTTTGAACTATGACCTGCACAATAATCATGATCCCCAGTCCCAAAGGTCCGGCAGAGACAATTGTAACGGAATGGGGCTTTTGGAAGCACAAAGAAAGACGCTATCCTAGGTGCCACCCTAGGGTCAGTGCAAAGACCAAGACCACCAACCACAGAAGATGGATTAAAATGACACTGAGGTAACAGAACCTCTAGAACCACAAAGAGTGACTTCATCATAAGTCCCACCTCAGGATCTGTGCAGATACTGAGACCTCTAAACACAGAGCAGAAGTCTTCCACACACCAAAAAAAAAAAAAAAACACCACCGGGAAAGTAAAGGATCCTGATCCTGAGCGAAGTCTAGAGTTGATCCCATGACAGTATGCTCCAAGGACGGAGAAACCCCATATCTCTTAGGTCAAGTGAATTCCTTTTCGAATGACCACAATATTTACTGTGCCAGGGCAGGAGGGAAAAAACAAATACAAAAAAGCACAAAACCTTGGTTATTTTTTATATAAATATATATATTACCTTCATTTATTATTGTTATTATTATTTTTGGTTTACTTATCTAATTTGGTTGATTTTTCTGTTTGGGTGCGATTATTTAAAGTGTTGTCCCCAATTATATTTACTTTTTTTTCTCTTTTCCTTTTTTTTTTTCCGTTATGTGCTATGCCATGTTTCTCAATTTAAGACCATGGCGTGATTTTTGTTTGTCTGTTTTTGTTTTTGTTTTTGTTGGTTTGTTTGTTTTGTTTGTTCTTTGAGGTGCTTATCGATACAGCTGGAGCCCTCACTGGATATTTGATACTTCTTTTGGTACTAGTTGAGTGTTTCACCTTCTTTTTCTCCATCTCCCAAATTGATGATGAGAGCCTTTAGAGGGACTCGCCCATTTTCGGGGTATTAGACTCTTACCCCAGTTTATCACTTTTCTCTTTTTCAAACAAAACCACGCAACTTGAACTAGCTAGTCCTGCCTCCAGTTAGAGGGGGAAATAAGGGAGGCATCAAGACCAAACAGGTGCAAGACTACTAAGTAGTGGGTTGGATACAGAGGGGACCACATATTCTAGCCGCCCTGGGGTGAGGGAAAAGGAAATGGGAGGTAGGACAGAAACAGAGGTGTAGGGAGGACAATTTGGCGATGGGAATCCCCCCTGATTTTATGTAAATGTGTACCTTAAATATTATTGTCAACAATATGTAAGCCACTATGATCAAAATAAAAATTATATTAAAAAAATACTTAGGTGTCTTTGACTTTCAAGTCATCTGAGAGATTATTAGTATTAGCCATAATAAAATAAATAAATGAAAGAAAATGTTAGCTAAAATTAATATAGTACTTCATGGCATCAACAAAATAAAAATATAAGTTCAACAATTAAAACAATAAATGTCAAAGCTTTACATGACATTTTAAATCCGCAAAATTGAAAAAATAATAATGAAATGCAGTAATTATAATTTAAAGTCTTGTGAATTATAAGTGGAAAAAGTAAAATGTATAGAAATGCATAATAAAATAAAGTTGGTTTATTATAATTATTATAAAATAAGAGTTGTAATATTAGCATTAAGCAAAAAGTTATAAAATCAAAACATTGCCAATATTTTTATTTATTTTGAAGAATAAAAGAATTCAAATAAAAATAGATGTCTCTTTGATCCCTTGCAATATATATGGTTCTCTTAGAACTTCAAGAGAGCTCTCTGAGCCTACAGCCAGAATAAGCGTGAGTACCTCCAGGTGTGACCACAAAACAAAAAACTAGAAATTATGATTATCTTTCGCATTAATATGAACAAATATATAAATACATATATATCTGTATAATTTGTAACTGAAAAGTGTCACTGTAGATTTTGCTATGACTTACTATATTTCTATGTGTTTGTTCTTGGTATTTTTTAAAACACCTGTAATTCAATATACATATATAATATATATAGCATATACATATTGAATATATACATATATAATATATATTATATATTCATCATATGCTATGTATTATATATATTGCAACCCACCATTTTATATTATCTAAATATATACAATTTTATTTGTCTATGATACTGCAATAAAAATAGGGGAGCATAAATAAAGGCTATAAATAAGCCTTTAATAATATGAGACATGGAGAGAGGACATATCATGATTTTCCATAATTAAGTTTTATTCTTTTTATTATCCAATACCTCTTGTCTATGGATTTCACAATTTTTTTTATTTCTCTCCACAGTACCATATGTATGACTGGATGGATAGCAAGGGTTACTTAAGCACTGAATTCTTTCTTATGAAGGCAGATCTTATAGAAGAGATGAGCAGAAGTTTCCTTAAAGAAATACAGATACGATGATCAAAATAAAAATTATATTTAAAAAAAAAGAAATACAGACACATGAAAAAATGTATTACATCACTGCTAATCAGGGAAATGCAAATCAAACTAAAAAACTAGAGATCATAAATAATTTAAAAAACCTATTTAATGTGGGGGATGAACCTCTATACTTTGCTGGTATGAATACAATTTTTCAACATTTTTGAATATTGACAGTTATCAAAATTGATACTTATCAGTATTGACACTAATCAAAAATAAGAGCTTCATATGTTCCAATTCTAGTTATGAGCATCTACCCAAGCCCCTCACAAGCATTACCTAGAGAAAACATCAGTGTTATGTTCATTACAGTATTATTCACAAAAGCCAGAATCTGAGAACAACCCACATATCTAAGAACAGATGACTGAATAAATATTTTTCGGGAGGTATAAGAAGGGAGGAGTAAGGGGATGGGGACAGGTCAAAGTGCAGAGGAGGCTGATTGGTAATTGCTAATACAAGGGTGGTGGGGAACAGACACTAGGGTGCAGTTTTGGTGTTAGAATGTTGACTTCATAAATACCATAGACTGTATTATAAAATTATAAAACAAAATTTCTGTTCTTCGTAGTCTCCTTAAAAGAAAGTGCTTGTAAGCTGAAATGCATCATACATTTTCAAGTATCTATGACGTTCTAAACTAGAACTTTCATATCATCACACATAATTAGTAGCCATTATTTGCATACAGGATATAATAAACTTCAATAATTACAGTCTCCTCTAGTAACACATTTTAAATTGAGCCATTTCTAAGAGAAATATGAAAACAAATATGAAACACAGAATGTATGTCTATCACTGTATTATAAATTTGATTTTATTTAATCTTCACAACATTTCTGCTAATTACACTTTAATCCCAAAATATTAAGAATTCAGAAAAATAAAAGAATCTTCAAATGTGAATGTAGTAGATCTGGGATTCAAACCTGAGTTTTGGGGTCAGAGAACTCATGGGAATTCCATTTGATGAACCCATATGCCCTACTTAGTTATATCATAATTAGCCTACTAATATAATGTTGTACAATATTGATTATACCAAAAAACTTCTAGTGGGAAATAGTAATTTTTCATAGTTTTTTTGAGGACTGGAAATATTTATCAAAACTCCCCAACCTTTTTCTGCAGACTACTTTTATGGCATTTTTTCTAGCTATAATAGGAAGATGATCACCTAAACAATGTGATTCTTAATAAATCCAGCTTAATGGTGGAATATATCTAAGAAAAAATACCATAGATTAAACTACATATAAACATCTAGAAGCAAATTTCATTGATTTAACAACATTTCTTTTACAATGCAAATACTTTAACTTCTTTATGACTCCATTACAGTTAATATGAGTAAGAAGGGTTATTTAAATGATAAATAAGAATCAGCTTCAAGAATAGGGAGCAGTTATTGGACTGAAAAATAAAAAAGTGTTGTTAATGTTACTGTGAAGTGATTAAATATATATCCATATATATGGAATAGATTAAGGGGAGAAACTGAGGAGCACAAACACAAAGTTGGGCAATTTTATTTTGAATTTCTAGTGCCCTGAATATCAAATATATCAAATAAGCAATTGAGTTATTTCCTTCCTTCCTTCCTTCCTTCCTTCCTTCCTTCCTTCCTTCCTTCCTTCCTTCCTTCCTTCCTTCCTTCCTTCCTTCCTTCCTTCCTTCCTTCCTTCCTTCCTTCCTTCCTTCCTTCCTTCCCTCCTTCCTTTCCTACCTCTCTCCTCATTCCTTCCTTCCTTTCTTTTGTTCATTCTTTTTCTTTCCTCTTTCTTTTTCATTCTTCTTTTTCTTTCTTTTATTTTCATTATTTCTTTCTTTCTTTTTTCTTTCTCTTTCTCTTTCTCGATCTTTCTATCTTTCTTTCTTTCTTTCTTTTTTCTCTTTCTCTTTCTCTTTCTCGATCTTTCTTTCTTTCTTTCTTTCTTTCTTTCTTTCTTTCTTTCTTTCTTTCTTTCTTTCTTTCTTTCTTTCTTTCTTTCTTTCTTTCTTTCTTTCTTTCTTTCTTTCTTTCTTTCTTTCTTTCTTTCTTTCTTTCTTTTCTTTCTTTCTTTCATAAAAATTTTTGGGGCACCCCCGTTTGATGCTCAGGGGTTACTCCTGGCTAAGCGCTTAGAAATTGCCCCTGGCTTGGAGGGACCATATGGGACGCTGGGGAATTGAACCGCGGTCCTTCCTTGGCTAGCGCTTGCAAGGCAGACACCTTACCTCTGGCGCCACCTCTCCAGACCCTCTTTCTTCAATCTGTTTCTTTCTTCTTTCTTTCATTCTTTGTTCATTTTTTCTTTTTTCTCTTTTTCTTTCTTTTGTTCTTCTTTCTCTTTTTTCTTTCATTTTTTTCTTTTTCTTTCTTTTTTGATTACTTTGATATGTTTTAGTTTAATATATATTTTCATATGGAAAGTACTTAGGGCATTTTTATTAGGTCTTCAGAAAGGGTTCTGATACCTCAAATTCTGAGTATTATAGGTCTAAATATTCAAATGTAAATATGCTATCCTTTACTTAATAGGTCCTCACATAGTCAATATTGAAAGTAGAAGTCTGGAGACATGAAAATCCTCTTTCAGTAAAAAGATTTAGTGAAGGAAATGATGGGAAACACAAGAAAATTGGAAATGCCCTGGAAATGTGAAAAGCCTTCTCTTTTTCTATTTTCTTAACTGTGCAGTATGGATGAGATCACCTATGTTGGATTTAAGGTATGTATGCCTGGTGGTAACAAAAAGAACTTGAAAGTGAGCAAGATGTTAGGATAGTTCCTAAAACTCCTCAATTTATTATCCAGACGCACATAGATGCTCTTAGGGCCAGGACTACTTTAGCAAGATAAATGACTTTTCATCATTGTTAATACTTTAGAATTGGATATGTAATAGGCTTTATACACTTTCTCCTATATAATTAAGAAAGTATGCACCAGAGCAATAGCACAACAGTAGGTTATATGTGTTGCATGCTGCTGACCCAGAACATCAGCATCAAACCCTGGTTCAATCTGCGGTGTCCCATATGCCCCCCCCACCCCGTGCCAGCCAGAAACTATATCTGAGTGCAGAGTCAGGAGTAAACTCTGAGTGCTGGCCAAAAATCAAGCAAAACAACTAAAAACAACAAAACAAAATTAAACAGTAAATCTATGGTACAAGAATTTGAAATGGTAAATCAATAAGAAAAAAAAAAACAAAACATATGCTCTGTAAAGCAAACTGATAGTTCAGTCCAGAGGTCCTCAAACTATGGCCTTTGGACCACAAGCAAAGCATAAAGGATATTTATCTAGCTCGCATGGTGCCTTTGCCACAGTTGCCTGTACTGATTAGCTGTCCTGCATTGCACATGTATAGGATGTGTTCTGCACTCTCTGATTTTTCTCCTCCTATCTGTCTTTACACTCAGCCTCTCAGTCTTGAGAAAGAGTTTTCAAACTATAGCCTTCCAAAAGCAAGCCAATATTTCCCATTGAAATACTGGTAAGTTTGTGGATTTACTTTATTATTTATTTTAAATATTGCATTTGATCCTGTTTTGTTTTATTTTACTTCACAATAAGATATTTGCAGTGTATATAGGCATTTGTTCATAGTGTTTTGTTTTTTTGGGGTTTTTTTGTTTGTTTGTTTTTTTGGGCCACACCCGTTTGATGCTCAGGGGTTACTCCTAGCTAAGCTCTCAGAAATTGCCCCTGGCTTGGGGGTATCATATGGGATGCCGGGGGATCTAACCAAGGTCCTTCCTTGGCTAGCCTTTGCAAGGCAGACACCTTTCCTCTAGCGCCACCTTGCTGGACCCCATAGTTGTTTTTTTTTTTTTTTTATTTACAATCCAGGGCCCGAGTGGTTTGGCAAGCGATAGGGTGTTTGCCTTGAACACGGCTGACCTAGGATGGACAAAAAAACAAAACAAAACAAAATTAAAGGGGCCGACGAGGTGGCTCTAGAGACCGCAGTTCGATCCCCCAGCATCCCATATGATCTCCCCCAAGCCAGGGGCAATTTCTGAGCTCTTAGCTAGGAGTAACCCCTGAACATCAAATGGGTGTGGCCCGAAAACAAACAAACAAACAAAAACCAAAAATAAACCAAAAAAACAAGATTAAAACAAAAGAAAAAAACTAACTCAATAGTTATAGGGACAGTGAACTAGACCCTGTTCAAAAAATTTTGAGGACCTCTAGTTCAGTCTATGGACATGGAAATAAAGATGGAGATTTCTTGTTAAGGTAGTTTATCATTGATTGGTGAGAAATAAAAGAGTATTTAAATTTCAAACTAAAAACAATGTATGTCTACAGAGCCAGAGGGATAGCATGAAGGTAAGGCATTTGCCTTGCATGCACAAGGACAAAGGTTTGAATCCTGGCATCCCATATGATCCCTGGAGGATGCCAGGAGGGATTTCTGAGCATAGAGCCAGGAGTGACCCCTGAGCGCTGCCCGGGTGTGATGCAAAAACCAAACTAAAACAAAAAACAAACAAACAAAAACAATGTATGTCTACAGGAAAACAGATTTAAATTGTTCATAGAATATACAACAAATTATTTCCATCTGAAACTTTATTTGTTTATTTATTTACTTATTTATTTATTTATACTTTGTTTTTGGGCCACAGCTGGTGATGATCAGGGGTTTACTCCTGGCTATGTGCTAAGAAATCACCCCTGGCTTGAAGGATGATATGGGATGCTGGAGGATCGAACCACGGTTTGTTCTAGGTTAGTGCATGTAAGGCAGACACTCTACCACTTGTGACACCGTTCTGGTCCCTAGATCTGAAATTTGAGAGGGACAGAGAAAAGACATTCAGAGAGATAAAGAGACAGGGATTGAGACTGGAGGCAGGGAGGGCCCAATTTTGAAAATTTAGGCTAAGCCTGAACAGTAAGTCAGAAGTCACACTTTTTAACTTTATCGTTCACATATACTTGAAGAATACACATTTTAAGCTGAAATAGTGTACATTTTACCTCTAAAATGTGCGATTGTGCTCTTAGATTTAACTAATTGACTAATAGAAGTCTTCAAAAATCCTTATAACATACAGGCAAACATACAATAGGACATAGATTTTAAAATATTTCATTAGAAATTAAAATAGTGGGGCCTGGAGAGATAGCACAGCGGCATTTGCCTTGCAAGCAGCCAATTTAGGACCAAAGGTGGTTGGTTCGAATCCCGGTGTCCCATATGGTCCCGGGTGCCTGCCAGGAGCTATTTCTGAGCAGACAGCCAGGAGTAACCCTGCGCACTGCTGGGTGTGGCCCCCCCCCAAAAAAAAGAAATTAAAATAGTTTCTTGCCAGCATTTGGAAAAACTTTACAACTAATAAAATATGACAGTTGATTGATAAATCACTACCCAGTCATAACCTAAAACTGCGTCCTCACTTTACCTTACAAAATAGTTCCCATGCCAACAAAATGATAGTGATCACGCATCCCACACACTGGAAAACCTTTTCTCTACCAACAATTAAAGCAAGCTACTTTCCACCTGTTATTCAAATTATTCAAAGAATCTTTTATTTAACCAGTAATTTGTATGTATTCCGCTAAAAATAAGATAGTTCTGGAACTAGGATTACAAGATGAATTGATGAGAAAGATTTGTATTAGACTTCGTTTCAGATAGATTGAAAATTTAAAACCAAGGACAAATTGTAATTTATAGATTTGCTTTGGGTTCCAGTCCAATACTAATTAATAATCTTCACTATATTTCCAAACTTACAGTGTTTTCAGGCTACAGGGGAAAATCTCTTACCCCTTTGGGTTCTTCTTAGAATAGATTAATAGTTCAAACTATCAAATGTGCTAGCAAAGAAAAAAATCGATTTAATAGTATGTCAAGGAAAGTACAATGAATTTTTAGATCCCAATTTTGGCTCGAGAGAAAGGGTTATAAATTCATATTAGGTGAACCTGTAATGCCAAGAAGCGAGAACTGAGAGACACCATATAGCACAAAAGATTATGACTTCATTTGACAAAATATTACTGAATATATGCCATGCCACCATGGTTTCGTAGGTAAAATTATTTTGTTCTGAGATATCTCTAAATCTAGAGAATCTTTTTAAATTTAATAATGAAAACCATTTCTATCAAGACTCCTTGGCATCAATTGACCTTAGCTCTCTAAAAGAGGTCAACTTTGGAAGTCCAATTTTATGGTATAAAAGTGGACTTTATTCCTCTGCAGTGTTTTACAATGTTATAATTTGTATGAGTTATATAAATGTATCAGTTATTAGCATTTATCATCATCAGCACTGTAACCTTGATTTAACAGGAGTCTGTAAATATCCTATATATAACCCATGAGTATGTAATTTTTACTTTTTAAAAGAGTTCCAAATTAAAAGATAAAAACATAGTAATGTTTATCAGTAGTACAGTTTATGTTTATATGTGTTTAATTTTAAAACCAAAATAAATATATGAATAAGAAATAGCACATGGTAAACTTACAAAATATATATATAGTGTGTAAGAGAAATTTCAAAACATTTGGAACCTTAGATCTCAGACATAGAACCGACACAGTTCTAAGCAACAGCTCCAGGAACCAAACTCTTTCTGGGACATTCTTAATACTGCTCTGACACCAACATGTGACAATGAGGAAATGGCAACAACTTGATCTAAGAGCAGGTTGTCTTATCTCACCACCTAAAGATAAGATAAAATCAGAAGACAGGTCATCCTTTGATCTGTGCAAAAGCCAAAATGGCTAACTACAGAAGACTGACTGTGACAACCATGACTGGCCAGAACATCCTGGGACCAATAATAAAGACCCTAGTCTAGGCTTTGGCCTACTATCTGTACAACAACCAAGATATCTAATTCCAGAGGTCTAACTGAGACAACTACAACTGAGCAGAACTTTTGGAAACATAATGAAAGACTCTTTTTTTTTTTTCAGGGGAGAGTGCGACCGCAGTCCCCCACTACCACAAATTATGCAGTCGAGTTTCCCACATTTGGGGAAATCGCAGGGGTCAGCACACCCAGAGTGCAATGGGTGAGCCTCACCCTGGGGAAACCACCTTCATGATCATGGTATCTCCCCTGCCAGGTAACTATAAAAGATTATATCTTAGGCTTCATCCTATGATCTGTGCAAAAACCAAGACCACCACCTACAGAAGATTAATTAAAACAACAGTGATGGAACAGAAATTCTAGAACCGTAAAGAAAGACTCCATCCTATGACCTGTGCAAATACCAAGATCTCTAGTTATAGAAGCCTGGTTTTATTATCCATGACTGACTGAGCAGAAAGTTTCCAGACCCCACCAAAGGACTTATGGGAGAGTAAAAAAAGCTTGTAAGGAGGCTGTAGTTATTCCCATGACAGTATACTACAATGGCAGAGAAACCTCTTATCTCTTAGGCAAACACCCTCCCCACTGTGCTATCACTCCAGCCCCAATTAATATTAAGTGTTCTTATCAATTTGAAACTTAAAATTTGAAATGTTTAATGCAAATTAATAGTTTTAAATAGAAAGTTTAAGATAATATATCAACACCAAACATTAAAATGAGGAACTATTATATTTTATATATGGTAGGATATGATCACTTAAAAAACCAAGGAAAAATATAATAAAAACATTTATTTCACTATAAATGTTAACAAGAGTTTATATTATTTTAAATTTTGAAAAATAGCCCAAATCTAAATCAACTGAAAACCTAAATATCCATTTTAAAATCATAACATAAATTAGCAAAGTAATATGTTACTATTAAGACATATATATATATTATATAAATTTTTAAATACATATTTGCAAAAGTCCTCTGATTTAATATACCCAAATAATTAAACAGGTATTATAAATGCATAATAATAGATATCAGTATTTTTTGTGCAGAAACATTAGTTTCTCTAGACCAGGGGTCTCAAACTCGTGGCCTGCATGCCATTTGTGGCCCTCCGTACAACATTTTGTGGCCCTGCCCTAGAGGAAACTATTTTTTGTTTTATTTTGTTTTAGTTGTTTGGGTCACATTCTCCAATGTTCAAGACTTTGCACTAAAGGATCACCCCGACTTTGCCTCCTGCGGCCCTCAGGTAAATTGAGTTTGAGACCCCTGCTCTAGACTTATTAACAGTGTCTCAAGAAATTGGCATAAACTGTAATAGAATGTTTCCCAATTTATCATAATGAATAAATAGCCAAGCTTGCCATTATCACTATGGGCAAAACAAGAGAGCTAAGATCCACTGGGGAATAGATAAAAATTCTAAATGATAAGATATATCTCATTTTATTTATTTAGCTATTTTAGTTTTGAAGCCACTTAGAGAAAATTTTAGGACTTACCTCTACTTGTATTCTTAGGGATCACTCCTGCCAGTAACTAGGGGACTATATGCAGTATTTGACATTGAATATTGAAATAGGTCGGCAGCATTCAGGGAAAGAGCATGACTCACTGTACTATATTTCTCGCCCAATAAATTATATCTTAACGGTGGCCATAATTTTAACACTGAAAGGGAAAAATAATGAAAAAAAATGCTATTACTAATAATAGGAAGCATTGTATATTTTCTGAAAAAAGTGGGTGAAAAGAATGATATATTGAAGAATACATAGAAAAGTTTATTCTGTGAAATAAATAAAAAATTAATTGAAAGTATTTGTTATATGGGGAAAGCCCTTTTGCCTAACACCATTTATGTAGGTAAGATGGGAGGAGTTAAAAGGAAAAAATGTAAAATATATAAAGTTAGTGATGCTTCCTAGTACTTTAGTATAATTGCCCCCCACAAGTTTTTGCAGTAGATGCCAGTAATTTTAAATTCCTCTAATGTCAGTGTTTGTTTCCTTTAATATCTTTGTTTTTCTATAAACCAACTAAATCTGAGCTTTATGTTTATTACCTTTAATCTACAGTTATTCACATCTTATTGATGTGGTTATATGGTCAAAAAAAGGAACTTTTTCATAACATTATGATTATATCTCTGACTTATAGTGGTTTCTGACCTTGGCTTTAACCATAACTTTTTTTTTTAAATTGTATTTTTTTTTCATTTTTGCTTACCTTCAGTCATAGTAGAGCTAAAGGTGTTTGGAGTCATGTTATTGTCTTTGATCCACATTTGATTAAGTCTTTTTTTCCTAACCATAGACCATTGTACTTGGGGAATCTCTCCTGTAGATCTTGGGAAGCCACGAGGATTAAACCCTTGTCTACTTCAAGCAAAGCAGCTGCCTATTCTCTGTTACTATATCTCTGGCTTCCTGAAACATAGTTTTTGTTCTGTAAAAATGTTCTATAAATATTCAGAGAATAGTACATAAATATTTTCTTCCCCCAAATAAAAAGTATGAGAAAAATATGTCACTGTTCTTTCCTGACATTCTTTGAGTAAAACCTAAAATGTGTGAGAAACATTTTAAAATTGTGGCCCACTAAAAGGGTTTACTCTCTTTAAAATCAATTTTTTGCTTATACTCATTGTCAAAAATATAAACTGCAGTATTCCTATCAAATCATGGCTTTAGTGAACTTTTGTTCCAGGTGTGCTTAACCTCATATCTGAAGCTCTTTAGTAACATTTGTCTCTAAATTTCTGAGTTGGAGTTTACCTGATGACTTGTCTAAGATAAAACATTGTCGTTTATATTATTCTTTTTTTTTTTTTTTGTGGTTTTTGGGTCACTCCCGGGGCAGTGCTCAGGGGGTTACTCCTGGCTCCATGCTCAGTAAATTGCTCCTGGCAGGGCACGGGGGGGGACCATATGGGACGCTGGGATTCGAACCGATGACCTCATTGCATGAAAGGCAAAACGCCTTACCCTCCATGCTATCTCTCCAGCCCCTGTTTATATTATTCTGATTTTTGTTCTTGTTCTAAAATATGACTTACAAGCTTTCATATCTATGACAATTAAAAACCATTTGGTCTATTATTTGCATAAATATAAAAATAAACTAGAGTGCTTGTATAAGGAAGAAAAACAGGGAGCAGAAAGATAGTAAAGAATGTAAGGAACTTGCCTTGCAAGTTACTGCCAGAGTTCAATCCCAGTAACACATATGGTCTCTTGAGCTTTGATCTGAGTGCAGAATAATAGTAAGCCTGAGTGCCAGTATGTCTCCACAACAAGACAAACAAAAACCACAAAGGGGTCAACAAAAATGAAGAAATAAAAATAAAGAAATGATTAAACCCACCAATATTCAATATTTTGCAGTGCATTCATTTAGAAGCAGGGTTATGTTTGATTTTCTTAATTTTCAACTTTCTATATTTATGTAAAATGTGGTCAGTAATAACATCTTACTTTTAAAACTACAAATCTATTTTGTAATCTAGGATTACAAGCTGAAATGTAATATAGCTATTTAAGGCCTTTGGAGAAAACTTGCCTCATTTTAATCTTTGCTTACCTCATTATAATTTAAGTAAACCTGAATTATTTATTAATTATTCATTGTTTTAGATACCTCATCTGCAAAATGAGAATGAGTATTGCTACCCCATAAAGTGTTATCGGAACTTAAGAATTAATTTAGCTAAGCTACCTAATGCCTTAAATGTGTAACTCAATGTAGTGTTTGAAATAAACAATTAAAAAATCATTTTATATTTAAAGTATTAAAACAAATACAATTTATTATTTATTTCCCCTGTCTAATCTATAGTACGAGTTGCTCCAGATGTTCAAGTGGACAAATTAAGTGTTCTCAATATCTATTTGGCAAATGATCTAGAAGATTGTTTGAAGTTATATGCAGGGACTAATAAGAGGGTAGGTCTCTAACAATGCTGGAAGGGCAGCAGATTAGGAATGATCTGACCATGATTAGGCACCATACAAAATGATAGGTGCAGATTTATATAAAAAGAACTAAGGAACTTATTTTATAATTGTAGTTTACCTCTGGGAACTGTTATCAATTCTATGTAAATATGTTTATCCACTTGAAAGTCATCCCTCTATGAAATTAATGCGTAATTTATGTGACGGATTTTAGTTGAGTTGACAGAGATTGTGTCTGACATTTGTTTACTATGATGTTCACCAATATTGGCACTACATAAAAGAAAATTAAGCCCCCATTCTGGTATTTTAAATGTGATATAATAAGAAGATTGAATATATCAGTATTAGAGGCAAAATTCCCATGGTAGGCTCTTGATCTTTGTTAAATTTGATTAGTGGCTCTTTTTTTTTAATCACTGAAACAAGGATCATCAAATATTCAAATGAGAGAAAGCAAAGCTTCTATTTCCTCATAGGCTTTCAAAATGACCAGGTATTTGGCTTCATCATTTTCCTCAGGGCAGATCCAAGTTGTGACAGATGACTTGTGTCTGCTCCCAGTGGTAAATAAACTGGGAAGACGATAAGAACTTTCATGATGCAGAAATTCTGGTTTATTTCCTGCTCTGAGTGTAAGAGATGAAGAAACCAAGGATTTAAAAATGATGTTTCAACTCACTTTGGTCTTAAAGGAGTTCAATGTGGCTGGGCAAAATCAGAGTTATCCTGAAAAAGTGCCACGTCCCCAATACTTGGTCAATAGTCAAGGATAAAATATAAATTAACAAATATTATATTATAGTAGCAAAACATTAACATCAGCAGTTTTAGATGAATATTATTTGTGAGTCATTTCCTGGAAAAATAGGAATGTTTTAATTGGGATGAAAATATAATAGCAGGACCAGAGTGTTATAACAGAGGGTAGGGGGCTTGCCTTGCATGCGGCTCATCTGATCCCCAATGTCCCCTATGATTCTCTGAGCCTGCAAGATGTAATTCCTGAATGCAGAGACAAAGTCCTAAAACCTGCCAGTTGTGGCCTAAGAAGAAAACAAACAAACAAACAAACAAACAAAACTAAAAGCAAAAACAAGAAAAATGTAGTATTACTTTGTAAAAATACTTAAAATCTTTTTTAATGGCAGACGTACAGAAAGAAGTCATGAAGTCATGTTATCAAGGTTTTTTTAAATTTTTAATTCTGGTGGGGAGTGGGGGTGGAGTACTTGCTATCAAACTGTGGTTTGTAGAAGTTGTCAATTCACCAGTCTTACCTGAATTAACCCAAAGGCATGATGATAAGCAGATTGTATAAACTGGAGCTGGAATGATAGCACAGTGGGCACTTGCCTTGAATGAGGCCAACCCAGGCATCCCATAGATCCCCTGAGCCTTCCAGGAATTATTTCTGAGTGCAGAGCCAGGAGTAACCCCTGAGCACCACTGGGTGTGGCCCCCCAAAAAACAAACAGCAAATATGAGAAGAAGAAAAAATCTGTGAAGTACCAACAGTAATTCCTAAGCTCTGTCAGGTGTGGCTCATGAAGAAAACAAAAACAAGTACTATGCGTTAACCTCTTTAGAAAATAAGAAGCTTTAAGTTTAAGACAAAAAAGGGTCTTTTTTGGTAATAGAAAAGATCAAGGTAATAGAAAAGATCAAGAATCTTGTCTTACTCTTGTTGTCTTCCTAACAACAAAGCCCAAGGTAAAGAGGTTTGGAAAAGCTCTAATGCAAAATCACTTTTATGAAGACATGGGGCTTATTCTCTACCAAAGATTTGCCCATATCTCAATTTAAGGGGTGTACTCTTGAGTTTTCTCCCCTAGGAAAATCTCTAATATGTCTTGAACACAAAATTATCTTTCTTTCTTCTTTCCTTTTTGAAGTAACATTACTTTGCTTCACTATTTGCTATTAAATGAGATTCATTTCTGTGATGGAAGAAAGTGAACCTCAAAAACCCACGTAAATGTTATGACTGACTTTACTTGTCCTGCAGAGGCAGAGAGCAATTCCTTTCTTTAGCCTGAGTTCATGACTTTCTTCTACCCTTACAATAATTCAGGTGGTGATAACTACTTTCAGGTCATGCAAATCAAATAGACTTCAGATGTAGTTCAGTTTGAGCACTGTTTATGGGGCAGGTATGTACTTGTGACTGTCTTTGTATGTAGTCTTGGTTGTCTTTATCCATCTTATCTCTCATGTTTATTTTGTCCATGTGGCCTAACTTTGTCAATGAGAGAGGTGATACCACTCTTCTTGTGACTACCTCCTTCCTTTACTCCCCACTTCACCCAAGTCAATACCTTTAGCAAGATAGCATGGAATTTACTCATAATTGGTCAAAAAAAGAACCACAATATGTTTTGTGAGCCACCCTTAAAACGTACATCTATTAGTGTATCCCATTTCTCCCACTTATAACATATTCCTTTTTTAAACAAAAATATTGATTGATTGCTCAACTGAACGGGTCTTCCGGAAACATAATGAAAGACTCTATCCCAGGCTCCATCCTAGAAGCAACATAATGACCAAGACTACCAACTACAGAAGATGGATTAAAATGACACTGAAGAAGCAGAACTGCTAGAACCACAAAGAAAGTCTTCATCATAAGCTCCATTCCTTGAGATGTACAGATACCAAGATCTCTAGATACAGAGGTCTGATTTTACCATACATGACAAAGCAGAAGTATTCCATACACCACAAAAGCACAGAGGGGAAAGTAAATGATCATGCTA
This sequence comes from Suncus etruscus, assembly GCF_024139225.1. Lineage (NCBI taxonomy): Eukaryota > Metazoa > Chordata > Mammalia > Eulipotyphla > Soricidae > Suncus > Suncus etruscus. The sequence goes on along the minus strand of NC_064859.1, from coordinate 44,985,792 downwards.
GGAGTCTATAGTTAATCCCATGACAGTATACTTCAGGAGTGGAGAAACCCTGAATCTCCTAGGCCAAGGGAACTCCCTCTATAATGTCCCCAATAGTTACTGTGCCTATGCAGGGGGAAAAAGAAAATTAAGCACAAAATAATCATTTTATCTACATATATATTTATTGATTGATTTTTTGACTTCTTTATATTGGTGTAGATATTGAAGTTGATGTCTCCAACTTTACTTTATTTTATTTTATTTTATTTAATCTTTCTTTTTGCACTCTGGCATGGTTTGATCTCAGGACCGAGACTATTGTGTGGTGCTTGTCTTTATTGCTGTAGGGCTCACTGGATATTTAATTTGATATTTCTTTCTGTACTGTTGTGGTGTTTCATGTCCTCTCAAACTGAGTTGAAAGCCTCGAGAAGGACTCCACCCATTTTCAGCTTGGATTTTCTTTTAATTCATTCATTCATTCATTCATTCATTCATTTTTACCCCATTCTATTGCATTTCTTTACTTCAAACAAAACCATAAAACTCAAATTATATAGCTCCACCTCTCAAATAGAAGGAAAAACAAGGGAAGGTACCAGGACCAAACAGATATATGATCACTAATAGTAAGCTAGACAAAGAGGAGACCACCTACTCTAGCAGCCCAGGGGGTGATAGTGGGGGATATGGGTTGCAGGAAGGGAATGGGGATGGGGGGAGGACAAATTTGGTGATGGGTATTCCCCTGATTCAAGGTTAATATGTACCTAAAATACTACTGTGAAAGATATGCAAGCCAATATGATCAAAATAAAAATAAAACAAATATTGATTGATTGATTGGTTTCTGGGCCACACCCAACAGAGCTCAGGGATCTGGCTCTGCACTCATAAATTGCCCCTGGAAGGCTGGGGGACCATATGGGATGCTGGGAATGGAACTGGGTCTCTCCCAATTCGGCTGCATGCAAGGCAAGCTCCGACCACTGTGCTTTCTGGCCCACAACATATTCCTAATACTTGTCATACTTGTGTTTACTTCTATTAGAACTTTAACTGAGATCCTGATTTTTACTTAAAATACATTTTAGTATTAAAGTACAGATTAATTACAATATTCAAAGTGCATTCTAAAAAGATATATGTTGCATTAAAATTTTGATGCAGTATTTAGAAGAGGATTAGTTCAGTCCTTATTCAATATACCTAAATTTGATGAAGAGAGGCATAAAAGAAATAACTATCCTGAATCTACCTGAAGATATATGTCAGCTGTGTATTTCTCCATAATCAGTTAAATATATATATCAGGGGCTGGAGTGATGGCGCAGGCTATAAGGTGTCTGCCTTGCCCATGCTAGCCTAGGACGGATCTCGATTATATCCCCCAGAGTCCCATATGGTCCCCCAAGCCAGGAGCTATTTCTGAGCACTTATCCAGTAGTAACCCCTGAGCATTACCGGATGTGGCCCAAAAACCACATATGTATATATAGTATGTATATATACATATATATGGTTTAAATACAGATTTAAATACAATATTAAACAATGAGGCTATGAGACAGTACAGTGTTTAAAGTAAAAGCCTTGTAAATGTGGTTGGTACTGTTTTGATCCAGGCACTGCAGAAATTTCCTCAAAGATCATAAGAACAGATCCCTTGAGCACATAACCAAGAATATTTTTAGAAGACTGCTGTATGACAACCTCCACTAACAAAATCATATAATTTAAATTGATGTTAAATATTTATAAAGTAACTTACTTGAAATGAAGGAGGTTACTAAACCTTGCTCAGAAAGTTCTGGAGTAATTTCTGTGAAAATTCAGCCAACCTTCCAGCCAGTTCATTTATCAAGCTTAAGGATGCAGAGTTGCAAGTGTATGATAGTACCATGGACAACCAGAACCATATGTGTTGTTTGGGAGTCTCTAAGGTCACATGCTACAATGTTTGGAGGATCCCAACAATAATAATCAATACTAAAAGATTATTGATTATTAAATTATCTAAATCCTATTATGTAATTAATAGGTATACTTTTATATTGTTTTATATCTAACATTATTTTTTATTATACCAAATAGCCAATGATTCAGATATGGCTGTCATCATTTTACTTTTTTTTTTTTTTTAAGTGAGAGCACATCTAGTGAGACTCACGACTTACTCCTAGCTCTCTTCTCTAGGATCACTCCTGGAGAGATATGGGGGACCATATGAAATGTAAGAAAGTAAACCTGGGTATTTCACTTATGAAGCAATTACTTTACTTTAAGTTCCCCTCAGCCCCATCATCACTGTATACTTATAAGAAATCAAATACCTTGGGAAATCTAGTACAATTTTATCATGAGGAAGCTAGATAATGATTCACAAATTTTGATAACTCTTTTGAACAAAGTCTCAGATTCTTTAGAATTTTATAGAGCACCATCCATTCATGCATAATTAATAAAACTTTCAGAACAAAAATATGCATTCCATTAAAGAACCATTGAGAGCTATAATTTGGAGGTTGTTTAAAAATGACGAATTATATATTCCATTACATAATCTCCTAAACCAAAATAATTTTCAATATGTCAATCGTGTGCAAGCCAGGAATAGAAATCTCAATAGAAAATCAACAAGTTGGTAATTTGATCTTTGTTTTCAACATTTAAAACTGAAAAAGACATTCACTGATTAAGGCAATCTATGCTATTTGTTATGGAATACCAAACTCACTATTGTAGGTCTTTATACCAAATAGTAGACCTCTGTTCTATTTATTTTTGTGGCTGTTGTATGATTCTTATTCACGGTGGTGTTTATGCTATCATATGTGGTGTTTTAATCAATCAGGTTTAGTGCTTATGCTATCATATGTGGTGTTTTAATCAATCAGGTTTAGTGCTTATGCTATCATATGTGGTGTTTTAAATCAATCAGATTTGGATATATACAAGGCAACTACTTTAGCACCTATACTCTAGTCCATGAAGTGCTTTCTTAATTAATATCAAAATATAATATCAGCTTTAAAAATAAGGACTGTGTTTGAAAAAGCTGAACACAACCAAAATTCAAATGATTTATAGTTTATAAGAGGTTTGAATTAAGGTTCATGGTAAATGTATGGATACTATTGTTAATTTCAAAATCTCAGCTGACAATTAGTATCTATTAAAAGAAATGAAAAAGCTATCACACATCTACAGATTGGCAAAATATATAACTAGTTCAATTTGAAATTTATTTATTTATTTATGAAGACAATATGTTGAATGATATGATTGCATATTTATTTAAGGATATTCATTAACTTTAAAATGATATAAATCTTATTTAAATTATAAATATACTTTTATTAAAACCACTTAGTAATTTACATTATTATATAATTTGGCAAGTAAATTTCACCTTAATATTATATTATATGTTTCATCTATTCACTACCAAATTTCTAGTGTCATCATAGTCTTCATATCAGCAAATTTTATCCCTTGCACTTTCTTTTCACTATCCTTTACTCCAGTTTTTACCATACTTTTCATAGAATTTAAGTTAATTTTGCAGTGCTTTGCCAGTTTAATTTGGTCATTTATATCCCACATGTGAGTGATATCATCCCTTAGATATACTTCACTTTCCTGATTTATTTCAATAACTAAAGTCACCTAACATTTCAACCATCTTGTTTCAAAAGGCAAGGTTTCTTTGCCATTTTAACAGTTTATTAGCAGACTAGTAAGTGTACATACTGCTATTTTTTTCATAAAGCCATATATTGATGGAAGTGTAGGTTAATATGTTGGCTATTGTAAATTATGCTGCTATAAGTATTGGAGCATATATCACCTTTCAATGTAGTGTTTTCTTTTTTTTTAATTAAATAATTTTTATTTTGACCAAAGTGGATTACAAATCTTTCACAGTAATATTTTAGGTGCACAGTGACATTTAATCAGGGGCATTCCCACCACCAGTGTTGTCCTCCCTCCACCCCTGTTCACAGCATTCATCCTACATTCCCTTCCTCTGCCCCGCCCCACCCCCCCCACCACCCCCCCCCCCGGTCTGCTAGTATAAGTGTTCCCCTCTGTGTCTAGCTTGTTGTAGATTGGGTTTCCATTCTGTTGTCTTTGCATTTGGATTTGGTGTTTAAGTTTTATTATTTTTATTTCTACTCAATGTTCATAAACCTGTTTGGTCTTGGTACCCTCCATTATTTCCCTCTCAATTTGTGAGGCAGAACAGGATGATTCAAGTTATGTGGTTCTGTTTGGAGGGAAGAAAAAAGAAAGAGAAAAAAAGGGTGGTTAAAAATCGAACAAGAAAGAAATGGGAGGAATCCTCTAGAGGCTACAATAATCAATCTAAGAAAAGAAAGGAAAAAAGGAAGAAAAACATAAAAATCATAAAAACATAAAAACTCAAAAAGCACCACAGCAATAAAGACAACAACCAAACAATAACCATGGTCCTAAAATAAAAATAAAACAAAGCACAAAAAAAGAAAAAAGTACAACAATAACAAAAAATAATTTATGCTTCTTTTTTTGCATAGGTACAGTAAATATTGGGAAGATTAGAAAGGGAATTCCCTTGGCCTAAGAGATAAAGGGTTTCTCTGCCCTTGAAGCATATTGTCATAGGAATAACTATAGACTTTATACATGCTGTTTTTCTCTTCCCTAGGTCCTTTTGTGCTGTCTGGAAACTGCTCAGTCATGAATGATAAAATCAGGTCTCTGTAACTAGAGATCTTGATATTTGAACAGGTCATAAGATGAAGACCGAGTGAAATCTTTCTTTACATTTCTAGAAGTTCTGTTCCAACACTGTAATTTTAATTAGTCTTAGTTTTTCACCAATCCTAGTATGAAGCCTAGGATAGAGTCATTCATTATGTTTTCAGAAGTTCTGCTCATTTGCAGTTGTCTCATCCAGATCTCTGAGATTAGAGATTTTGGTTGTTGTACAGGTCATAGGCCAAAGCCTAGAAACAAGCTTTTATTTACTAGGGAT